>NC_060145.1:7315227-7618257 GCF_021461385.2 Schistocerca piceifrons
CAAAGAGAAACGAGGTTCACTTCAGGCTGCAGAAAGTTGCGTCGTATTGTGAAAATCGGTGTGTAATGAAATGGAATTCATCTGGTATGTGTGCCTTCGTCCTTCGCAAGTGCAACCATCAGCGACGTGTTGGCGAAACGGGTTCACCCCCTAGTTCGCTTACCATACAGCGGCGCACTGGATATCGTTCAGAAAGACGGTGCTCCACTCCCATGCTTCAAAACTGTGCCAGAGTGAATCCACCTACAGCACAATTAGATGAGGACTTAATCCAAAGCCGGCCGCGGTGGTCTAGCGGTTCTAGGCGCGCAGTCCGGAACCGCGCGACTGCTAGGGTCGCAGGTTCGAATCCTGCCTCGGGCATGGATGTGTGTGATGTCCTTAGGTTAGTTAGGTTTAAGTAGTTCTAAGTTCTAGGGGACTGATGACCACAGTAGTTGAGTCCCATAGTGCTCAGAGCCATTTGAACCATTTGAACTTAATCCAAAACTTTAAATTTCAAATGCATTTGTACTAACCAGGAAAATGTTCCATGTTGAAGGTTGTAGGAGCTCCTAACTATAATTCGCGATTTTGTAGCAGACGTTTCGTTTGCGGACTCATGTTTATTGGAAAGTTTCTGTTTTTGTTACCTTATGCTTTCACACGTGCCAGTCCTCTGTTTTAATTGTGATCCACCCTGTATAGGGTGTCTCAGGAGGAATAGTGAATATTCGGCGATAAGGCAGGAATGCTTATTTGAACCAGGCAACTTCATATGGACATATGCCCTTCTCCGAATGGTTTCCGAGATAGAAGTCATTTAATGTACACTTGTTTTTAGGTTAGTGATGCGCATGTATGGTCTTTTACCGATACAACCTCTTTGATGTTTTGTTCTAGCCCAACCTACCTCGTTGCTTTCAGTATCTTTGCTCGGGATGTCTTTCTGCCATTGAACTAACCTGTTAAGCGCGCAGTGGTGTATGGTGTGTTGTAAACGAAGTAGTGCGAGGAACTGAGAGCGTATAAGAGAGAAGCGTCAGTTAATTGTGTCTGTACACGAGCTGACTAAAACGCTTCACATCTACACTAATGAAGAATATGCAGATACGGTGTACATTTACGGCTTCTGCGATGGTACAGCTCCTGTTGCTATCGAAGAATACCGTCGGCGGTTTCCGACACGTCGAATTCCTGATAGTGGAGTTTGTACCACAGTTTTCAGCACACTGGATGAAACAGGTATCTCCCCCCAGAGCCTGTTTTTCTTCTGAACGTGTCAGTTCAACAACCTGTGCAGGAACAACAGCAACACATTGTTGAAATGGTGCAGCGTACTCATAGTACCGACACAGGGAGACTTTGTGCACGTGTCAGTGTGCCGCGAACGCTTGTATGGCGAACGTTACATGGTGGAAACTTTTAGCCATTTCACATACAGCGTGCCCACAATCTTCACATTGGCGACAATGCCACACGACTTGAATTTTGTGACTGGTTAAATGACTTCCGTCATCTGCTTCGATTAATACTATTCACTAATGAAGTCACGTTTACGCGGAATGGAATCAACAACACTCGTGATAACCATCGATGGTCGCAGGAAAATCCACACGCTATAGTGCAGACCAGTTTCCAAGAACAATCAATGTTTGGTGCGGCATGATCGGTAACATGTTGATAGGTTCACTCATTTTAGAAGAGTGAGTGACGAGACAGAAGTGTTTGCATCTTCTTGTCACGTTGAGGACGTTACTTTGTACACGTGGATCGCAACGTACAGGATGGCTGTAATTAAACTTTTACTCCTTGAAGCAGTGTAACGGAAATCTATCTGCCGTACCCAACATTATGCAAATGCTATTCTGTCTGTGCGCTGCAGGATTTGCGTTGTTGGTGGCGGTAGTGTCATGACTTGCAGTTAAGAGCCGCTGCCGGTAAGCGCAGCGTATGGTTGGAACACAATCACCATCTAATTCTACATCTACATCCATACTCCGCAAGCCACCTGACGCTGTGTGGCGGAGGGTACTTTGAGTACCTCTATGGGTTCTCCCTTCTATTCCAGTCTCGTATTGTTCGTGGAAAGAAAGATTGTCGGTATGCCTCTGTGTGGGCTCTAATCTCTCTGATTTTATCCTCATTGTCTCTTCGCGATATATACGTAGGAGGAAGCAATATACTGCTTGACTCCTCGGTGAAGGTATGTTCTCGAAACTTCAACAAAAGCCCGTACCGAGCTACTGAGCGTCTCTCCTGCAAAGTCTTCCACTGGAGTTTATCTATCATCTCCGTAACGCTTTCGCGATTACTAAATGATCCTGTAGCGAACCGCTCTGCTCTCCGTTGGATTTTGTCTATCCCTTCTATCAACCCTATCTGGCACGGATCCCACACTGGTGAGCAATATTCAAGCAGTGGGCGAACAAGTGTACTGTAACCTACTTCCTTTGTTTTCGGGTTTCATTTTCTGAGGATTCTTCCAATGAATCTCAGTTTGGCATGTGCATTACCGACGATCAACTTTATATGATCATTCCATTTTAAATCACTCCTAACGCCTACTCCCAGATAATTTATGGAATTAACTGCTTCCAGTTGCTGACGTGCTATATTGTAGCTAAATGATAAAGCAACTTTCTTTCTATGTATTTGCAGCACATTACACTTGTTTACATTGAGATTCAATTGCCATTCCTTGCACCATGCGTCAATTCGTTGCAGATCCTCCTGCATTTCAGTATAGTTTTCCATTGTTACAACCTCACGATATACCACAGCATCATCTGCAAAAAGGCTCAGTGAACTTCCGATGTTATCCACAGGGTCATTTATGTATATTGTGAATAGCAACGGTCCTATGACACTCCCCTGAGGCACACCTGAATTCACTCTTACTTCGGAAGACTTCTCTCCATTGAGAATGACATGCTGCGTCCTGTTATCTAGGAACTCCTCAATCCAATCACACAATTGGTCCGATAGTCCATATGCTCTTACTTTGTTCATTAAACGACTGTGGGGAACTGTATCGAACGCCTTGCGGAAGTCAAGAAACACGGCATCTACCTGTGAACCCGTGTCTATGGCCCTCTGAGTCTCGTGGATGAATAGCGCGAGCTGGGTTTCACATGACCGTCTTTTTCGAAACCCATGCTGATTCCTACAGAGTAGATTTATAGTCTCCAGAAAAGTCATTATACTCGAACACAATACGTGTTCCAAAAGTCTGAAACTGATCGACGTTAGAGATATAGGTCTATAGTTCTGCACATCTGCGCGACGTCCCTTCTTCCACAGCTACGTCCTTTTTTGTGTCTCATTTCCTTGACCTGTTCCAGACCGCACGCCAGCCTGCGTGAGCTAAAACGCGTGCCTTTCGGCTTCCTCTCATAGTGGGTTGGCTCTCTTGCCAATCCACAACAGTTCCCTCTCTAGGTTGTCGCACAGATGACAAAATGGTGGATATCGAAATAGACGACAGAGGGATAGAGAAACAATTAAAATCGCTCCAAAGAGGAAAGGCCGCTGGACCTGATGGGATACCAGTTCCATTTTACACAGAGTACGCGAAGGAACTTGCCCCCCTTCTTGCAGCGGTGTACCGTAGGTCTCTAGAAGAGTGTAGCGTTCCAAAGGATTGGAAAAGGGCACAGGCATCCCCGTTTTCAAGAAGGGACGTGGAACAGATGTGCAGAACTATAGCCCTATATCTCTAACGTCGATCAGTTGTAGAATTTTGGAGCACGTATTATGTTCGAGTATAATGACTTTTCTGGAGATTATAAATCTACTCTGTAGGAATCAGCATGGGTTTCGAAAAAGACGATCGTGTGAAACCCAGCTCGCGCTATTCGTCCACGACACTCAGAGGGCCATAGATACGGGTTCCCAGGTAGATGCCGTGTTTCTTGACTTTCGCAAGGTGTTCGATACAATTCCCCACAGTCGTTTAATGAACAAAGTAAGAGCATATGGACTATCAGACCAATTGTGTGATTGGATTGAGGAGTTCCTAGATAACAGGACGCAGCATGTCATTCTCAATGGAGAGAAGTCTTCCGAAGTAAGAGTGAATTCAGGTGTGCCTCAGGGGAGTGTCATAGGACCGTTGCTATTCACAATATACATAAATGACCCTGTGGATAACATCGGAAGTTCACTGAGCCTTTTTGCAGATGATGCTGTGGTATATCGTGAGGTTGTAACAATGGAAAACTATACTGAAATGCAGGAGGATCTGCAACGAATTGACGCATGGTGCAAGGAATGGCAATTGAATCTCAATGTAAACAAGTGTAATGTGCTGCGAATACACAGAAAGATAGATCCTTTATCATTTAGCTACAAAATAGCAGGTCAGCAACTGGAAGCAGTTAATACCATAAATTATCTGGGAGTACGCATTAGGAGTGATTTAAAATGGAATGATCATATAATGTTGATCGTCGGTAAAGCAGATGCCAGACTGAGAGTCATTGGAAGAATCCTAAGGAAATGCAATCCGAAAGCAAAGGAAGTAGGTTACAGTACGCTTGTTCGCCCACTGCTTGAATACTGCTCAGCAGTGTGGGATCCGTACCAGATAGGGTTGATAGAAGATATAGAGAAGATCCAACGGAGAGCAGCGCGCTTCGTTACAGGATCATTTAGTAATCGCGAAAGCGTTACGGAGATGATAGATAAACTCCAGTGGAAGACTCTGCAGAAGAGACGCTCAGTAGCTCGGTACGGGCTTTTGTCAAAGTTTTAGTACATACCTTCACCGAAGAGTCAAGCAGTATATTGCTCCCTCCTACGTAAATCTCGCGAAGAGACAATGAGGATAAAATCAGAGAGATTAGAGCCCACACAGAGGCATACCGACAATCCTTCTTTCCACGAACAATACGAGACTGGAATAGAAGGGAGAACCGATAGAGGTACTCAAGGTACCCTCCGCCACACACCATCAGGTGGCTTGCGGAGTATGGATGTAGATGTAGATACTTAACTTTAATCCATAAATGGTGAACATCGCTCTTGACGGTACATGTTTTACAGCATCAATAGTAACTGGTAATGGCGCCTTGCTAGGTCGTAGCAAATGACGTAGCTGAAGGCTATGCTAACTATCCGTCTCGGCAAATGAGAGCGTATGTAGTCAGTGAACCATCGCTAGCAAAGTCGGCTGTACAACTGGGGCGAGTGCTAGGAAGTCTCTCTAGACCTGCCGTGTGGCGGCGCTCGGTCTGCAATCACTGATAGTGGAGACATGCGGGTCCGACGTATACTAATGGACCGCGGCCGATTTAAAGGCTACCACCTAGCAAGTGTGGTGTCTGGCGGTGACACCACAGGAACTACAGTGCAGTCTTCCTCTGTGAAACAGCTTTGGAAAAAGACATTTAGTATTTCGGCCTTTAGTCTGTCATCCTCTGTTTCAGTACCACTTTGGTCACAGAGTGCCTGGACATTTTGTTTTGATCCACCTACCGCTTTGACATAAGACCAAAATTTCTTAGGATTTTCTGCCAAGTCAGTACATAGAACTTTACTTTCGAATTCATTGAACGCTTCTCGCATAGCCCAGCTCACACTACATTTCGCTTCGCGTAATTTTTGTTTGTCTGCAAGGTTTTGGCTATGTTTATGTTTGCTGTTAAGTTCCCTTTGGTTCCGCAGCAGTTTTCTAACTCGGTTGTTGTACCACGGTGGCTCTTTTCCATCTCTTACGACCTTGCTTGGCACATACTCATCTAATGCATATTGTACGATGGTTTTGAACTTTGTCCACTGATCCTCAAGACTATCTGTACTTGAGACAAAACTTTTGTGTTGAGCCGTCAAGTACTCTGAAATCCGCTTTTTGTCACTTTTGCTAAACAGAAAAATCTTCCTACATTTTTTAATATTTCTATTTACGGCTGAAATCATCGCTGCAGTAACCGCTTTATGATCGCTGATTCCCTGTTCTGCGTTAACTGTTTCAAATAGTTCGGGTCTGTTTGTCAGCAGAAGGTCTAATATGTTATCGCCACGAGTCGGTTCTCTGTTTAACTGCTCAAGGTAGTTTTCAGATAATGCACTTAAAAAGATTTCACTGGATTCCTTGTTCCTGCCACCCGTTATAAACGTTTGAGTCTCCCAGTCTATATCTGGCAAATTAAAATCTGCACCCAGAACTATAACATGGTCGGGAAATCTACTCGACATAGTTTCCAAATTTTCCTCCAGGTGCTCTGCCACAACATCAGTGTGAGGACAGTCAACACGGGCCTGGATAAAGTGAGCAGGACTTTACTCGTGAAGCTGTTTTATCAAAGCAACAGCATTAGTGCTGATAGTATGGCGGCATTAAAGGAATACGGGGAGGTGCTCTTCCTACATTGAGGTAGAATAACATGAGTCGGAAGTTCGGATTAACAGTTGATTCGTGAATTGTTACTGGGAGAGTTGCGCCACAAATTTTTGGAGAAGTTAGTGTTGCCGTGGCTGACAGTGCTGGACGCAATGTGTGATGTACAAGGAGCGCACGAGCTGTGCCACGACAGCTGAACATTCCACGGTCCACCGTTCGAAAAGTTCTGCGAACACTTGTGAAATGGTATCTATAGTGCGGTCCCAGGCTATCGTCGATGCAGATGGCCGTCACATTTAGTAACGTTTGTAACCTGGAAGGTAAACATAGTGCGCAATTAAAAAACAGTACCGTCTCATGTAGAAACTAAAATCTGTTCCTTTCAATGGTTTATTCGCTATTTCTTTTCTGCACCCCATTACAAATGTTACACAAAGTTTCGTTATCCTGCGATCATTCGTTTGTCATGGGGGACCTCTCTCAGTTAGCGAAAGTTTAATTATAACCACACTGAATTTCCAGCATGACGGGCGTGGGGCTGGATGAAGTCTGAGACGTACGGACGAAAAGTGGATACGCGACATCAACTGCTCGGTCGCATCATGGACACTGTTGCCCTCATTAGGGAAGATGCAGAGGCAGTCGGACAAGGAAAACATCACGTTCTTCCAAGAGTGCGGAAACGCACTGAAGATGACGGTGGGATATTCGAACATTTATTGTCAACTGTACAACAACTGCAATGTGTGTGATAAAGCGTGAAGGTGAATGTGTTAAAATTACGTATTTTCTCAATCGAAACTTTGTAAAACCCGTATTGAAATGTGTACTAACCACTGTGCATGTACGCTTGTGAAAACCTCATAACATATTGAGCTAGACAGAAAACAAATGAAATATACGAATTGAGAAAATTCATTCGTGCACTGTAACGAGTGGTTTCCCTGACTGCTGAACACATTCAATGTATATTTCATTTGTTTTCTGTCTAGCTCAATATGTTATGAGGTTTTCACAAGCGTACATGCACAGTGGTTAGTACACATTTCAATACGGGTTTTACAGAGTTTCAATTGAGAAGTTTTTTGCTTAAAATGATCGTTTGTGTCACATGCCTGAACATTGATCTTTCCTCCTAGGGCGTCCAGTATAATAATAAAAATTTTACTATAATATTCATAGGTAAAAAATAATAAATATCGTGTGGCTCAGAGCTTGGTACAAATATTTTCATCTGACTCGGTTTAGCCGCGCAGACTAGCCGCAGGGACTAGGGAGTCTTGTCTTGTCAGGGTCCGTGCGGCTAACCCCGTCGGACGTTCGAGTCCGCCCTCGGGCATGGGTGTGTGTGTTGTACTTAGTCTAAGTTAGTTTAAGTTAGATTATGTAGTGTAGAAGCTTACGGACTGATGACCTCAGCTGTTTGGTCCCGTAAGACCTTACCAGACATTTCCAAAAAATCTGACTAGGTTTCATCTTTGGGCGTGTTAACTTTAATTGGTGCTGTCACCAGTAACGGAACCGAGAGCTACAACACGAAAAGAGTGAGTGTTATCATTCAGCTACGGGAGGGCATTATTATACTTATGAAAGAATAAAATGCTTCTGATAAGATATTATAGTTTCTTGAGGGTTTCACGCTGGTATTCATTGTGAAGATCCACGGTGCGTGTGTACCGTGGAGCGTGGCTAATGATTCGTAGCACTTTGTTCTGTTTGATCTGCAGGCGGCGCAGTCGTGTAGGAGCTGCACATCCCCAGACGGGAGCTGCGTACGTCATCAGAGGTCTAACCAGTGTCCTCTACATGTACCTCGACACCCCACTATTCAGTGTGCTTTCCCCATTGAAAACTGGTCAGAGCTGTTTGAGCCTCGCGTGCGCTCTGTCGGCAACGTATTCGATGTGGTCCCCCCATGTAAGTTCCCGGGCCAGCCAGACACCGAGATATATGACTTTCTCTCAGAAACGTATTGGGCGTGCATGTAGTGTTACCTGTCTACAGTGTTGATGTTTGCGCAGTAGTTTCGGTCTGCGTGTGAACAGAACTGCTTCGCTCCTGTCGACGATGGCGTATTAAAGTAAACGTCGACATCGTTGGCCGGCCGGTGTGGCCGTGCGGTTCTAGGCGCTTCAGTCTGGAACCGCGTGACCGCTACGGTCGCAGGTTCGAATCCTGCCTCGGGCATGGATGTGTGTGATGTCCTTAGGTTAGTTAGGCTTAGTTTGTTGTAAGTTCTAGGCGACTGATGACCTCAGAAGTTAAGTCGCATAGTGCACAGAGCCATCGACATCGTTCCAACCAAAGCTCACCAGTTCTGAGTGCCGTCTGTATTCGTGAATTACAGTTCGACGGTTTACAATCTTGCGCAAGGATGGCTGTGTCATCCGCGTAGATGGCTAACGTCGTGTTTTGAGCTGCTAGGAAGTCGTTAATGTACAGGTTGAACAACATGGGCCCTGGGGTACATACCGTGTTGTGTCGATTATTTTCCCTGCACGTCAGTGTTGAAACATCTGTTCGTGAGATATAGGTGTGTGCGACGTACGAGGCCGTTGTGCCAAAGACGGTCGGAAGCTTTTTCGATGTCCAGGGTCACGGCCCCTTTAGCTTTGTTCATGTTGTAGCCGTGTGTTATATGTTGGACTACGTGGGGGAGTTGTGTTGTCGACTGGTGATTCCTAAAGCCGAAATGCTCCGTTGTCGTTGGCGATGCAGTGCCTAGTGATACGTTTCAGTATTACCTTCTCAACAATCTTGCTGAGCGAGCACAGCAGACCGATGGGTCGGAAATTTTGTGGAAGGGAGTGGCTTTTTCCTGGCTTCCTGAATATCACGACCTCGGTCGCCTTCCAAAAGTCAGGGAAGTGTTGGTGTCTTAGGATGGCATTCGTTATGTGTGCAAGATATTCTACGGATCTACCCGTGAACCTCTGGAGGACACGGTTTTGAATGCCATCAAGCCCAGGAGCTTTCCTAGCGTTGGTATGCTTGATATTCCATGTAATTTCATTCGTACTAGTGCGTCTAATTTCGTCGCGCGAGAGCTAGGCTACAAGTCATGTAAACTCCTGGTCCGTTTCAAGCGTGAATGCTGGATTTGAAGGAGGCAGATTCGGCATCAAAGACGCTGCAAGTGTTGTGGCCATAAGCTCTGCCTTCTCCGCCGCGGAGTGAGCTGGGCCAAATGGTCCTCGTAGAGTGGGAATGTAATGTTTCTCCATGGTGAAGTGTTTGGCTAGCTTGCACACGCCAGAACGTGTGGTATCTAGCTGTGCGAGTTTCTGTCCCCATTGTTCCTTTCGAAATGTTTGTATTTTGTCCCGTATTTTACCATGAAGCCTGTTGATGTGCAGTTTATATGTCGGCCAACTCCACCATGTAGTTGTGCGATTGTCTCGCTGTGCCGAACTCGGTTTACACGAATGCACTCCCATCCGAGGGCACTGTCTCGATCGGGGTTCGTAGGCCTACTCCCTTGATCGCGCACTGCTGGGTCTTTTCCTGAACTGTCCTGTACGTGAAGTGTTCTCCCTTTCTTTCTTTCAGAAAGTCCAGTGGAGTCGTGCAGTCTGCTTTGTTCACCGCGTACAGTGCGGCGTGGTCTCTAGTGAGTTTGGAGTAAAATGTTGTGGGGTTGTTTTTCTTACTAAATTCTTTGTTTAGGAGACTAAGGTCTCCGTAGTTGTGTATAATGACTGGTGGGAAGCCAGCCGGGGAGTTGTTCGGGTTCTGCGTAGCTGGTTGTGTGTGCTGCAGTCGCAGGGTTGTTTGTATTGTTCCATGTGTTGCTGGTGTTGCTAATTTGCGATGTAGTTGGAGTTGGCAGCAGCACTCGGCAGTTGCCTCGTGGGTTTGTTGGCTCACTTGTTTGTGTGTTTTGAAGCGGTTTGCGTCGTGGACCGAGCTGCTGCCACGGTCCGCCTTCGGAGTTGTTAGTCTCTTCTGTCGGCTCAGGCTGCGATTCTCGCGTGTGTGTGTGAGGAGCGTGTGTCGGTGTTTGTGTGTGTTCACCGCCCGACAGCAGCTCGATCATCTGTTGCTGTTCAGCGGTCTGCTCGTCCTTCGAGGCAACTGCCTCTCGGAACGCGGAGAGTGGGGCGGAGAAGGTGGCGGGAACAGCCGGCATTGCCGCCTCTAGTGCTGCAGCTTTGCTCCGGATTACTGGAGGGGATATGCAGGAAGGACCGCACATCTTTCCTGCTTAGGGATGTTTTATTTGGATAGGTTCAAGGGAGGGTGTACAAAAATTTTGCTCTTTTCGAAACGACAACTTTTATTTTTTCGGCGATAATGCAGTATATTGTGTACCTACAGAAGAGGGGAGTCCCTACGAACTATCTGCGCGGCGCAAGAGAGCGCGGGTAGAAGAGAGCGACCTACAGTGTGCGAACTTATCCGACGTGAACGGGCCCCTGACGCTGACAAAACACTACCAAAGAACGGGAGAGTCCCACTAGGGGGGTTTGCAACAGACGTTGCGGGGAGTTGAGCCGAAGCTCTTCCCGGTTAGCGCTCCGGAGCGTTAAGCGGCTTGCGCTGGTTCGCGGCGCTCGGCAGAGCGCCCGCCACCAGCAACTACGCCTGTTGCAGCTTGCTAAGAGACCGCAGCGTAGGGCCATCCGCTCGGCCCTGCTCCTCGAATGCGAGTACACGCACGGACTAAACGATCCCACGACGAAACATACCGCTCTTCATTGGGTCTCCATTATCTCATACATCAGTGTAATCGGTAAGGATCGCAGACTGATTAACAAGACTCAAGAAACGGTCGAACAGCCCTCTTGTAAGCCGCTTCTTTAGTCGATGAATTACATTTCTTTGAGATCCTTCCTATGAATCTCAATCTGGCATCTGTTATTTCCTGCTATTTGTTTTATTATTCTTAATCTAGCTTCTAAAATAAGCCGTAGGGTCAGTAGGACAAGAAGAGAATAGAAGCTTTCGAAATGTGGAGCTACAGAAGAATGCTGAAGATTAGATGGGTAGATAGGAGTTTGTGGCACAACTTGACTAGAAGAAGGGATCGGTTGGTAGGACATGTTTTGAGGCATCAAGGGCTCACCAATTTAGTATTGGGGGGCAGCGTGGAGGGTAAAAATCGTAGAGGGAGACCAAGAGGTGAATACACTAAGCAGATTCAGAAGGATGTAGCTTGCAGTAGGTACTGGAAGATGAAGAAGCTTGCACAGGATAGAGTAGGGTGGAGAGCTGCATCAAACCAGTCTCAGGACTGAAGACCACAACAACAACGGTCATTCCACTTAAAACATTTTTTTGTTAAAAAAAGAGGCACTGGTTTTTCTGGCCATGATACTCAAATTTACAATAAAATATGCTGATCAGTTCCGTTCAGAGCACAAAGGAGGATACTAACGACGGTAACATTATACTCGCACTTACCAAGGGTACAAACTCAGCCTTTCCTTACAAATCCCGGATATTAGCTAAATGGACCAGCCAAGTGCATGCGTCACAGGATGCTTGATTTCTCCATAAACGTTGAGAAAGTCATCGATTTTACTCTCTTCTGCACGCTTTCAGATGCGCATATACACAGTACGCCGTCTTATTTTTGTCTGGCACTTATGGTTCCATAAATAAACAAAAAAATATAGAACGAGACCACAGAACCGATCAGAGTTTTGGGGAGTTTCCCTTCGTAGTGAGGCAAATGCAGAAAAATAGACCACAGAACGAATCAGAGTTTTGGGGAGTTTCCCTTCGTAGTATGACAAATGCAGAACTGGAAATTCCCTTCCAAATACTCCAATCTCGGACTATTTTTGTGTCCCTACCTCGGCATTTGACAGCAAAAAGACCTTGATTTAGCTTTTCCATCGAACCAATGAATGCTTGCTGTGGGCTGTTCTTTACCTCATACGCGACGGTTTGCTCTTCAGCACCTTACTCACAAGCAGGATATTCCAAACAGCCTCAGTGATACAGAGCAGTAACACATCTTCCGACACCATACTGTGTCCTGTTAAGTTTGGTATAGGTGGAGCGAGCGAGGTAGAAGCCAGACAGTTTGCACACGGATTACGCATGTTGATGAGCCTATGGTGGTGTGACTGACAGCCAGTCCGTGAGTTCGCTACAGCCTTCTGACGCTGCAACTCTCCTGAACATCACTGCATGAACCGCTAACTGTCTGACGCAGCTCCCGGCAGTATGTATCACATCATTTGTTCACACCGTAAACCGCAACGGGCCGTGTCACTCTTTTCAGGTCCTCTCGCTGTTACTTTTACGTCCGATAGTTCACGTTAGGAGTGACATGTTTCTATTTGCTAGAATTGCTGAACATATAGACATTCCTACAAAGATAGTTGTGGGCGTCTGATATGTGGATATTCGGCTCCCCTCATCGGAGGTTCGAGTCCTCCCTCGGGCACGCGTATGTATGTTGTCCTTAGCGTAAGTTAGGTAAAGTTAGATTAAGAAGTGTGTAAGCCCAGGAACTTACCACAAATTTCTTAAATATGTGGACATTGCCAGGTTGAGATACTTTGGTGTGGGTTGCAGTACGAGCCATAAAGACCGTGCTATCTCAGATTTTTTCCGCACTATTGATTAATAATATGCTTCTGAGTGTTCTCCCTTGTTCTGGTTTTGTTTATTGCACAATATTTCGAGTGGTCAGCGTGAAAGGGGCGTATCTCGAACCTAGAGGTGTTTCTAAATGGTTCAAATGGTTCTGAGCACTATGGGACTTAACATCTATGGTCATCAGTCCCCTAGAACTTAGAACTACTTAAACCTAACTAACCTAAGGACATCACACACATCCATGCCCGAGGCAGGATTCGAACCTGCGACCGTAGCAGTCGCGCGGTTCCGGATTGAGCGCCTAGAACCGCTAGACCACCGAGGCCGGCAGAGGCGTTTCTATTTTAGTGGCCCGCGAGAATAGATGGAAAGTCTAGCGACCACGTGTTATGCAAAAGGCGCAGGATCTTCGGCATTTCTTACCATTCTAACAACACGCCGAAGGGCTTGATCAACTAAGCGTCTGAATCTGAGACACAAACATCTGACAAATGAATTTTTTCTTCGTATCCACGAAAGTAAAAAAATTTTCGGTTAATTTTCGTAGCTTTTGTATCTAGATGGTCTTTGTTATTACAGCTGCTTCATGCTCACTGACCCCAGTCTCGAAATGAATACCCTCTATGAAGTCCAATCTGTCAGTAGTGTAGTAATTACGCAGTACATTTTTCGAATGTAATAGATAGCTTTGGAACAGATGCTTTTCCTAAGATATCAGGAAACATAACCTGTTTTACGTTTGAGACGTTTTAATACCACGAATTTCGGCACTTTCTTGGGGCGTGGAGGCGACACCCACGCGGAAGCCGGCAAGTTCGTGCTGCCATATCTGCGAGTTATCTGTAGTCAGGCGTTATCAGTGTGTGAGCATGGAGCACCGTGTTACACCATACGCAGGGCCATAGTCCACGTTCTTCGGTCGATTTGTTATCAGTCGCTGTACGGCAGGTCGGCGGCAGCACCACGAGAACACACAGAGCGATGACGCACATTAAAAGTACCTGCCCGATTCCAGTCACATACCCGCCCTACACTAAGAGAACGCAAGGAGCTTAGAGGCCACTTGCATCCATTACATTACATTCGTATTTACTCATGCGATTATTTGACCTGAGAGGAATAGGACTTTCAGGCTCTTTCTTACATTTGAACAGACACCCGCAGCGAGTTAATGGAAGAACATATCGAAACAGCCATAATGACTTCTTTTTAAATAGGCATTAGGTTTTCTGAGCATGGTGACAAAATTCACAACAACACATGCTAATCAGTTACGTTCAGACCATAAAACAGCATACTAATCTATACTACTAGATAAAGACGAGTTACATGCGTCCGTTACCGAAAATGTTGAGACGTTCTTCCTCGATTTACTACAACTTTTTACGCTCAGACCATAAAACAGCATACTAATCTATACTACTAGATAAAGACGAGTTAGATGCGTTTGTAACCGAAAATGTTGAGACGTTCTTCCTCGATTTACTACAACTTTTTACGTTCAGACTGTAACGTCCCCTTTGAACATTTTATACAAGACTGTGCTTAAACTGACACACAATATTTTGTTAGCGCAACGCAATCTGACTTTCAAAATTCCCTACAAAAGAATGGCCCTGACTAACATTAAACTATACCTTTCACAAATCACTTACCTCACAAAAATCTTCGCTGCTCAAGCTACCGCAATACAGCGAGCGCCACTACTGCCAGCTAAATAAAAGATTCAAACTATGGAAGGCACTAACTACTGATAGGGATAGTTAGCAAATGAAAGATATTAATAGAGAACAAACAATGTATTTACCTTGATATCATCATATATAAATATAGCAGTTCATGACAAATTACAAATCTCCGCCATCTCTCTCCCCACATCCACCACTGCTGGCGGCTCACCTCCAACTGCCCAACGCTACGCGCTGTTCACAGCCAGCTGCCTAACACTACAATGGCAGACAACAATGCAAACTAGCCACAGATTGCACACAGCACAGCCAGTGATTTTCATATTGAGCGCTACGTAACGTTGCCAATAAGAAAACATAAACAGTCTACTTACATAGAGAAAACATAAACAGCCTACTTACATAGCCCCCATGCTCCCCACAGAAAATTTTACAAATTTTTTTTGGGCAGTGGCCAATAATGATTTGATAAAATTTTTCATAATTACAATAACAAAGAAATCAAATGCACACACTTATTGATATTATGTTGGTCAAAAGCTCAAATTTTCTCACAGTCTATAAAGACAGTCCTGATCATTCATCACAGTGAAACTGCCGTTTCTTTTCTCAAAGTCTGAGCAGTAAAAGACAATGCACACGGAAGTAGTGGATTTCCATGCCATCTTGAAGAAGTAGTGTTGTCCTTCCAACGGAAAGACAGTGCTGACTCTTGACATGCTGACAGGTAATAGGCCACAATGGAGCAAACCCACAGCAGAGTCATTCGAAGTTTTGAAGAATATTGGTAGGTAGGTCATCACAGAGCAGACCCACTGGAGTCCTGGTAGAGATTGTGGTATTGGTGGGCCACCAGAGGTGCAGACCCACTGCAGTCCTTGTAGAAATAATGGCATGGTGGGTCATCAAAGATGCAGACCCACTGTAGTCCTTGTAGAGATGGCCAGCAGCCATCTGTTGCGATTGTGCAGGTGCACACTCACCATCAAAGAGTCTTGCGGAGAATATAGCAAGTCCATAAACCACCACTTGTGCACTCACAAAGTATTTGGAATTGTCCTTAGAACCAGCAATGCTGTTATCCAGTCCCTTGCTGAATTATTAACACACGCGCAAACACTAACAGTCCCTACTTCTCACATATTGTCCATATACTATGACCAACAGAAACGTGTGCAGTGAAATGTAACTTAATTGGAAGAACTGGTGTCTGTACAATTATAAATTTACAACATGAAAATACAATTACAAAGGTACAAAATACATCATTAAAGAACATAACAATACAGATAACATTTGTAGTAACACAGGCTTTACAAAAGAATAGAAATAAACATATACATCAGTGGAATTATGACATGAGTACATACATAAAGGATCACAATAACTTTTGAAACATCAACTTCACACACGAGCATTGAACAGAACAGAATTAATAATGAAACTTCCTGGCAGATTAAAACTGTGTGCCCGACCGAGACTCGAACTCGGGACCTTTGCCTTTCGCGGGCAAGTGCTCTACCAACTGAGCTACCGAAGCACGACTCACGCCCGGTGCTCACAGCTTTACTTCTGCCAGTACCTCGTCTCCTACCTTCCAAACTTTACAGAAGCTCTCCTGCGAAACATGCAGAACTAGCACTCCTGAAAGAAAGGATATTGCGGAGACATGGCTTAGCCACAGCCTGGGGGATGTTTCCAGAATGAGATTTTCACTCCGCAGCGGGGTGTGCGCTGATATGAAACTTCCTGGCAGATTAAAACTGTGTGCCCAACCGAGACTCGAACTCGGGACCTTTGCCTTTCGCGGGCAAGTGCTCTACCAACTGAGCTACCGAAGCACGACTCACGCCCGGTACTCACAGCTTTACTTCTGCCAGTACCTCGTCTCCTACCTTCCAAACTTTACAGAAGCTCTCCTGCGAAACATGCAGAACTAGCACTCCTGAAAGAAAGGATATTGCGGAGACATGGCTTAGCCACAGCCTGGGGGATGTTTCCAGAATGAGATTTTCACTCTGCAGCGGAGTGTGCGCTGATATGAAACTTCCTGGCAGATTAAAACTGTGTGCCCGACCGAGACTCGAACTCGGGACCTTTGCCTTTCGCGGGCAAGTGCTCTACCAACTGAGCTACCGAAGCACGACTCACGCCCGGTACTCACAGCTTTACTTCTGCCAGTACCTCGTCTCCTACCTTCCAAACTTCACAGAAGCTCTCCTGCGAAACATGCAGAACTAGCACTCCTGAAAGAAAGGATATTGCGGAGACATGGCTTAGCCACAGCCTGGGGGATGTTTCCAGAATGAGATTTTCACTCTGCAGCGGAGTGTGCGATGATATGAAACTTCCTGGCAGATTAAAACTATGTGCCCGACCGAGACTCGAACTCGGGACCTCTGCCTTTCGCGGGCAAGTGCTCTACCAACTGAGCTACCGAAGCACGACTCACGCCCGGTACTCACAGCTTTACTTCTGCCAATACCTCGTCTCCTACCTTCCAAACTTTACAGAAGCTCTCCTGCGAAACATGCAGAACTAGCACTCCTGAAAGAAAGGATATTGCGGAGACATGGCTTAGCCACAGCCTGGGGGATGTTTCCAGAATGAGATTTTCACTCTGCAGCGGAGTGTGCGCTGATATGAAACTTCCTGGCAGATTAAAACTGTGTGCCCGACCGAGACTCGAACTCGGGACCTTTGCCTTTCGCGGGCAAGTGCTCTACCAACTGAGCTACCGAGCTTCTGTAAAGTTCGGAAGGTAGGAGACGAGGTACTGGCAGAAGTAAAGCTGTGAGTACCGGGCGTGAGTCGTGCTTCGGTAGCTCAGTTGGTAGAGCACTTGCCCGCGAAAGGCAAAGGTCCCGAGTTCGAGTCTCGGTCGGGCACACAGTTTTAATCTGCCAGGAAGTTTCATATCAGCGCACACTCCGCTGCAGAGTGAAAATCTCATTCTGGAAACATCCCCCAGGCTGTGGCTAAGCCATGTCTCCGCAATATCCTTTCTTTCAGGAGTGCTAGTTCTGCATGTTTCGCAGGAGAGCTTCTGTAAAGTTTGGAAGGTAGGAGACGAGGTACTGGCAGAAGTAAAGCTGTGAGTACCGGGCGTGAGTCGTGCTTCGGTAGCTCAGTTGGTAGAGCACTTGCCCGCGAAAGGCAAAGGTCCCGAGTTCGAGTCTCGGTCGGGCACACAGTTTTAATCTGCCAGGAAGTTTCATATCAGCGCACACTCCGCTGCAGAGTGAAAATCTCATTCTGGAAACATCCCCCAGGCTGTGGCTAAGCCATGTCTCCGCAATATCCTTTCTTTCAGGAGTGCTAGTTCTGCATGTTTCGCAGGAGAGCTTCTGTAAAGTTTGGAAGGTAGGAGACGAGGTACTGGCAGAAGTAAAGCTGTGAGTACCGGGCGTGAGTCGTGCTTCGGTAGCTCAGTTGGTAGAGCACTTGCCCGCGAAAGGCAAAGGTCCCGAGTTCGAGTCTCGGTCGGGCACACAGTTTTAATCTGCCAGGAAGTTTCATATCAGCGCACACTCCGCTGCAGAGTGAAAATCTCATTCTGGAAACATCCCCCAGGCTGTGGCTAGGCCATGTCTCCGCAATATCCTTTCTTTCAGGAGTGCTAGTTCTGCATGTTTCGCAGGAGAGCTTCTGTAAAGTTTGGAAGGTAGGAGACGAGGTACTGGCAGAAGTAAAGCTGTGAGTACCGGGCGTGAGTCGTGCTTCGGTAGCTCAGTTGGTAGAGCACTTGCCCGCGAAAGGCAAAGGTCCCGAGTTCGAGTCTCGGTCGGGCACACAGTTTTAATCTGCCAGGAAGTTTCATATCAGCGCACACTCCGCTGCAGAGTGAAAATCTCATTCTACACTCCTGGAAATTGAAATAAGAACACCGTGAATTCATTGTCCCAGGAAGGGGAAACTTTATTGACACATTCCTGGGGTCAGATACATCACATGATCACACTGACAGAACCACAGGCACATAGACACAGGCAACAGAGCATGCACAATGTCGGCACTAGTACAGTGTATATCCACCTTTCGCAGCAATGCAGGCTGCTATTCTCCCATGGAGACGATCGTAGAGATGCTGGATGTAGTCCTGTGGAACGGCTTGCCATGCCATTTCCACCTGGCGCCTCAGTTGGACCAGCGTTCGTGCTGGACGTGCAGACCGCGTGAGACGACGCTTCATCCAGTCCCAAACATGCTCAATGGGGGACAGATCCGGAGATCTTGCTGGCCAGGGTAGTTGACTTACACCTTCTAGAGCACGTTGGGTGGCACGGGATACATGCGGACGTGCATTGTCCTGTTGGAACAGCAAGTTCCCTTGCCGGTCTAGGAATGGTAGAACGATGGGTTCGATGACGGTTTGGATGTACTGTGCACTATTCAGTGTCCCCTCGACGATCACCAGTGGTGGACGGCCAGTGTAGGAGATCGCTCCCCACACCACGATGCCGGGTGTTGGCCCTGTGTGCCTCGGTCGTATGCAGTCCTGATTGTGGCGCTCACCTGCACGGCGCCAAACACGCATACGACCATCATTGGCACCAAGGCAGAAGCGACTCTCATCGCTGAAGACGACACGTCTCCATTCGTCTCTCCATTCACGCCTGTCGCGACACCACTGGAGGCGGGCTGCACGATGTTGGGGCGTGAGCGGAAGACGGCCTAACGGTGTGCGGGACCGTAGCCCAGCTTCATGGAGACGGTTGCGAATGGTCCTCGCCGATACCCCAGGAGCAACAGTGTCCCTAATTTGCTGGGAAGTGGCGGTGCGGTCCCCTACGGCACTGCGTAGGATCCTACGGTCTTGGCGTGCATCCGTGCGTCGCTGCGGTCCGGTCCCAGGTCGACGGGCACGTGCACCTTCCGCCGACCACTGGCGACAACATCGATGTACTGTGGAGACCTCACGCCCCACGTGTTGAGCAATTCGGCGGTACGTCCACCCGGCTCCCGCATGCCCACTATACGCCCTCGCTCAAAGTCCGTCAACTGCACATACGGTTCACGTCCACGCTGTCGCGGCATGCTACCAGTGTTAAAGACTGCGATGGAGCTCCGTATGCCACGGCAAACTGGCTGACACTGACGGCGGCGGTGCACAAATGCTGCGCAGCTAGCGCCATTCGACGGCCAACACCGCGGTTCCTGGTGTGTCCGCTGTGCCGTGCGTGTGATCATTGCTTGTACAGCCCTCTCGCAGTGTCCGGAGCAAGTATGGTGGGTCTGACACACCGGTGTCAATGTGTTCTTTTTTCCATTTCCAGGAGTGTATTAAACATGTGTAGCCTATGTCCATCAGAAAGTTTATTAGAGTGTCGTGTAAAAGTTTGACGTCGCCCCGGGGTGACCTCCCACTCGACCACAGGTGAGGGGTCAGCCTCAGAGCGAGCATTAACTGGGTTGGCCACCGGTGAGGACCAATTGGAGGACTGGACGTGCTGGACGTCTGTTGGATCCCCACGGCGCCGGCCAGAGTGGCCGTGTGGTTCTAGGCGCTACAGTCTGGAGCCGAGCGACCGTTACGGTCGCAGGTTCGAATCCTGCCTCGGGCATGGATGTGTGTAATGTCCTTAGGTTAGTTAGGTTTAAGTAGTTCTAAGTTCTAGGCAATGATGACCTCAGAAGTTAAGCCGCATAGTGCTCAGAGCGATTTGAACCATTTGATCGTAAATCTCTGTCTTACCATTATATAATCTATCTGAAACCTGTCAGTATCTCCAGGGTTCTTCCATGTATTCAACCTTCTTTTATGATTCTTGAACCAAGTGTTAGCAATGATTAAGTTGTGCTCTGTGCAAAATTCTACCAGGCGGCTTCCTCTTTCATTTCTTCCCCCCAATCCATATTCACCTACTACGTTCCCTTCTCTCCCTTTTCCTACTACCGAATTCCAGTCACCCATGACTACTAAATTTTCGTCTCCCTTCACTCTCTGAATAATTTCTTTTATTTCATCATACATTTCTTCAATTTCTTCGCCATGTGCAGAGCTAGTTGGTATATAAACTTGCACTACTGTAGCAGGCGTAGGCTTCGTGTCTATCTTGGCCACAATAATGTGTTCGCTATGCTGTTTGTAGTAGCTTACCCGCACTCCTATTTTTTTTTATTCATTATTAAACCTACTCCTGCATTACTCCTATTTGATTTTGTATTTATAACCCTGTATTCGCCGGACCAAAAATCTTGTTCCT
Organism: Schistocerca piceifrons; assembly: GCF_021461385.2. Classification (NCBI taxonomy): domain Eukaryota; kingdom Metazoa; phylum Arthropoda; class Insecta; order Orthoptera; family Acrididae; genus Schistocerca; species Schistocerca piceifrons. The sequence goes on from NC_060145.1 coordinate 7,335,996, forward strand.
CCTGCCACCGAACTTCCCTAATTCCCACTATATCTAACTTTAACCTATCCATTTCCCTTTTTAAATTTTCTAACCTACCTGCCCGATTAAGGGATCTGACATTCCACGCTCCGATCCGTAGAACACCAGTTTTCTTTCTCCTGATAACGACGTCCTGTTGAGTAGTCCCCGCCTGGAGATCCGAATGGGGGACTATTTTACCTCTGGAATATTTTACCCAAGAGGAAGTCATCATCATTTAACCAGACAGTAAAACTGCATGCCCTCGGGAAAAATTACGGCTGTAGTTTCCCCTTGCTTTCAGCCGTTCGCAGTACCAGCACAGCAAGGCCGTTTTGGTTAGTGTTACAAGGTCAGATCAGTCAATCATCCAGACTGTTGCCCCTGCATCACTGAAAAGGCTGCTGCCCCTCTTCAGGAACCACACATTTGTCTGGCCTCTCAACAGATACCCCTCCGTTGTGGTTGCACCTATGGTACGGCTATCTGTATCGCTGAGGCACGCAAGCCTCCCCACCAACGGCAAGGTCCATGGTTCATGGGGGGGGATACATATAGTACACAATATTCAACTAAGTGTTCAGACAGACATAGGCTACACATTTTTCATATGTATGGTATTAAAAATATGTGTAACAGAGTTGGTAGGAAGTCGTTGGAAATAGGTCATACAATCCATTACGAAAATATCTTACTTCCACCGAAAATGTCATTCATTTTTATTTTTAAATCCCTGGCCATCTACGACAATCTCAGACTATGCTGATAGCATTAACGGCCCTATATTCCATAGTTACAAAAAGCATTAAAACTGTTTAACAAAATTAAATAAAAATTAACAATGTCACGGCTAGAACTGATTAGACTTGTCGCGATGAATCCATTCTCTGTCACTGACTTCAATAGAAGCATCTGATACGGCTGATAACCTGTCAACTTCATCTACGTCTTCCGATGGGTAGAGATGACCAGTGGCCACGTCAATCACAGACTAGGTCGGCTTCAGCCGGAATGTGGTGTAGCAGCCGCAGGAACATTTGACGCACTTTGATGAAAGTTCCATTCACTGTAGACATAGCTAGTTACTCAAATTGGTTTTCATTCTGAATAGCTTGCTGGAAACAAAAATTTAAATAGAAAATAAATTTTTAAGAAATAATGTTGAAAATTTTGATGTCTCATCTCTCACTCTTCCTTGGTTAAAGAATCTCACTAGTTCCGATAAGAATGGTAACAGTAACAACCAAACAGCATACAGTCATCCAGCAATAATGATTTTTTTCTTACCTGAATACTCGCTCCCATTCTGTTGTTGAATGAGGAAGTGATAGTTATATTTTTAAATCATGGCATACGCGGATTCAAACTAAAATTAATTTAGAAGTTCATACTCAGCATATTATAATGAAAAGCTAAACGTTTCTCGTTCCAAAACCTGCCAGGTTCAAATTTCGAGGACACATGTGCTCGAAGCACATCCAAGGGCAGAGCGCCATTCATCACTCACTTCTGCAATTCAGATGTTTTAACCCGTGGCGCAACATCCGCCGGTATTGTTAAATCAGGTGTAACTTCTCTCTCTGTACGACACAAGGTTCTTATTGGATATAACACAGATAAATGTTCTAGCAGAGGGTCATTAAATTTAAACAGCAGCTGAATTCCTTTACATCCACGATGTAAGAAGTTGGGGCTTCGCACAATAATTTCTCTTACAAGATTAACTATGGTGAAAACATCCTCCGACTTCCGTGTTTCCAGTAGTTCTACGTGAAATTAATGTCCAAAAAATTGCTCTCATCTGCGGGCTCTACAGGATCAACAATAACTGTATCCAAAGATACTTTGTGAACATAATCTTCCTTCGTTTAGGATAGCAAAATGTCTTTAAAAGATTGTCCCATATGTTTCTTTACGTTTAACGCTACAACATTTGAAGATTAGAAGTAAGTATCTATTGTATAAAGTGTGGCCAAAATCCACTTTAGAAATTGGAAATACTTTTTAAGAAATGGACCACGGAGCAATTTTAGGGTCTCTTTGGACTTCTTAACCTTTTCTGTTGCCTACCAATCAATAAAAAATAAAACTAATGCATCTCACTGCTATAACATTCGTTAGACATCAGAAAGAAGTGAAAGCCAACGAGTTACGCTGAGTGTAGTATTTTAAACTGCTGAGTAGTTGTGTGCGCTTTATCACTTAAAAAGCATGTTTTTGTAATACACAAGTATAAACACGACAAATGTGGTGTGTAAATTACCATGATGGTTGTTCTGGTTGATCATGTCAGCCAATCACAGCACAAGATCCGTGATATGGAAACATCACTGTCTCATCACGCGAATTCATTAACGCCGCAGTTTCAGCACAAAACACTAAAAATTTTAAGTTTGGAAATGAAAATACCAAGAACATTATGCGTGCAGCGAAGCTAACATATACCGCATTAAGGATCACTCAAATGTCTTTTAGTACGATTTGTAGTAGAAGTGTCGGGAAATGTGAGGGTGGGAGGGGGGGGGGGGATAAATAAGCTGCCTGTAGATTTTATCTTGGAGTTAGCTTTGGATATAATTTAGTAGTCGGCTGTGAAACGGAAGGAAGATACAGTATATAAACGTTTGGCTAGAATGTGATATTATTCCCCACCTCCGTCCTGGGATCTTGATTGTGGTGATAGACAGATCTGTAGCGTAGCCCGAAGTCTAGGTTAGTTCAGATAGATAAATGTCACAGCCTTTCCCGATATGTAAACCAGGAGCCGCGCCTGATGTAAGCCGAATTGTTATGACACACTGCGCAAAAATGAACCTTACTGCACAACTAGGAACCTTCGAGGCGCGTGTATCGTTAGAAGTTACACTCAAGTAAAGAATCTTAACGTGAGTGTAGTTCATTGTTGTGCAAGTGCTTGATAGTTACCTAATGATGTATGCAAAGCTGATTTCTTTCGCAATGATTTCTCACTCAGAATGTAAAAGTCCCAAAATGATTGTATTTTCGCGTATAATGCTTCTTTTAGTGCCATACATTATACCGGACCTGAAATTACGTATGCATATGATCGTAATCATGCACATAACAATATTGTATGAATCTACGTAAGATATGACAGACGTTGTTAGCAGTATCCTCAAAAAGTTCTTGATCCATTTACTTTAAGAACTTGCACAATATTCACATAGAGGTGAAGACGGACACGTTTTTTGTTAAAACCGACTGCGAGAAAGAAAATGGTGTTTGTGAAAGGGTGCAGTTTAGTTTTCTTCCCCGCAGTTCGTTTTAACAACGATATCAGGACATTTAAACCATTAAACAAGTTGTTCTTCCTATATACGGGGTGTACATTAATAAAATCCGCATACTGCAGGGATAGATTGCTGACTGGAAACGGAGGAAAAAAGGTCCTATGAACATGTGTCCAGAGGTGCATCGTCGCCGTGGTAGATGGCTCTGAAGAATGAAAGTTCCTCTGACGACGTACCGTGTGTTCGTCATTGTTGCAGGCTATGTGATTGACGCAACATATTGTAAGCAGCGGAATTGTTCGGCATTCGTGTCGGGAACAAGCCGGGGTGGAAACTGTCGAGAGGCAGCACGCCTATAAAAAAACAGCTGCAGTTTGCATAAAAATGCTGTGACACGAAGCGGCCGTTTGGATGCACTTTAATAACTTCTCTGTTGTACTGACCACAGTTTTTATTATTTCCAAAATCATCTCACGATTTTTGACATTCCATCATTTTAAGAGATGCTATCATATAAAAGGAACAATTTTACATTATTGACATAACAGTGCCTTTGAAAATGACGTAATGTCGAAGCGCATAAGGTGATTTTGGAAATAATAAAAAGCGTGGTCAAGACATCAGAAAAGCTATTTAAGAGTATACCAGAACAAGTACCCTTACACACACCAACCACATCACACAGTATTTGAAGCCCTTTTTGGCCGTTTGTGCGATCATGGGTCCTTTCTGACTGACGAACACGGAGGGAGGCGGACAGTGTGTAAACCAGATTTGGAGGACCAGATTCTACAGGATATTAAGACGAACCCTAGTGTGAGGCCAGCATGGTGTAAGCCAAAGTACAATTATCTGTATCCTGCATGACAACCACTGCTATCCCTATACCCTGCCACGAGTGCAAGGATTTTTAGCAGTGGAATTCCCTCTGAAAACTACACGTTTCTCTTGTTGCCATATTAAAATTTACTTCTTTTGCCAAAACACTGCGGAGTTTACACAACGTCATCTCACTAACATGTTGTACGGACGTAACTGCGAGAGAGATCTTAAACAGTGGTTTATTAAGTGAAGAACTGAGGAAAGGTAAAGTCAGTAGCTTACGAGAAAGCACATCCTCCGTACAAAATAAACGTGTATCGCCTTCACTTACGTTGTCCTAAAACCCACAGCATTTCTCATTGCACCAGGTGTGGATGGCCCTTAAAATTACATTCTTTCATTGAAAAGACTGTAGCTGATGGAATAAAGTGGTAGATAATGAAGTTTCGCATAATAACCACACAGCAAAATACTCTCCCCTTTGGGTGCTATCATTTGCCAGAATCTCATTTCTACATCTCAAATAGTTTACGAAATATGAGGATTGTTGTGGATATTTCACTTGACATTATAGCTGGAGCGGCGCGATCGCCTGTGAGACCAATTTTCTCGACATTGAGGACACAGAGAGACCTCCACTCAAGTCTAAAGAAAACTTCAACATGTTAGCTAAACTTCATACTCTGCAATATGGTATGCAATATGCACCAAACGCAAAATCATAGCGACCCCTATATTTCATTGCAAGCATTTTCGAATTTCGCGCAGTGTCTTACTTCCACATAAATATCACAGTAACTACGATTATTGACGGAATGCGTGGCACGTCATGATGAACCTGACAGATAGAGCTACAAGTAAAGCAAAAATGAAATGTTTTTACCGAATAGTTCCTATAAAATGGTTTGAGAAAGATTGTAGGGCGGGCACCTCGATTCGGTCATCGCCGACCGTCCCGAAGGTGCCAGTGCCCACCTCCCCTTACAAACAAATCAATGAAGTCGCCCAGCGCTTTACACGAAAATTGGTCACTGACCAATGGCCACCGTATCCTGTAGTCTCAGGGGCTCGTAATGTTAGCCAATCATTAGACTGTAATAACATAGATTGTGGCACAACCGACTAAGCAGTTTTTATGAGCAATAAAAAGTAAATCTGGATGTACAGAGAAAAAATGTTTTTATTTTCTAAATTAGTACAATATGCCATTTTACATTCATTTACTTTTGAAAATAATGTCCTCAAGATGGCGGTCGTTAGCATCAACACATTGTTGTAAACGATCCCTGAAGTTTCGAGCAGCTCTTGCACACACATCGCTGGGTGTGGCATTCACTTCGTCAATAATCCACTCTTTTAACTCTGGCAGGGTGTGAGGGCGGCTTTTGAAAACCTTTTCCTTCAGGTATCCCCAAAGAGATTAGTCAGAAATGCTGAAATCTAGTGACCGCGTAGGCCACCCGACATCAACCCTCAAAGAGACGAAGCGACTCCGAAACATTTCTCTCAAAAAATCAAATGAAATTCGACCTGTGAGTCAGTAACTCCATCCTGTTGGAACCCCAAGTCCCCCAGTCCATGTTCTTCAACAGTCTCGTCCATTCTGGGTTGCACAAAATTTTGCAACATTGAAACATAACGTGAGTAATTCACAGTCACGGTCGCTCCTTCCTCCTCAAAAAAGTAAGGGCCTGCCACGCCAAATTATGATAGGGCACACCACACAGTTTAGGAGAATGTTGCGGTCTTTCATGAATAATTCAGGGGTTATTTTCAGCCCGGCAGCGAAAGATTTGCTTCTTCACGCACCCACTAAGATGAAAGTGTGCCTCGTCACTACTGAAGAAAGCTGCATTCGGAGGCGTCTGAGCGAGCATTTGCTCACACAGATTTTGACGGTTGGCGTAGTCTGCTGGGCGTAATTCTTGAGCAATCATTATTTTCAAAGGATGGAACTTCAAATCGCGTTGCAGAATCCTTCTCAAACTGCGGTCTGCAATCCCCAATGCTACAGCATATCATCGAGCAGAACATTGCGTAATTTATTGAACTGCTGTTCTCACACGCTGCACATTTTCTGGCGTTCTGATGGATCTGCGTGTGCCACCACTTTCCTCCAACTGCCAAACCCAGGACCGAATTGTGTTTGCATTAGGAACGGCATCGTTGGGTGTAACGTTGAACTGCCGCCGAAAAGCTCGTTGTGTAGCGATCACAGATCTGTTTTTTTCATAATAAGCGCGAACGGTAAAACCTCGATGTGCACCAGTCCAGACCATGTTGGCTTCTGAAATGGAGTCAACGACTGAACAAAGGCAGACCACGTGCAACTGACTACCCCCACCACAACCCCAGCGGTAATCGATAGAAACTGCTTAGTCGGTTCTGCAGCACCCTGTACTTAGAAGGTGCATTTTCGTTCTAATACACTCTTTTTATGTGGAACAATGTCTATTGACATTAACAAACTAAAAGTAGTGTAAATTAGAATGTCATTGGTGTTTGTTGTAAGAGAGATATCGTGTTTTGAAAAGGTTCCACTCTGACACTTCTTTGTGCCATTCACTCTGTGTAGTTACTAGGTACTATGTTGCTATGTTTAATTACAGTATGCTTGTGTGTTCCTTGAGTTCATTGCGACTTTCATGTGTGGACTATGGGATTAACCAATGTAGAAAAAGCTGGCATGCTCATGGTGTATGCAGAGTGTAAGAAGACCGTAGTTTCTTCTTGTACCGTGTATGTGGCAAGGTATCTCTATAGACATCAACCATCTTGGCAGTTATTTATCAACCTCTTCTACCACTTACATGGCAGTGGTAGTGTAGCGCCTATCAGCTCACAGGCCTGTTTTTCATAGACGTAACAACGAATGCGTACCAGTATCACACTCCCTAACAGACCATCTTCCACAGATGCTGGAACACATTCCTCTGCATACTAGGAGGAACCTATGGTACCAACATGTGGGTGTCCAGTCCATAGTGCACGAAGTACTACAGCATTTCTTCGTGAATCGTTTTCACTGGATTGGACGCAGAGGATTTGTACCTTTGCTGGTCTGTTGCCTGGATTTGACATCTGTAGACTTTTCTCTGTGGGGGAAGCTGAAAGACCGTGTCTACAACGACAGACCAGCTACACCCAATGATATGCAACGACTTATTACTGCAGCCTGACCTGACATCTCCTCTGAAATGCTAGCATATGTGCAGCTGTCGTTTCATACCAGACTGGAAGCGTGTGTTGCAACTGCCAGTGGTCACTTTGAACACAGCCTGTGATGGTGAATTGCCTCGTTACTGGTCAGGATACACGTAATTACCAGGGTTGTCCTTTGTTGTGTGCTACCACAGGCAGGCCCTGTTGTGCAAGTGTCGGTGTACGAACTTCTCAAAATACGTTATCTCATAAACAACTTGCAATAGAATCCTGCAACAAACACCACTCCCATTCTAATTACCCTACTTTTAGTCTCTTAAAGTCAATCGGCGTTGTACTGTTTAAAAAGTGTATGATAGCACAAAAATACATATTTCAAGTATCATCACAATCTAATCATTGGCTAACAACACGAGCCCCTGACTACCGACATTCTGTGAAAACTACACATCAATAGCACTTTCCATATTCGCAATAACTGCAGTGCAAGTTTTAGGTGATTCACCTTGTATACTGCTACGGTCGCAGGTTCGAATCCTGCCTCAGGCATGGATGTGTGTGATGTCCTTAGGTTAGTTAGGTTTAAGAAGTTCTAAGTCTAGGGGACTGATGACCTCAGATGTTAAGTCCCATAGTGCTTAGAGCCATTTGAACCATCACCTTGTATGATTCTAAAGAGTGTACACAACAATGTGCCGTTCCGTTTGAAAAGAGTGCACTGGGGCACATTTGCATGTGGCACCATAATATGGTTTTATAAACGATGAATGTCACCGATAGGCTCGATAATGCGGATCGCTGACTGAGCCAGATTGTGCTTTGTTGGAGTGAGAGAGCTCTGGGGGCACAGTTACAGGTAGCTGTCTGTGACGGCGTAAGACGATGGAGTAGGCAGTTTTTGTAGTGCGCTGTCTGAAGCCACCAAGTGTTACATTAATTTAGGTGCGTGAATATTGTTGAGCTTGGAAGCAGAAGTCTTCATGAAAGCAAGGTAAAGATGTTAAATAATTATGATTTCTGTTTCTGCCAGAGCGATGGTATAGATGAGATGGCTGATAATTTGTAATTGTTGAGTAACCCCGGAATGTATGTAAACCGTTTTGATGAAAAGGCTAGTTAGATAGTTCACTTTGTAACGTTTCTAAGATTTGTTAACAGAGCTATGTTTAAGGTGATGATTTGCATTTATGTTGGATTAATGAAGTTAGAAAATACTTGCTGTTTAAATCTCATTGTTTGTGAATCAATTGTCAATAATGTAACCTCAATTGTCAGAAGTTTTTGAAAAGCTAAACTTAAATTGCAATATAACTTTGCTAAAAAAACTCAATGTTAGTAATTCACCACAACCAGTACCGTCTCCCTGTCCAGGTCATATATTTTTTAAAGAAGTTGGATTTTCTTAAAAGTTATCGTTTCTCAGCCAAAATAATTTCATGTGCATTTCAGTCCACTGTGGACCGAACCGCACAATAACCCTGGGTTCGGTGTGGAGCGGCGGTGGGGTTGGGGGACTGCTGTAGCCAGTTGTGGGGTTGTGAACCACTGAGGGCTATGGCGGGGATGAAGCCTCTCCATCGTTTCTAGGTCCCCAGTTCAATACACAATACACAAGGTCGAATGTAATTATTTCTTTCTGTACTAGGTTCCAGATTCTATTTTATGCTGAACAGTTAGCATCAAAAACAGCAGTGGAAAGGAGTTTTGGAGTACATCTCATTTATAAGACTGACTGTTGATCAAATTTCGGAGGATGTATCCCTAGTTCTCATTGCTCTGCACACCCAAATTATTCGGAGAGTTTCAGAGGCATAGCTTCATAATAGAATACACTCTGTTTGCAGGTCGCCTTGCCAGTGGAGAAAACCAATGATTCATACCACTGCACATTAAAACTTAAAAGCTATGTCCGTATAGGCCTTTAAAGACCAATGTAGTGACTGACCGCCCTCTCATCCTCAGCCCACAAGTGTCACTGGATGTGGATATGGAGGGGTACGTGGTCAGCTGACCGCACTGCTGGCCTTTCTCAACTGACAAGGTCGCACTGCTACTTCACAGTCAAGTAACTCCTCAACTCACTTCACAAGGGCTGAGTGCACACTGCTTGCCAACAGCTCTCGGCAGTCCCGGACGGTCACCCATCCAAGTGGTAGCCAGTCCCGACAGTGCTTAACATGGGTGATTTGATGGGAACTGGTGTTACCACTGCGGCAAGGCTGTTAGCACCATCATACATTGCCTGATAAAAAAAAAGTGAAACGCCCACAAGACATGATACTATGTAGCAGTATCTTTGTATATGTTCACACGATCAGTGCATATGCAAGTAGAACCGCCACAAAACTGCATTAGTTTGACTTGTGTTTGGTGTCATTACTAGGCCTGCTAGGGTTGTTCTTGTTGTTGTTGTTGTGGTCTTCAGTCCTGAGACTGGTTTGATGCAGCTCTCCATGCTACTCTGTCCTGTGCAAGCTTCTTCATCTCCCAGTACCTACTGCAACCTACGTCCTTCTGAATCTGCTTAGTGTATTCATCTCTTGGTCTCCCTCTACGATTTTTATCCTCCACGCTGCCCTCCAATACTAAATTTGTGATCCCTTGATGCCTCAAAGCATGTCCTACCAACCGATCCCTTCTTCTAGTCAAGTTGTGCCACAAACTTCTCTTCTCCCCAAGCCTATTCAATACCTCCTCATTAGTTACGTGATCTACCCACCTTATCTTCAGCATTCTTCTGTAGTACCACATTTCGAAAGCTTCTATCCTCTTCTTGTCCAAACTGGTTATCGTCCATGTTTCACTTCCATTTTGCACTTCCTGTCGATCTCATTTTTGAGACGTTTGTATTCCTTTTTGCCTGCTTCATTTACTGCATTTTTATATTTTCTCCTTTCATACAAATACTTTCAGAAACGACTTCCTGACACTTAAATCTATACTCGATGTTAACAAATTTCTCTTCTTCAGAAACGATTTCCTTGCCATTGCCAGTCTACATTTTATATCCTCTCTACTGCGACCATCATCAGTTATTTTACTCCCCAAATAGCAAAACTCCTTTACTACTTTAAGTGTCTCATTTCCTAATCTAATTCCCTCAGCATCACCCGACTTAATTCGACTACATTCCATTATCCTCGTTTTGCTTTTGTTGATGTTCATCTTATACCCTCCTTTCAAGACACTGTCCATTCCGTTCAACTGCTCTTCCAAGTCCTTTGCTGTCTCTGACAGATGCGCAAAACTATAGACCTATATCTCTTACGTCGATCTCTTGTAGAATTTTAGAACATGTTTTTTGCTCGCGTATCATGTCATTTCTGGAAACCCAGAATCTACTATGTAGGAATCAACATGGATTCCGGAAACAGCGATCGTGTGAGACCCAACTCGCCTTATTTGTTCATGAGACCCAGAAAATATTAGATACAGGCTCCCAGGTAGATGCTATTTTTCTTGACTTCCGGAAGGCGTTCGATACAGTTCCGCACTGTCGCCTGATAAACAAAGTAAGAGCCTACGGAATATCAGACCAGCTGTGTGGCTGGATTGAAGAGTTTTTAGCAAACAGAACACAGCATGTTGTTATCAATGGAGAGACGTCTACAGACGTTAAAGTAACCTCTGGCGTGCCACAGGGGAGTGTTATGGGACCATTGCTTTTCACAATATATATAAATGACTTAGTAGATAGTGTCGGAAGTTCCATGCGGCTTTTCGCGGATGATGCTGTAGTATACAGAGAAGTTGCTGCATTAGAAAATTGTAGCGAAATACAGGAAGATCTGCAGCGGATAGGCACTTGGTGCAGGGAGTGGCAACTGACCCTTAACATAGACAAATGTAATGTATTGCGAATACATAGAAAGAAGGATCCTTTATTGTATGATTACATGATAGCGGAACAAACACTGGTAGCAGTTACTTCTGTAAAATATCTGGGAGTATGCGTACGGAACGATTTGAAGTGGAATGATCATATAAAACTAATTGTTGGTAAGGCGGGTACCAGGTTGAGATTCATTGGGAGAGTGCTTAGAAAATGTAGTCCATCAACAAAGGAGGTGGCTTACAAAACACTCGTTCGACCTATACTTGAGTATTGCTCATCAGTGTGGGATCCGTACCAGGTCGGGTTGACGGAGGAGATAGAGAAGATCCAAAGAAGAGCGGCGCGTTTCGTCACTGGGTTATTTGGTAACCGTGATAGCGTTACGGAGATGTTTAATAAACTCAAGTGGCAGACTCTGCAAGAGAGGCGCTCTGCATCGCGGTGTAGCTTGCTCGCCAGGTTTCGAGAGGGTGCGTTTCTGGATGAGGTATCGAATATATTGCTTCCCCCTACTTATACTTCCCGAGGAGATCACGAATGTAAAATTAGAGAGATTAGAGCGCGCACGGAGGCTTTCAGACAGTCGTTCTTCCCGCGAACCATACGCGACTGGAACAGGAAAGGGAGGTAATGACAGTGGCACGTAAAGTGCCCTCCGCCACACACCGTTGGGTGGCTTGCGGAGTATCAATGTAGATGTAGATGTAGATGTAGAATTACAATGTCATCGGCGAACCTCAAAGTTTTTATTTCTTCTCCATGGATTTTAATACCTACTCCGAATTTTTCTTTTGTTTCCTTTACTGCTTGCTCAATATACAGATTGAATAACATCGGGGAGAGGCTACAACCCTGTCTCACTCCTTTCCCAACCACTGTTTCCCTTTCATGCCCCTCGACTCTTATAACTGCCATCTGGTTTCTGTACAAATTGTAAATAGCCTTTCGCTCCCTGTATTTTACCCCTGCCACCTTCAGAATTTGAAAGAGAGTATTCCAGTTAACGGTGTCAAAAGCTTTCTCTAAGTCTACAAATGCTAGAAACGTAGGTTTGCCTTTTCTTAATCTTTCTTCTAAGATAAGTCGTAAGGTTAGTATTGCCTCATGTGTTCCAACATTTCTCAGTATCTATCTTACCCCTAGTGAGACAAGCCTCTACATCCTTACATTTGTCCTCTAGCCATCCCTGCTTAGCCATTTTGCACTTCCTGTCGATCTCATTTTTGAGACGTTTGTATTCCTTTTTGCCTGCTTCATTTACTGCATTTTTATATTTTCTCCTTTCATCAATTAAATTCAATATTTCTTCTGTTACCCAAGGATTTCTATTAGCCCTCGTCTTTTTACCTACTTGATCCTCTGCTGCCTTCACTACTTCATCCCTCAGAGCTACCCATTCTTCTTGTACTGTATTTCTTTCCCCCATTCCTGTCAATTGTTCCCTTATGCTCTCTCTGAAACTCTCTACAACCTGGGTAGGGTATATAAGCAAAATGAGTAGCGTCAGGTGTCGAGTGGGCACTGTGAAAGAGACGGAGATGCAGTGTAAACGTGTGAGACAGCGTTATCGGCGCATAACGGAGTTTTAAAGCGGCTTCATATTGTGTCTCCATTTGACCCACACGTCGAATCGTGCAATATCCACATTTGTGGGCCATTCAGATGCGCAGCGGCCAGCTGTTGGATTGCTTGGGAACTTGTGGGCAGGCATACTCGTCAAGATTCAGGTCGACCATGTCTGACCACCATATGGACAGATTGTCCTATTGCTCAGCAGTCACATCATAACCATTTCACATCTGCGCCTGAGAACAAGTAGTGGACTCGTATTTTGTCTTATCAAACACCACTGGTCAGGGACTAGGAGTAGCTAGCTGGGGGATTACCGTCCCATGCATCATCATCATCCCATCATCATCTTCATAAGTCATTGTCCTCATTGCTGAGTGCCGTGACCCCATGAACCAAGCGTCTCCATCCCGGACGGTTGCCAGCTTCTCTTAGTGCCTGCTGAAGAGGTATACCGGAGATCTTCTTGATCTGATATATCCGTCTGCTCGCTGCTCATCCTCGTGTTCGCATGCTCTCCATCTTTCCTTGCAAGATTATTTTCTCGGGATTTTCTCCATATCCTATCACAATATGGCCAAAGAACTGTAGAATTGTTTCGGTGACTCGAAAAGAGAGGCGTCTGGAGATATCGAGTTGTTCAATAACGGACACATGTGTTCTTCTTTCGGTCCATTATATGCGTAGCATCCTACGCCAGCAACAAAGCTCACACACATCAATGCTCTATTTTTCTCTGGCCTCGAGTGACCATGTTTCGCAACCATTAAAGAAGACAGAAAACACGAGTGTTTCAACTAGCTGGATCTTTGTGCTGGTTGTTGTTGCTCTGGTCTGCCAAATCTTGGCGAGCTTCTTCATAGCCACTCGCCCTAGCGCAATCCGTCTTCTTATCTCATCTTCACAACTTCCCGTTGTTGATAGATGAAGGAATGCACGACTTCCAGTTCCTTTAATCGACCTGTGAGCTGGATCTGTACTTCTCGATCAATTATCATGAGTTTGGACTTGCTGAGGTTGAGGCCTAATCCATATGCTAGACTAATGTCCTTTATTCTTGTTAGTAGCTCAGCAAGTTCATCTTCGCTGTTGGCTAAAAGCACAGTGTCATCAGCATTCGCTGCCATTAACACCACAACACAAACGGCTGCGTTTGGAGTAATACCATGACTGCGAAATATGGACTGCTGGTTAATGGCGTCGCATTGTGTTGAGTGGTGAATCGCGGTTATATGCTACACGTATGAGCATTGTCGGTGAGTATGGCGGTGACATGAGGAGAGGTCTCCAATGTTTTGGAGAGGCAAAGGTTTCACACCTGGCATCATAATGTAGCGAACCATCGAGTATAATTACAGGTGGTTGAGGGTAGTTTGATGGCACAGTGATATGTCACGGACATCCTGCTTCATCATGTGTTACCTACATGTCCTGTTGCCATTTGTCAATAGTACAATGCTCATGCCCATATGACATGTGCCTCTAAGAAGTGTCTGCGTGATGTTCAAGTACTCCCGTGTCAGCAAGATTCCTAGGCCTGTCCCCACAGAACACGTGTGATACCAGCTCAGAAGTAATTTGCGTTCCATTGCCCAAGGACCAGTTACAGTAGTTGAGGGCCAGCTTGCCTCAAGAGAAGATAAAGGACTTAATGACACCCTTCCCAACCAAATAAGTGTATGCATCCCAGGTCAAAGTGGTACAACGTCATGCCTATAAGTGGGCTCATGCTGCTCAAGTGTTTTATAAATTTGACTCGATACTGTAGTCACTGAAATAACATCCCATATCCTCTCAGCTTGTGAAGTTTCATTTCGTTTCCTCTTCCCACTCGACGTGTTTCACTTTTATTGTCAGGCAGTGTATATATATCTGAAAATCACAAATTGGTAGAGAATGTTAATGTCAGGAAGTTTCATTGTTTCTTTGTAAAACGCGCTTTGACAAAGGAGTATACACGTTGTCATAGGAAGAATGGTAAATATTCAGGGGTATTACAGGAACGCTTATGTCAAACTTCATGTGGACAAAAGCTCTATTCCGAATGGTTTCCAAGACAGAGTACATTTAATGCACACTTATGTTAGGGCTCGTAGGCGCACTAGACTTACGTGTCTTAAGCCCCTTTCGCACGATTGAGATTCTTGCCTCAACTGACTACTCGAAACGAGTGCATCTACTGCAGCGCCTCTGGCGTTTTATTAACATACTGATTCATTTTTGTTGACACGTGAGCGCCAAAACTGTCGGTGTTGTGAGAGCCGTCTGTTGTGCAATTTGGCTTCTGAAGGGTGAAAGTGAGGTTATGAGGGATTATCCTTTCTATGGAAAAAGCGAAATATAGTAACGAAATGTAGGAGCAAGCGATGATAAAAATAGTTTATTGAAGACCAGAGCAGAATTTGTAGTGGAACTTCAAGTCAAAGGTCATGGTGAATTGTTCACATTCCTGACAACTAATGGAATAGGAGAAGTCTCATTCAAAGATTTCTAACATATACATTTATTTGTTCAAGAAAATATATACTTGCAAATACATCAGACAATGTGTATAATGCTGTAAATAACAGCTTTTTACTTTATCCTTTGTATATTTTTTTCTTGCTAAGGGTCAAATAGCAAGTAAAATTAATTTTCTCGTCCAATAAATCTGACTTTTTTGCTACTGGAATGATTTTCGTTAAAACACGTTTACCTAGTTACGTTCTTATTTATGCATAGCTTAAGTTTTTTTGTTTTCAGATATTTCGTCTCTCTTACAAAAAGTACAAGGACTGTGTGTAACTTTTCAGTGTGCCACGAAAACAAGTCAAAGAACATAATAAGGATTAAGAAGACACGAAAGCACAAAATCTATTTCTATAACAGGAGTGAGCACGACCAGAATAAGTTATAACTTCCAGTGTTAACAGACGCTGCCATAGACGAGGCTCTCTGCGCATGAGCAGCGTGCAGCATACTACAAAACTTGGGGCTCCACACCCGGCACAATCTGTACGTCATTAACGTCATACTCAAGACTCGCGTCGTTGTTGGTTGCTGGTTTACACGCAGGCACGAGAGGCCCACGCACTTTGAGCAGTCGATTTTGAACAGAAAGTCGCTCGTCTAGAACAGACTTTATCCATGCAACCTCTTTGACGCTTTATTCTAGCCCAACCTTCCACGTTGCTTTCAACCACTTTGCTCGGTATACTTTTCTGCCATTAAACTAGTCCATTTAGTTGCCCACGATGTGTTGTGAGTAAAGTAACTCGCCAGGTTAGCCGAGGACCCTAATGTGCTGCTTCCTGGACTTGGGTAGGCGCACCAGCCCTGGATCGAATCCGCCCGGCGGAGGCGGATTAACGATGGGGGTCGGTGTGCCGGCCAGCCTGGATGTGGTTTTCCACATTCCGCTATGTGAATACTGGGCTGGTCCCCACATCCCGCCTCAGTTACACAACGCGCAGACATCTGAACATGTTCACACTGTTCCATGGATTACACTAGAGACACAGACGGTTGGGGTGCACTAATTCCGTCCCGGGGGGTACGGGGTGGCGGCAGGAAGGGCATCCGCCCACCCCTTAACATTGACACTGCCAAACCCGATGCTAACCATGCCGACCCTGCGTAACTGCAGGATAAGGCACAAGTGAAAGAAGAAGGTGTGCTGTGAGTAAAGTAGTGCGGACAACTGTGTCTGTACATGCGCTGGCTACAACGACACACATCTACGCTATCGAAGAATACGCAGATGTGGTGTATGTTTAAGGCTTCTGTAGTGGTAGTGCTCCTGTCGAAGAATACCGTCGGCACTTTCTGACACGTCAAGCTCCTGATCTTGACGTGTTGACCAGAGTTTTCAGCACACTGCGTGAAACAAATATTATTCCAGGTTCCCATTTCTCTTCTGAATGTGTAGTTCAACAACCTGTGTGGGAACAGAGACATCATTGAAATGATGCAGCATAGTCCTACCACCAGCACACAGTGGATTCCGCACATAACAGTGTCCCACGAATACGTATATGGGGAACATAACTTGCGAAAAACTTTATAAAACTCACGTTGTAATGTTTATTAAAAGTTGTACTTGCGTACTTGTGTAAACCTGAGAGAGGGTTAAGTAGTATGGAAAATTAATAACACTGTACATTAAATTTGTTCTATCTCGGAAACCAACTGGAATAGGGCTTATGTCTGTATGAAGTGTTTGGCTTCAAATGATCGTTCCTGTCATATCGCCAAATATGACCATTCATCTTGGGACATCCTGCCTACGCCTACACCCGTGATTCCCAAAGTGGTCTACATCAACACCCAGGAGTCTACTACTACGTACAAGGGGCTCACGTATGCAGAAAACGAACGTCGGTAAACTGCCTTATGAGCTTCATTTTTTCTGATTTTTCTGTCACGATAATTTCACAAGATGGGTGCGGATGGATGTAATTCGTCACTTCACTTTTCTTGGAACGTTATCTCTCGACATTTTAACAGTAAACTTCTTCATAAAGTACGAAGCCTCTCTTGCAGCATCTGCCACTGGAGTCTAATGAGAGCAACTCTGTGAAACTCTGGTGCTTGTTAAATGAATCCGTTACAAAGTGCGCCACTCTTCTTTGAATCTCCTCTATCTCTTCTCTCCACCCGACTTAGTGTCCCCAATTATTATAAACAACACCACAGACTATTTTATAAGGCACTTTTTTCGTGTTTGAACTAAGTACATTTCATTACGACACTTCCGATGGGTCTCAGCCTGGCGTTTGCTTTCCATGCCACTCATTTTATGTGGTGTCTCTGTTACCAGCAGGTTCGATCAACACGCGAGTATTATGTAGATGCTTCATGGACTCAAATGGAAATCGCCGAAGGAGGTTGAGAAAATTTAGAAACAGGCATTTGCCGCTTACTGAGGAAAGATTCTACTGCCGCTACCTTACATTTCGAGTAAGGATCACAAAGGCAAGATAAGAGAAATTAGAGATCATGCAGAGGCGTGTAGACAGTTGTTTTTCCTTCGTTCCATTTTCGAGTGGAACAAGATAGCGAATGACTAGAAGTGCTGTAACGTATCCTCCACCATCCTCCATATGGTGACCTGCAGGAAAAAAAAAAAAAAATATATATATATATATATATATATATATAATATATATATATATATACGAGGTGCGACAATAAAGTAATGAGACTGCTTTTTTTTCCAGGATGTAGCAACACTGCAGGTTTGCGTAGGCACAATATCTTTGACCTTGGTCTATAAGCTGCTTCTAGTCCAAGCGGCACGTCGATGCAACTGTTCAGTCACGATTTGTGCTGTAATAAGTTAACATGTATTGCGCAATGGTATGCCATTTCTTTTTGCGTTAAATTGGGTAAAAGCAAGACGAAAACTTGCGGTAAGCTTCAGGAGGCTTTTGGAGAGGAGGTTATGACAAGAGCTCAAGTTTTTCTTTGGCATAAAATGTTTAGTGAGGGCAGAACGAATATCGTAGATGAAGACCGCAGTGGACGACCATCAGCCTCATGGACGGATGTCAACTTGGCCGGGGTGCATGAACTTGTACAATCTGATTGAAGATTATCTGTGAAAATGATTGCAGAAGAACTGAATATCAATCGAGAAACAGTTCGTCTAATAATAACTGAAGATCTTGGTACGAGAAAGATTCGTGCAAAAATGGTCCCCAAAAATCTCACACCACAACAGCGTGAAATACGGAAAAATGTGACAGCCGATCTGTTAGAGCAAACGGAAATCAATCCAGAAGTGTTGAGCCATGTTATCACCGGTGACGAAAGTTGGTTTTTTTCAGTACGATCCAGAGACAAAAGGCCAAAGTTCGCAATGGTGCTCAAAGGGATCACCCAGACCAAAAAAAGATCGCATGTCAAAGTCGAAAGTGAAATGCATGCTTGTGTGCTTTTTTGATTCCAAGGGAATTGTTCATAAAGAGTGGTTGCCTCCTGGACAATCAGTTAACCAATACTACTACAAAGAAATTTTAGAAACACTTCGTAAAAGAGTTCATCGTGTACGTGCGAACATTGCTGATAATTGGATTCTGCCACACAATAATGGGCCATCCCATACTGCTCTATCGGTACAGCAATTTTTAACCTCAAAACAAATTTCAGTACTACCACAGCCACTTTATTCACCAGATATCGCTCTGTGAGGCTGTTTTTCTATTTCCAAGAGTCAAAACGGCGCTCAAGGGACACCATTTTCAAACAGCACAAGATGTCCAAAATGCTGTGACGAGGGTCTTGGAGGATATTACAAAAGATGAGTTCCAGAAATGTTGCCATCAACGGCAGAAGCGCTGGAAAAAGTGTGTGCAATCAGAAGGGAACTACTTTGAAGGAGACAACTCTGAACTTGACTAAAACGGTAAGCAACTCTTTTTTTCAGAATGAGATTTTCACTCTGCAGCGGAGTGTGCGCTGATATGAAACTTCCTGGCAGATTAAAACTGTGTGCCCGACCGAGACTCGAACTCGGGACCTTTGCCTTTCGCGGGCAAGTGCTCTGCCAACTGAGCTACCGAAGCACGACTCACGCCCGGTACTCACAGCTTTACTTCTGCCAGTACCTCGTCTCCTACCTTCCAAACTTTACAGAAGCTCTCCTGCGAACCTTGCAGAACTAGCACTCCTGAAAGCGCACACTCCGCTGCAGAGTGAAAATCTCATTCTGGAAACATCCCCCAGGCTGTGGCTAAGCCATGTCTCCGCAATATCCATTCTTTCAGGAGTGCTAGTTCTGCAAGGTTCGCAGGAGAGCTTCAGTAAAGTTTGGAAGGTAGGAGACGAGGTACTGGCAGAAGTAAAGCTGTGAGTACCGGGCGTGAGTCGTGCTTCGGCAGCTCAGTTGGCAGAGCACTTGCCCGCGAAAGGCAAAGGTCCCGAGTTCGAGTCTCGGTCGGGCACACAGTTTTAATCTGCCAGGAAGTTTCATATCAGCGCACACTCCGCTGCAGAGTGAAAATCTCATTCTGGAAACATCCCCCAGGCTGTGGCTAAGCCATGTCTCCGCAATATCCATTCTTTCAGGAGTGCTAGTTCTGCAAGGTTCGCAGGAGAGCTTCTGTAAAGTTTGGAAGGTAGGAGACGAGGTACTGGCAGAAGTAAAGCTGTGAGTACCGGGCGTGAGTCGTGCTTCGGTAGCTCAGTTGGCAGAGCACTTGCCCGCGAAAGGCAAAGGTCCCGAGTTCGAGTCTCGGTCGGGCACACAGTTTTAATCTGCCAGGAAGTTTCATATCAGCGCACACTCCGCTGCAGAGTGAAAATCTCATTCTGGAAACATCCCCCAGGCTGTGGCTAAGCCATGTCTCCGCAATATCCATTCTTTCAGGAGTGCTAGTTCTGCAAGGTTCGCAGGAGAGCTTCTGTAAAGTTTGGAAGGTAGGAGACGAGGTACTGGCAGAAGTAAAGCTGTGAGTACTGGGCGTGAGTCGTGCTTCGGTAGCTCAGTTGGTAGAGCACTTGCCCGCGAAAGGCAAAGGTCCCGAGTTCGAGTCTCGGTCGGGCACACAGTTTTAATCTGCCAGGAAGTTTCATAACTCTTTTTTTCATATCAGTCTCATTACTTTATTGCCGCACCTCGTATATGCAGACGTAGATGTGATCGTCCCACTATACTCGTTCCGGACGGATATTCCTAGCTGTTTTACGTGTCTCGTGGTGAAGAAAAGGGCTAACAGAAAGAATTAGTGATTTGAGGGAAAATTGAAATATTTCACGAAGAGCTATTGTCTGCTATGTAAGCGAAGTGACAAAAAGTTAATCTTTTGAAGGACTAGCTATTTTGCGCATAAAAAATATATCGGTGTAGAAACTGTGGAACTATCTCTTTCATGTTAAAATCAAAATAAATATCAAATTTTAGTATAAACTGAAACTTCTTTGATTTCTATTGATTTATGTACACACCACTAATAATAATACAGTACCAATCAATATTTAAGTATATTACATTTCATGCTTTCTGGCCATAACTTTAGAATAAATAAAAATTTGGGAAACGGTCAAATGTTTCGTGAAATGATTTGTCTAGAAGTAAGAGTAAAAATGGATCAGAGACACGTTTGAAGACATGTCTGATGTCCCTTTGAATTACTCGAAATCATGTATAGCAAATGAGGCGCATTTCTCTAATATGTTTTATTTCTTATTTTTAGACCAATAATTTCACAAAACATTTGACAGTTTGTATTTTTAAAATTTACTTACGTTATTGACTTTTGAGGAATAGGAGTTTAACTATGTCGCGTGCGTCGAAGCGAGGCTCTAGGCCCTTTTGTAGACCGATTAAATAGTGCAGCGGAACAGAGAATAAATAATTATAGGTCCGCCAGTAACCGTTTCCAACTGATTCTGTAGCAGTGCGTCGTGTATTTTGTCTCGAGTGCCGCATATCGCCGAGGTATTTGTGGATTCTTGCAGCGGTTGCGACTATGGTTTCACGCGACGCCACGGACGCCCTGAAGTAAGGACTATGGTAACGTTTCAGAAACTGTACTAACTGGAGCAGCTAGTGGAAGGCAACAATCAACATTAGTGTAATTTGGTAACTCTCTGTGATCCAGTCATCAGCGGGTGGCTTTAGCTGTATATGGCATATCTGAAGAAATTTGTACACTATCTTCCTCGGCTAACTGACGCCATTAAACTGGCTAAAGATGATATGCGCGGCATTAGCTTGAAGTTTCATCGGGGGCTGACTAACTTTTTATCTGGTGCGCTCATGTTCTAAAGACGAACATAAATTATTTATCATAAGCAGTTTTTCATATTTATGAATTCTGGTATAATTTTATTAAAATCGATATTTTTTGTATAAAGATAGAAATGCATCTCGGGGAACGAGTTACGAACACGATGCAGAAAGGAACGACTTCAGATAGGCCCTAGTTGCGTTGCGCTGTTTAATAAGTTGTCCGCGCCGTGTCCAGGAGTCAATTGCTGTCTGTTGACTTCTGGTCCCGGTCTCCTCCAGCTAGAAAGAGACGTGCTGGACTCTGTCCAGGGGACGCCTGGTCCGGGCTTGTCAGTTGCTGCAACTCCGTACAAGGGCAAGCGGTTTTGGTGGCTCGCTGCAGAAGGTCTTCTGGACATGGTCGTACAAACGCAGCGAAACGGAACTGCATCACCACCAGTGAATCATAAGGATATCACAAAAAATACCTTCCCATGTATTGTTATAACATAAATAAACGAGCGAAATTACACGGCGAGAGGCTACATCATAAGTGGCTGCAATCTTTTCTCAGGTTTTATCGGTACACTAGCACACAGAGAAAGTATATGGTAACTAGGAGGGCGTTTCAAAATTCTGATAAGGTGATCACCACCACATGCAATGCCTCTTCTCATCCCTCAGAACCACTAACTGCGGCATTTTTCAGGAGCATTTTCCGAGCAGGGCACCATGTTGGTAATAGTTTTTTATTTACCTCTGTACTTTGCATGTCTGTATGAAGTACATCTCATCATCATCGTCATAAAAAATATTGTGCCTAATGGACTGGGCGAGATGTCACAGTGGTAAAAAATTGTACTCGCGTTATCCCTTCGCATTTCGTTAGTAAAGTTCGTGATAAATATTACTTTCTATTGTAAAATATCCTATAGTTCCTTCCGAATCCACTCGCGGATGGAAAGTTCGAGTAATGACACTTTGTACACCTCTACATGAACAGTTATTAGTATAGTAGCATCTTCACGATCTCTGCTGGAGAAACATTTAAGAGGTCAAAGAATATTAACAGAATCTGGCCACAAAAGGTGTTATTGAAATTTTCTAAGGACGAATATCGGTAGACATTTGTTGTCTTTGTTTGTCTGCCAACTGAGATCTTTTTGTATTCACGTGCAGTTCTCTTTCCAAGCCTGTATCCAACCGTGCAGATCTTCTTCGTATACCCTCAATGTACGACATCAGACTGACTTGATTTGGATCTCACACGTTCGGTCTGTAATCCTGTACAGATCGTACTAATATTTTGAATATTTTGTAGGTTTATTTGCTCATGAGAGTTTCCCCAATATCCTACCGATAAATCCAAGCCTGCGTCATCGTTCCAATTTGTATTCGCACACAAGGAACTGAAAGTGAAACGATCGTACGGCGTTAACGGCAAGGAGACTCCGCCTGGCGTTGTTCGACCGCCTAGTGCATGTCTTTCTGTTTCACACCACTTCGCCGATTTGCTCGTCGATGAAGACTAGATGAAATGATTACCACAACACAAATACCCAGTCCCCCAACGAAGAAAATCTCCGACGTGGGCGGGAATCGAAACCAAGACCCCACGATCTGGAGGCAGCGAAGCTAACCACCAGACAACCAGTTGGAGATTCCCATCCTGTGAGATCCCAACACACTTCAGTTATTTTTAGTTTTGCTATCTGCATGATTCGTGGATCATGTTTGAGACAGCCCACTATGATGTGGACTGTGTTATTAGGTTTTCAAATATTGTACATTTTCTCGAAATATAGCTACACGCTGACTAATTATTAACTGAATTTTTAAAACAAAATTTATTAAATATTACTCACATAAACACTGATCTTTTCAGGAATTCATTATGGAGTTTTCAAGCGGAAACGATTTCAGTTCACTTTTTAAACCGCTTTCATTGTCTGCTTGCCTCTTTAATTCACAAGGGATGTGGTCAAATAAAAGTTGCATATTTTCTCCTTTCTTTACAAGAGTAAAGTTAAGTTGTGAACAGTGGATGCCATTTTTATTTCTATTGTTATTACCGAATGGTTTAGTAAAGTGGATAATTTACATTCAAATCCCTATCCAGACATCAAACTTAGGTTTTCCGTGGCTTCACTAAAATGCTTCCCTTGAAAACCACGTAGCCAATTACCTCCCCCAGCTTTCCAATTGTCCTCCCCCATTCTAGACAACTTGTTCGATGGGCGTTCGACACTCGATATCTACATGTGCTTCCGATATTTTTTTTTATGAAAATCGAGCTCCCATCAGCAGCTTCTCATATCCACAACTTCCGTGGACTTACTTATCCTGTGGTCGTCGGTTTGTCCAGAGTCGCAGCTTCGCGACTTCATTTTGTGCGTGAAGTGATTTTATCTTTGTGTATAAGAAAGAAAGACCTTGTGTGGTGTGTTTTTGTTATTTTTCAGTACAAAGTAGGAGACATCTTGCTTCACCTTCATCTCGTTTGGTCAGTGTTGCCACGAGACTATTTAATAAAATCGAATATCCTCTTGGCTTCTGTCACTACTTCTTCGACCGACGTTTGTTTGATGACTGGATGGAGGGTGAAGCTTTGACACTATCAGCTACTCCTGCTGGCGAAATGCCAGAAAAATCATCAGATAAACGTCGGCCGAAGTACCCGAGACAGAACCCAACAGGCAGTTTGTCAAGATGTGTTCACGAAAGCCTTAACAATTTTGTAAAATCGAATCATCAGAATGACTGGACTACTCCACACCTGTCAGCAGCTGCCCAACTCCACCTAAGGGTGCTTCTCTTATGATATTGCTTGTGACGTCACTTCTGTGGCGTCAAACAGGCCCTAAATCATTAGTGCTGAGTGTCTTTTTAATCAAATGAATATGTCTACAATTTCCAGTGACGATGAAAGTCAATTTTCCTTAAGATTCACTGGATGAAAATAGGGTCCAGGGATCCTCTTGGATTTCCGATTCTGTTTACACACAAATTATGTTTATAGTGTATTGACTGAACTGGGATGACATGGAGATAAAATAACTATAAAATAAAATCAAATAGAGGCGATTAATTCTGACGGAGACTGTAATTCGATAGCAAGACATCACGGAGTAGGTGGAAGGAATGACAAAGATAGAATTTGGCATGGATCGTAATTTAATCATCTAAATCACTTGTTTTAAGAATCACGAAAGAAGGTTGTGCAGCTAGAAGTGACCGAGGGACACTGCAAGGCTCCAGACTGGTTATGTAATGGCGGGACAGAGATTTCAGAACCAGATTTTCAACTGTAAGATATTTCCAGGTGCATAAGTGGACTCTAACCGTAATTTCTTGCTTATGAGTGCAGACTAAAGACGAAGAAATTACAGAAAACGTAAGAAATTAAGGAAGTGGGATTTCAATAAATTCAAAGGACCAGAAGCTGTTCAGAGTTTATGAAAGTGCGTTAGGCAACGGTTGACTGAAACAGGGGAAAGAAGTACAATAGACGATGATCGAGTAGCTTTGAGAGACACATTCCCCATCATAGTGGGCTATCTCAAACATGATCGACGAAACTTGCAAATAGCCAAACTAAAAATAAGTGAAGTGTGTTGGGATCTCACAGTATGGGAATCTCCAACTAGTTGTCTAGACAGCAAAGAATCACATAGGTAGAAAGACAAAAAATCCATGGATGACACAGGATAAACAGAATTACTTTGACAACGGGGGAAAGCATAAAAATGCAGCTATTGGAGCAAGCGAAAAGGAATATAAAAGCCTAAAATTTCAGACTGACAAACATGTAAACTGGCTAGAAGACAAATGCAAGGTTGAAGACGCAGGCATTAGTAAGGGAAAAATAGATGCCGCCAATAGGAAATCTGAAGAGACTTTTGGAGAAAAGAGGAAATACTGTATGAATAACAAGGTACAGAAGGCAAACAAGTAAGGGATAAAGAAGGAAAATTTGAAAGGTAGAAGAAATATTTGAGGGTATACACCAACGGTGTCCAGCGTTTTAGCTTACCTGGGCAATAATGGAAGAGGATGAATATTTTTGGATCGCATATAATATACACTACTGGCCGTTAAAATTGCTACACCACGAAGATGGCGTGCTACAATCGCAAAATTTTACGGACAGGAAGAAGATGCTGTAATATGCAAATGATTAGCTTTTCAGAACATTCACACAAGGTTGGCGGCGGTGGCGACGCCTACGAAGTGCTGACATGACGAAGCTTCCAACCGATTTCTCATACACAAACAGCAGTTGACCGGCTTTGCCTGGTGAAACGTTGTTGTGATGCCTCTTGTAAGGAGGAGAAATGCGTACCATCACGTTTCCGACTTTGATAAAGCTCGGATTGTAGCCTATCGCGATTGCGGTTTATCGTTTCGCGACCTTGCTGCTCGCGTTGGTCGACATCCAATGACTGTTAGCAGAATATGGAATCGGTGGGTTCAGGAGGGTAATACGGAACGCCGTGCTGGATCCCAACGGCCTAGTGTCACTAGAAGTCGAGATGACGGGCATCTTATCCGCATGGCTGTAACGGATCGTGTAGCCACATCTCGATCCCTGAGTCAACAGATGGGAACGTTTGCAAACCGACAACAATCTGCACGAACAGCTCGACGACGTTTTCAGCAGTATCGACTATCAGCTCGAAGACCACAGCTGCAGTTACCCTTGACGCTGCATCACAGACAGGAGCGCCTGCGATGGTGTAGTCGACGACGAACCTGGGTGCACTAATGGCAAAACGTCATTTTTTTCGGATGAATCCAGGTTCTGTTCACAGCATCATGATGGTCGCATCCGTGTTTGGTGACGTCGTGGTGAACGCACATTGGAAGCGAGTATTAGTCATCGCCGTACTGGCGTATCACCCGGCGTGATGGTATGGGGTGCCATTGGTTACACGTCTCGGTCACCTCTTGCTCGCATTGACGACACTTTGAACAGTGGACGCTGCATTTCAGATGTGTTACGACCCGTGGCTCTACCCTTCATTCGATCCCTGCGAAACCCTACACTTCAGCAGGATAATGCACGACCGCATGTTGCAGGTCTGTACGGGCCTTTCTGGATACAGATAATGTTCGACTGCTGCCCTGGCCAGCACATTCTCCACATCTCTCACCAATTGAACACGTCTGGTGAATGGTGGCCGAGCAACTGGCTCGTCACAATACGCCAGTCACTACTCTTGATGAACTGTGGTATCGTGTTGAAGCTGCATGGGCAGCTGTACCTGTACACGCCATCCAATTTCTGTTTGACTCAATGCCCAGGTGTATCAAGGCCGTTATTACGGCCAGAGGTGGTTGTTCTGGGTATTGATTTCTAAGGATCTATGCACCCAAATTGCGTGAAAATGTGATGACATGTCAGTTCTAGTATAATATATTTGTCCAATGAATACCCGTTTATCATCTGCATTTCTTCATGGTGTAGCAATTTTAATGGCCAGTAGTGTAGCTATCACTAAAAATAACCGCGCCTCCTCCCCAAAAAAGGATGGACCAATGAGAGAATAGCACCGTGTGGTGGTAGTTTCCAATTGAAAATGTTCTGTTTATCATAACTTTACATAGATGCTCACTTCTCGTCCGACACTGGTACTTGTTTTGGGCAGCATGCGGCCCCCGCTGGTTGGAGACCCCTGGTCTATAGGGTGGTTATAATTGAACTTCCTCTACTTCAGAGGACCTCCGTGAAAAGCGTGTGATTGTGAGACAACGAAAGTTTGTGGGGACGTTTCCAAGGGAAATAACGAATTATCCATTGAAAGGAACACATTTCTAATTTCCACATGAGAGGCTAACATTGGTTAAATTGGTATCTTGCTTACCTTGCAGGTTACAAACGTTGCTCAGTGCGAGGACCGTCTGCGTCCACGATAGCCTGCAGTATGTCCTTGGTCCTTGGGGTACGAGTTCCTCAAAGAGAAACGGAGCAATCATGGACTGTAACGTAAAGCCACAGCACGCAGTGGCGCGTTCCCAAGGAAGGGGAACTTCACGAACTTTCGTTGGCGGTGACGATCTCCACACTTCGTCAGCTTCAACTCTTGCAAGAAACATAAGAGCAAGTCCACTAGAACGTCTGCGTCACGTGGTAAAAGATGGTGAGTAATGTGAAGTTTGTGCGGATATCGTTCCATAATTGTTCACAGCACTTTTAGAACGGTGGACCACGGAATGTTCATCCGCCGTGACACATCTCTTGCACTGCTTGAAGTTCGTACATTACGTCCAGCATTCTCAGCCGAGGCAACAGTAATTTCTTCAACAATCTGTGGCGCAACTGACCGTCGATCTCTCCCAGGAGCAGTTTACAGATCACCTGTTAATTCGAACTTCCGAATCACGTTATTCAACCTCGGCGCGGAAAGAGGACATTTCTGGATTCCTTTAATGTGTTGATACTCGCGAAGAGCCGCAACAGTGTTGCTGTTGTTCTGTTAAAACAGCTTTATGAATAAAGCTCTGCTCACCTTGTCTAGACCCGTGTTGACTGTGCGCAACTGCAAAGCACAGCAGTACCGCCGCCCAACGGCAAGTCGTGACACTACACCGCTAACGACGCAGCGCACAGTCGGAAGATCACTTCTGTAAAGTTGAGCACTCAAACGGTAACCACAGAAAATTTTGATGATGGCCAAGACATCAGCTTCAAACATAATCCAGAATGAGATTTTCACTCTGCAGCGGAGTGTGCGCTGATATGAAACTTCTTGGTAGATTAAAACTGTGTGCCCGACCGAGACTCGAACTCGGGACCTTTGCCTTTTGCGGGCAAATGCTGTACCATCTGAGCTACCGAAGCACGACTCACGCCCGGTGCTCACAGCTTTACTTCTGCCAGTATCTCGTCTCGTACCTTCCAAACTTTACAGAAGCTCTCCTGCGAACCTTGCAGAGAGCTTCTGTAAAGTTCATTACTGCTACAAAAGGGGCCCATCAGTGTCCAGAAGAGTCTAGAAGCGCAGGATTGCATTCTGCACAGCAGAACGATGTCCGTAGGTATGCTGACTACCCTTCTTGGTACGCTGCGCTTCAGATCAGCACATGGTGAATGTTCCCCTGGTAAACCCTGCCCTTCGAGTAGCCTCACAACCAGAAATCACAGGGAATGAGATCAGATGGTCGTGCTGGCAATACATTTGTAAAAGATCGACTGATAATTCGATCGTTTCCAAACGTGTTGCGGAGAAGCAGGTGAACTTCGCAAGCGATGCGTGGAGGGGCCCCATCTTGCGCGAAAGCTGTCGAGTTCAACGCGTCTGCCTCCTGTAGGCAGGATATGACGTGCTGGCGAAGCATATCGCAGTAACGCTGGCCAGTCACACTGCATGTATTTGGTCCTTGATCGCCAGCCTGTTTAAAAACAATGGGCCAATGATAAAAGCAGCCGTGAAGGCACACCATACGACGACACATTCGCCATACAGAGGAACTTCATGCGCAGTGACTGGAGGTGAAGTTCCCCACTTAAAAATGAGCTTCGTCTGTCCACAGGATGGTCCAGGTCAACCCTTGCCAACTTCAATCCGTGCGAGAAAGTGGAGAGCGAAGTCAACAGTCAACAGATCGTTGTGCGTCCTGTGGTGCAAGCTGCTGTGCGATATGCGTCTTGCGCCGATGCCATTTGAGAATGGTTCGAAGCACCTTTTGCACAGGTGGACCACGGGATGTTCAACTGTCGTGACACAGCACGCGCACTGCCTTACTATCAGGAATTGCTCGCAGCGTTGTCTGCCACAGCGACAGCGATTTCATCAACCACCAGTGGTGTAACTGGTCGTCGGCCTCTTCACGGAGCGACGTCGAGTTCTCCAGTTGATTCGAATTTCTTCATCGTGCTCCGCACAGCAGGTGGAGAAAGAGGACACTTCCGTAATCCTTTCAGCCGGCGATATTCTCGAAGTGCAGCTGCCGCATTACTGTTGTCTTCATAACAGAGCTTCACCAGTAATGCCCTGCTCCTTGCGTCGAAGCTCATGCTGACACCTCAGCAAGTGCACTGTGACTGGTCAAGTGTGTGAGACTATGAATCACCATGACTGATCACGGTACCAGGCGGCCATAGCTGGAACTGGATGGTGGCGCTGTGACGCATGGGTATCATGCACCCCATTCTCTGGACGTTAGTGTATGGTACTCATACAGTAATCAATTTCCGTATCGTAACGTGTTAAATAGGAAAGTTTAATTATAACCACCAGGTATAAACTGCATCTCAACGAATATAAACTCCATCTCAACGAACAAATATCAGCTGAATGCAGACAGCCGGCCGAAGTGGCCGAGCGGTTCTAGGCGCTTCATTCTGGAACCGCGCGACCGCTACGGTCGCAGGTTCGAATCCTGCCTCGGGCATCGATGTGTGTGATGTTCTTAGGTTAGTTAGGTTTAAGTAGTTCTCAGTTCTAGGGGACTGATGACCTCAGGAGTTCAGTCCCATAGTACTCAGAGCCATGTTTGAATGCAGACATTTAAACGTTTCAAAAATGGTTCAAATGGCTCTGAGCACTATGCGACTTAACATCTGTGGTCATCAGTCCCCTAGAACTTAGAACTACTTAAACCTAACTAACCTAAGGACATCACACACATCCATGCCCGAGGCAGGATTAGAACCTGCGACCGTAGCGGTCACGCGGTTCCAGACTGAAGCGCCTAGAACCGCACGGCCACACTGGCCGGCTTTAAATTTTTCATTATGAAAAAGAGGAAGAGAGACAGTTCCTACTACCTTAGATTCAGCAAGAAAATATGGTGGACCACTACATATCAAGAAAAAATAAGTGACATAAAACAGTTATCACCTACACTTCACAATTATTTTGAATGCCTTGAAATGAATAATGAAGAAAATGAAGACCCAGAATTGCTTTATTAGTTTTGTCAACATGTGTTAGCAAACAAAAGCTCACATAGTTTCTTTTTGAGTGCTTTTTTTTAATACTGAGTTATAGCATGGGAGAAGTTTCGAATCTCCAGTACTCTGCTTTAAAGAACATGAACATGAAAGTTTTGTTCATTAATTTATTCACTACTGAAAAACTGACGCTGTTACTTTGCCAGTATTTCAAGACAATTACTGTAATAGGTTGTCTCTCTCTGTTTGGAAACTATATTCTAATAGTGTCTGATGTAAGATAGTAAAAGCTGCATATTTACTCTCAAAACTTTTCGAGGTAGTTATTGATGAAGATAGTGCTAACTCACAATAGTAGGAACAATGTTACATGTAAAGTATTTTCTAGGACTCTTTTTACCCATTTAACGGATTGAGTAACTAAACAAGCAGTGTAAATTCGTAGAAAATGTTACAAGTAGGCCCACTGCGATTTACGATTTAACCCTTTCACTGCGTATTTAGTCTGAGCGGCCGCCTGCCATGTGCGCATAATTCTCAAGAGCGCGCCGTATACTGAACATACGACTGTTGCAGTCTATAGCTATTATTGACAAAAAATTAAGACGCAATATGCTGTATTGTCGTGTTACATTTTATTAATCTTTATAGAGGATTACTTTTTTTCAAGAAGGTGCTTTATTAGGAGATAAAAGTACAGGAGTTATTACCTTAATAAGACTTGGAAGTGTGGTACCTTTGCAAACAACAATTCAAACGTAAAAGTGTGTCACATTTTGTAGAAATGTATCTAGAGTCACTTCGTTTCTCATTCTTTTCACGTACAGTGCACCTTCCCTGGCCAGTCTTCTTCTTTGGCGTTCCTTGGATTAGCGAGATAAGTGGCTCTCGATTAGGCATAAGAGATTGTCACCATCAACCGATCTCTGCTTACAGTCTGTGGTGAATCTCAAAGATCTCCTTGACGAGTTTCTGCTGAAAATCAGACATTGAATTATTCCTTCCCGTTTCACGTCTATATAATGCATGAGCGCTCAGCAGACACAGATCCACCAGACGAAGTAATACTTTTTTATACCAGTGTACAGTTTTTCGTACACATTCTAATGGTGTCGCTCTTATCGACGGCCCCCATAGTTTCATTGTAGCTTACGATGCAAGCTAGTTTTCTTTTTCCTTCAATTCAACATTTCTGGCTTGTCCTACCATTTGAAAGCAAGAAGTTTGTGTGTTGACATATGTTCGAACTCACCTTTTTGGTAACTATTACGGTTTTTAGTTTCCGTCCCAGAGGCATTAGTCATTCTGTCATGCAGATAGGAAAATAACGCCGGTCTAGTACATCAATCACCAACATAGAGTCTACGACCAAGGTAGCGTTCTAGTAAAGTAAGAACAATGCTTGTAGGTATTCCAAAATTTACACCAAAACCTGTTTCTATCTTGCGTCCGTTGCTGCACTCACATAAATAATAAAGACAAGAATACATCCAGATTCAAAATCACACAATACAAAAAACATTACGCCAAATCTATGGCGTTAGGATGGAATGTACTGTGTGAAGAAGACACGGTCTTTGTAGATAACTAGTCTTTCGTTAATGCACAGATTTTAAAGGGATGGGAAGCATCTGCGAATGCATGTCGTAGATATTCGCAATTGGACGAATTTTCCAGGTTTTGTCATCTGCAGGGCCTGATCGTCATCAACAAGGTGTAACATTCCTAGTGACAGAAGGTGTCTTACCTCTTGGCATGATTTGCGTGAACATTCGAGCAGACAGTAACAGATCTTTCTCACTTGAGTCATCAGAAAATGTGCGGCATGGAAACAGTAAATTTCATCATTGTTTGTGTTTTTTCAACTTCGCAGTCTTGATTTTTCACTGGCGTCGTTGCAAACGTGCTCGTAATACTAAATTGCTCAGCTATTTACTTTTCAGTTTCGTGGCAAAAAAACTTGGAAGTAGTCATATACGGCAGATGAACTATCTGAATCGACCACATTGCAATCGGAATTACTGTTATCGAAATTATACACTTTGGGGTTCAATCAATCTTTCCATCTAAAATCGTCTGTTTTACGTCTTTTAGCATATTGCCAGACATACACTCAGACTCTTCTTCGATATCTAAGGAAGAAGCGATGGTAACGTCAAATTCTCGATGTGCATTTACTGGTTCACAAATATTTTGAATAGTCAAGGTCATCGGCGTCCCTGTCTGTGCGACCGTAATCAGCTGGACTGAGTATGGCGGAGTCCTCGTCGTTACTTAGTCCCTCATGTCCTGTAAGCGGACGGTAACTGCGTGTCATTTTGTTCGAAGTCACGGAAAGCGCAGCACACAAAGTAGGCAATATTACGATATCAATGACCTCTGTAGAAAATTCAGCATTCAGCGTGTCTTTCGCGCAATTCCCAGTATTCCAACTTGGGCTGCTGATAAAGTATCGATATACCATATAATGTCGATTTATGTGAGATGTATTTTTTACCGACAATCGATATCTAAATAACAACACTGAGTGCCGATATTTTTATTTTATTTTATATTTTTTCACAGTTTTCGATAAACATTTCAAATTGTTCTTTCCAAATTGTAGTAGAACATGATTTTACTTTCACTGTGTGAAGGAGTCTTACTACTTTGTGAGCTTTTGTCACGTCCAGTCTTTCTCTTTGGCTGTGTGAATCAAGTTCAGGTGACACAAAGAAATCCGATTACGCTGCGGCTGGCGGTGTGGATGGACTAACTAGTTAACCGTTGTGAAGAAATAGTACGCCAGTTGCGTAAAAAAAAAAAAAAAAGAAAAAAAATAATAACTAGTGTGCTGTTTCTTCACATCAGCAATCTGCAGAAACAGTTGCTGAAAATGATGAACAAAAATCTAAATGACAAGATAAGTCTTTGCAGTGGGCGGAGGCCGCTGTGTGTGTGTGTGTGTGTGTGGGGGGGGGGGGGGGGGGCAAAGAAGGGAAAGCAGAAAGGTGGAAGGAGTATATAGAGAGTCCATACAAGGGCGATGTACTTGAGGACAATATTATGGAATTCGAAGAGGATGTAGATGAAGATGAAATGGGAGATACGATACTGCGTGAAGAGTTTGACAGAGCACTGAAAGACCTGAGTCGAAACAAGGCCCCGGGAGGAGACAGCAGTCCATTAGAACTACTGACGGCCTTGGGAGAGCCAGTCCTGACAAAACTCTACCATCTGGTGAGCAAGATGTATGAGACAGGCGATATACACTCGGACTTCAAGAAGAATATAATAATTCCAATCCCAAAGAAAGAAGGTGTTGACAGATGTGAAAATTACCAAACTATCAGTTTAATAAGTCACAGCTGCAAAATACTAACACGAATTCTTTACAGACGAATGGAAAAACTGGTAGAAGCCGACCCCGGGGAAGATCAATTTGGATTCCGTAGAAATATTGGAACACGTGAAGCAATACTGACCCTACGACTTATCTTAGAAACTAGATTAAGGAAAGGCAACCTACATTTCTAGCATTTGTATACTTAGAGGAAGCTTTTGACAATGTTGACTGGAATACTCTCAAATTCTGAAGGTGGCAGGGGTAAAATACAGGGAGCGAAAGGCTATTTACAATTTGTACAGAAACCAAATGGCAGTTATAAGAGTCGAGGGCATGAAAGGGAAGCAGTGGTTGGGAAGGGAGTGAGACAGGGTTGTAGCCTCTCCCCGATGTTATTCAATATGTATATTGAGCAAGCAGTAAAGGAAACAAAAGAAAAATTTGGAGTAGGTATTAAAATCCAGGGAGAAGGAATAAAAACTTTGAGGTTCGCCGATGACATTGTAATTCTGTCAGAGACAGCAAAGGACTTGGAAGAGCAGTTGAACGGCATGGACAGTGTATTGGAAGGAGGATATAAGATGAACATCAACAAAAGCAAAACGAGGATAATGGAATGTAGTCGAATTAAGTCGGGTGATGCTGAGGGAATTAGATTAGGAAATGAGACACATAAAGTAGTAAAGGAGTTTTGCTATTTGGGGAGCGAAATAACTGATGATGGTCGAAGTAGAGAGGATATAAAATGTAGACTGGCAATGGCAAGGAAAGCGTTTCTGAAGAAGAGAAATTTGTTAACATCGAGTATAGATTTAAGTGTCAGGAAGTCGTTTCTGAAAGTATTTGTATGGAGCGTAGCCATGTATGGAAGTGAAACATGGACGATAAGTAGTTTGGACAAAAAGAGAATATAAGCTTTCGAAATGTGGTGCTACAGAAGAATGATCAAGATTAGATGGGTAGATCACATAACTAATGAGGAAGTATTGAATAGGATTGGGGAGAAGAGGAGTTTGTGGCACAATTTGACTAGAAGAAGGGATCGGTTGGTAGGACATGTTCTGAGGCATCAAGGGATCACCAATTTAGTATTGGAGGGCAGCGTGGAGGGTAAAAATCGTAGAGGGAGACCAAGAGATGAATACACTAAACAGATTCAGAAGGATGCAGGTTGCAGTAGGTACTGGGAAATGAAGAAGCTTGCACAGGATAGAGTAGCATGGAGAGCTGCATCAAACCAGCCTCAGGACTGAAGACCACAACAACATATTTTATGAGCATAAAACTGAGTGCACATTGGGTACAGGACATTTTGGCAACATACTAGCACATGATTTCCACGGATGAAAATCCTCGACACGAATATTGCTCTGAGGGTAAAGACAGCTGGTGCGAGTGGCAGAAATGAACAGCCCCTGGAATAGAACATGAACCGCACCCTACTCCATTGCACCCCGACGTACAGAAGGAACGTGTTCCAATATATGAAGATTCATCAAGACGATGAATTACTGGAGAGGTGTTTAGGTGGCCACACATAAAACGCGAATGAAAGTCCTAATTCCACTTCTTGGCGATTAGCTCCTAAACACTACTCCAGACTAAAAGTCGTTGAATTGGCATCGTATTTAGCAGCGGGCTTATTCAGTGAAGGAAATTCATCCCTTCTGATGGTCATGAACGAGGCAGGAATTGTAGTGGGCACGCAAAGCTTCAGTTGTGTCGAACAAATGGATAACCACCGCGTGAGCCGCCATAACCGTCGTAGTTCATTGGAACCGAAGGAAGGTCGGAAAGCGCTGCTGCAAGCGCAAAATGAAGCCTATGAGGAAGAAGAAGGATTACTATATGGTGCTGGAATCGCAGATTAATCGGTAAGCATTTTACATCATTGTTAACTTCCTTGAATTTCTACTTTCCGAGTATTTATTTTTCAAACGCGTTTGTCTCGGAATGACTTTTTTCACATTTGCGTGAAGTCATTATAAAAATTGATAGTGTGATTCTTTATAAAATTACGAATTATATGAACCAACTTGTGAGATGAGATCATGATTTTAAGGATATTTTTCTTTGCATAAATTTAGAGGAAAAAATCGTGAAAATCTAAGTTAATTGTTCCAACGCCTGCAAAATTTTTAATTTTCAGTATGTGCCAGGATCATATTCGTAGAAAATAAGTTATTAACTTAAAATCAAAAGCTTTTTGATTTCAGATTAAAATCGGAATGGCTACACTGCGCAACTATACTCACAACCTTCAGCAGACATCACAGCGTAACTTCGTTATTTTTATCTGCAAGTTATCAAAACAATTCACAAAAACTGTTAGAAATTCGAATGTCAAAATTTGATTAAATTGTAATTAACCCCTGTCCCCACCCAAAAAGTCCGAAAAATCATTGTTAAACAGCCTCCTAAAGTCGTTTCCCCGCTTAACGATTCATCTGTGTGTGCGCACTGGGGGGACTAATTTTTCGTGCGGTGACCTTATGAGGCGTGGTCGTAAAACATGTGGAAAGGAAAGAGGGATGAAATACGACGTCGCTGAGGTCGTCATTACTGTAATTTACAGCGTGTACTCCCAAGCAGGCCGTGATTTGCCCGATCGTAAGACGCGCCTCCAACACAGGACAGGCGCCAGACGCCCCCAAATTCTTCGTGCAACTGAACAACACAATGTAATCTATAGCTCTAACATGGTCGATGACGACCCGTACCCGTCTTGCGTTACATACGACTAAAGGAGGCGGGCATTATTAGAGATTAACGTCCTGTCAACGATAGGTGGAGCGCAAAGAAATCATCCCAACGTTTTCCTCAGGAGACTTAGCGAAACTATGGGAAACCTAAATCAAGATTCAGTATTGTGGCAGATTAAAACTGTGCCGAGGCAAAGGCAAAGTGCTCCGCCAAACAAAATAGCAACACACGAGTCACGACCCGCCCTCACAACTTCAACTCCGTCAGGGCATCCACTCCTTCCTTCCAAACTTCACACTTCTCCTGCATACAGCGAACACTCCTCTGCAGAAGGAAAAATTCATTCCGAAACAGTCCCCTTGGCTGTGACTAGGCCGTTTCTCCGGAATATCTCTTCTCCCAGGAGTGCTAGCCCCGCAATGTACACAGGAGAACTTCTGTGAAGTTTGGAAATTGGGTGGTGAGGTACCGGCGGAAGTGAAGCCTCGAGGCCGACTCTTGAGTCCCGCTAGGGTTGCTCAGGGGGTAGAACGATTGTCCGTGAGAGGCGAATGCCCTACGTACAAATCTCATCCCGGCACACAGTTTTAATTTAAGTTTCGTATCAGCAGACACACCGCTGCAGATTGAAAATTCATTCTGGCTAAGTTTACCTGTCTCTAGGGAGATATGAACGCCGTTCTGCTGCATTTGAGCCCAGTGCCTTACTACCGCACCATCTCCTCAATACGTAAGACTGACAGTCCATCTCGTGGAAGACGGCCCAGTCTTACACGGCCATTGACCTGACATAACAGATTCTTATGTCCAATAAATCAGAAAGACTTTCCCATAATTGCAATCCGCTATCCATCCAACTGGAGAGTGCCGCCTGTCCTGTTTTTACAGAATGCTCAAAATTACTTCACCCACGTTATTCGATGAGGTGTGGGCCATAAACTTCACTAACGGGTTCACTGCCATCCACTTTTTTTCCGAAAGATATCAAAGACTTCAGTCAGTACCTGATTATCCTCATCTTCCTGAAATACTCCTATACAGTTGTCAAGTAGGATAGATTGCAAATTTGCCCGTTCCCTGCATAAGAAGTTTGATTCCCCTTAATCCATCGGGCTGTTATCTACCTAACGTACCCCGTCACATGTATTATATGTAATCTAGACAAACTTAAGTCAGTGTCAGAGCGAAGGACATCGTGTTCATCGATAACAGTCTAGATTTTTGATTACATTATCATCAAACACTGAAATTCCTATAAACTTTTTGAGTATTGTAGAATATTACACCAGTGTTGTGTGTGTTTTCATTCACAACTTTTCAAAGTTTTAAGCGGTATCTATTTAGGTTTTGTATGTTAGTCTACTGGTGAAGAAACTATGAACATCCAGGCATCCATAAAACTAGTATCCAATTTCGCAGTAGAATAACACTGAACTAGATGGAAGTATTTTCATTAATGATAGGTCATTTAATTACACAAGGTAATACATTGGTGTATCTTCGTTTTTTACTCAAAACACCAAAATGCTAAGGTTTATAGATGAGGTACAAATCGAACCGACTGAAAAACAAAGTTCAGATAACTCTAGTATACAAGAACAAACGAACGCCGTCCGAACAGGCCTTGTAGGCCGAACAGCACCGACCGGCCGCCGTGTCACCCGCAGTCCTTAGACGCCACCGGATGCGCGGATCCACAGAGGCGTGTGGTCGGCACATCACTCTTCTGGGCGCGCTCAGTTTTCGTGACCGGTGCCGCAACTTCTCAGTCAAGCAGCTCCTCAATTGACCTCACAAGGGTTGAATGAGCCCACTTGCTAACAGCTCTCAGTAGACATGGACGGTAACCAATCCAAGTACTAGCCAAGCCCGACAGCGCTTTGTAAGTAGGCTGTTTAGGTTTTTATGTTGGTAACGTCACGTAGCGCTCTGTATGAAAATTACTGACTGTGCTGTGTGCAGTCTGTGGCTGGTTTGCATTGTTGGAATTTGCTATTGTAGTGTTGGGCAGCTGGATGTTAACAGCGCGTAGCGTTGCGCAGTTGGAGGTGAGCCGCCAGCAGTGGTGGATGTGGGGAGTGAGATGGCGGAATTTTAAGAGCGGACAATCTGGACGTGTGTCCATAAGAGACAGTAAATTTGTAAGACTAGATGTCATTAACTGATATATATATATATATATATATATATATATATATATATATATATTATTATTAGTCGTAAAGCTCCCAACATGGAAGACGCTAAGTAAAGATGGTTCACTTCTGGGGCTTCTTATTCTTCTTGTTTGCCCACCAGGTCTTCATTCTTTGCGAGAATTCAGCTTTTCTTTCTTCGCTCCATTTTGTTCCAGTTCTCGGCGCTTTTGTCTCTGGTTTGACCTCCCATTTGTCAACTTTAAGTTTGAAATTGTTTCTTTTGTTCATGTCTTCAGTAGTAATGTTGGCTAATTCCAGATCTTTCTTTACATTTTTGATCCATTCTCCTCCATTAACAAGGGATGCTACGTATCTTACTATTTTTTTTGTAAGTCTGTGATCGGGAAGTCTCATTATGTGGCCATAGAATTTTAGACGCCTCTTCCTCATGTCTATCTCTATGTTAGAATATTCTTCAATTTTAGAATTTTTCTGTAATCTGTACCCCTCTTTGGTCCATCTTGGTCCCAGAATTTTCCTAATGATTTTCCTTTCCTCTTTCTTCAGGTTTTCCATATCTGTTTTCCTTTTAAGTGTCAAGGTTTCGCTGGCATATAGCATTATTGGTTTAATTACCGACATATAATGTTTAATTTTTGTATTTATAGATAGACATTTTTTATTGTAAATGTTTTGGACCAGCCCTAGACCCCTACGAGCTTTTAATATTCTTTCTTGTTGTGAGTATTTTTCAGAAATTATCTCTCCTAAATATTTAAAGTATGGTACCCTCTTAATTTCTCCATATTTGGTTTGTAACTTAGAAATTTCTAGATTTGTTGTTGTAAACACCGTTTTCTCAAAAGATATTTGTAGGCCAACTTTTCCTGCACACTCTTTTAAGGTTTCTATCTGTTTGACTGCCATTTCACTAGAATCTGCCATTATTGCAAGATCGTCTGCGTAGGCTAAGTAGGGGATTTGTAGGTCATCTTTTTTGGTTCCCAGTGATATTGGTTTCCAGTACTTTTCTTTTTTGAGTTCTTTTTCCCATTCTGCCATGACTCTATCCAGAACTAAGTTAAATAACAGAGGTGATAATCCATCACCTTGTCTAACCCCAGTTTTTATCTCAAATGATTTTGAAAGTTTTCCCATGAATTTCACTTTGCATTTTGTATTTGTTAATGTCTGCTCTATGATGTTCCGTGTCTTCTTATCCAGTCCTTGTTCTTCAAGAATTTTAAATAGTGTGGGTCTGTGAATTGAATCATATGCCTTTTTAAAGTCGACAAAGACATATACTGTAGGCTTCCTTCGCATTTGTCTCATCCTTGTAATCAATTTCAAGTTTAAAATTTGTTCTGGACATGATCTGTTTGGTCTGAAACCAGCTCGGAAATCTGAGATTTTGGGTTCTAGCAGTTTTTGTGTTCTTTCAAGAAGACAAGCTGATAAAATCTTGTATGTGACGGCAAGTAAGGAGATTCCTCTATAGTTGTTCACATCCGATTTATCCCCTTTTTTATGTAACGGATGTATTAGGGCACATTTCCAATCTTCTGGTATTTCTTCAGTAACCCATATGTTTTGAATAATTTTAACTAGCTCATTTCTTGAGTTAGACCCTAGACTTTTGAGAAATTCGGCTACAATTCCATCTTCTCCTGATGCTTTGTTATTTTTGAGTTTGTTTATGTGTTTGATAATTTCTTCTTCAGTTGGCGGTACAGAGTCTTGCTGTTGCGGGGCTTTAGTGCTGGATATTGGAAGAGCTTCTGTTGGTTCTGGACAGTTTAGTAGCGTTTCAAAATATTTGGCTAATTCTTCACAGTTTTCTTCGTCGCTTAGTGCCAGATTCCCATCTGATTTCCGAAAACAGACATTTTGAGGGATATACCCTTTAATTTGGTTTGCAAAAGTTTTGTAGAATCCATGCGTATTATAATTTTTAAAATCTGCTTCTATTGATTCCAGTTGCTGAGTTACATACTTTCTCTTCTCTTGTCTAATAAGTTTATTTGAAAGTTTCCGTGCTTCTAAAAAGTTTTGAAGAGTTTTCTTATTTTTATTTGAACTGTACTTCGCAAAGGCTTCTGTACGAACTTGAATTGCCTTTTCGCATTCCATACTCCATCATGGATGTTTGTGCTTCTTCTTCAGTGGTATTTGCT
Organism: Schistocerca piceifrons; assembly: GCF_021461385.2. NCBI lineage: Eukaryota > Metazoa > Arthropoda > Insecta > Orthoptera > Acrididae > Schistocerca > Schistocerca piceifrons. The sequence continues at coordinate 7,376,563 of NC_060145.1, forward strand.
CCTTCGCTATTTTTGTGATTTTTTCCTTGAATGTTTCCCAGTTGTTTGCGGGAGAATTTTCCCATTTTTTAATTGTTTCTGATTCTGTTAGTTTTTGTAGGTCAAATTTTGGGATTGCTGGTGGAATTCTTGGTGTTTTCCTTCTTGGGGTGAATTGGACCCGAACTCTTGTGAGATAATGATCTGAGTCAATATTTGCACCTCTCCTAACCTGGATATCTCTGATCTCTTTTTGGAAGTTATATGAGATGGCCACATGGTCAATTTGAAATTCTCCCAATTGGCTTATAGGGGATCTCCAGGTCTTCTGTTTTCTTGGTTTCTTATTGAACGACGTTGAGCTGATTTTCATGTTGAATTGTTGACAAAGTTGGATTAGTCGCATGCATTATATATATATATATATATATATATATATATATATATATATATATATGTATATAATGACTTTTGAACACTATTAAGGTAAATACATTGTTTGTTCTCTATCAAAATCTTTCATTTGCTAACTATGCCTATCAGTAGTTAGTGACGTAAGTAGTTTGAATCTTTTATTTAGCTGGCAGTATTGGCGCTCGCTGTATTGCAGTAGTTCGATTAATGAAGATTTTTGTGAGGTAAGTGATTCATGATAGGTATAGGTTATTGTTAGTCAGGGCCATTCTTTTCTAGGGATTATTGAAAGTCAGATTGCGTTGCGCTAAAAATATTGGGTGTCAGTTTAGTGTTGATCAGAATAAGTAAAGAGAGTAATGTCTGAGTACGTTCAGTTTTTCTAAGCTGTTTGAAAATCAAATAACGTAGAGGTTTATCACCACAGTAACTCACAAATTTTTCTAAGGGGACGTTTCAGCTTAACTTCGGTGATCTCACGGGAAGCCGTGTTGCCACTGCGAGAGGGACCTTGACGTAACTCTGGTGTATAAGGACAACAAAGGAAGGGACCCGCAAATTACAGGCCAATATCCTGAACGTCTGTTTGCAGTAGAATACTTGAGAGTATTCTAAGTTCGAATATGAAGAATTTTCCTGAGCGAGAAAATCGTGTGTCCACAAATCAGCACGGATTTGGAAAGGTAACAGGCAGATTCTATATATCTACACTGCCGGACAGCATCTGACGCAATTCACACAGCAGACTGTTAACATAGGTCCGAGCGTACGGCACACGTTCTCAGATACATGAGTGACTCGAAGACTCTAAGTAATGCAACCCAATACGTTGTCCTGGACGGCAAATGTTAATCAGAGTGCCCCACGGAAGAGTGATAGGACCGTTCTTATTCTCTACTACATAAACTGTCTGACGGGTAGGATTTGCCGATGACGCTTTAGCGTTCGGGAAAATATCATTGTTGAATGACGGTAGGAGTATGCGAGAGTAGGGAAAACAATCATGTAATGTCGAAATACAATATTGTGGTGGTGTGGTACCTCACATAGTCACGTCAACAAAATATCTGGGTGTTGCAAAGCGACATGAAACGCAACGAGCTCGTATAGTCTGTTGTAGGGAAGACGACTGGTCGACTTCGGTTTATTGGGAGGATTTTAAGAAAGTGTCACTCATCTATAAAAAAAAATAAGCATACGAAAACACTTGAGCGAACCATTCTTGAGTACTGCTCGAGTGTTTGGGATAACCTACCTCACTGAATTAAAAGAAGACACCGAGGTAATTCTGAGTGGTGCTACAAGATTTTTGTTATCGGTATGTTCGATGAGTGCATGAACAGTATTGAATTCCTCCGTGAGCTCAAATATGAAGCCCTGGAAGGAAAAGACCTTCTTTTTGCGAAACAAGATTGTGAAAGTTTAGAGAACCACAATTTGTGGAAGATTGCAGAACGATTCTATTGCTACCAACATACGCAGTGCATCGATGACAGATCGTACGGAAGAATACAAGCAGCCGCTTTTATCTCGCTCCATTTACGTGACGAACAGAGAAGAGATTAGCTAGCAGTGGTACAAGGAACGTACCGCCATGCACCATATGGTGCCTTACGGAGCTTGTATGTGGATCTAGACATAGATATTTTCGTCGTCGACGACCTAGCGGCTTTCGCAATATTGGTTAAATACTCATCAACATTCGAGAATGCATGTCTGCCATCATTTTGCTGTTGCTTTTCGTTACTTGAAAACACCCGTTAATACTACGAGATCCCACGACCAGGACAAATTCTGATCGGTTTACTGCCAAAAAAGTGCAAAATCGTTAGGGTAGATGATATCGAATCCGACTAGGTGAGCAGTAACTATCAAAAACGTCACATCTCCACGGGAATCCATTTCTGCTGTGCCACAAAAGAGGCAGATAGGAATATCACAATACGTCTCACGTTAATAATATACATAGATTCTTTTATTTTCTACGAAATTTTTTGTTTCATGTTTTTCGATGTTACCTATACTACCAATAACGGAAAGACCATTTCAGTGCTTGTTACCCTTCTATGCTGAGAACTGCTACTTACTTGTAAAGCTCTCGTCCATTGATTCACATGTCACGAACGCAACAAGTTAGACCATCGGATTTCGCAAAATAATTGAATAATATGAAATTTAAGAAAGCTCTGGTCGAATTTTTAATCAATAATTGATCACAACTGGACAAGGTGCATATTGTCACGAATAAAACCATACACAAAAATCGCGACGTTTGCACATGAATATTAGGCTGAATATGGTCCTGTTAGTAAAGCAGTTAATGAAGATTTAACTTGACAGGAACACTAGGAGGCAGATACTAGGATTGGTTATTATGTTTGTCAAATTAGTTGATGAGGCCCAGTATCTATTCAGTGTTCAACACTGAGATTTTAATTACAATGCTGGCGAATATGGAATTTGTAAAAAGTTTCGTAAAGATTTGGATGGGTGTTGGAGTTGGTAATCTCCGCCGATATATCCAAGTCTCGCGTCTGTATGAAACTGTCGGGTTGGTCCAGCAAAATCTTTACCCAAATTCCAAGCTAGAACCTGCTGCGATTATAATACCACAATCTGTCTTAAGGGGAAAAAAGGTCACTGACAATGCTGAAAAATTCTACACGCTACCAAAAGGCTTTCACGGATCTAGTCAAATACATTTCTAGCATTCGGGATGAATTGAAGTTCTTAGAAGAATTCAAGTGCAGAGTATATAACTAAAAACAAAAATAATGCCGTCAATTACGTTAGATTCCATATTTTTACATAAACGTACAAAATGCTGTACGAGTGTAAATCTGTATTTATCTAATTTTGACGTCTGCAATCTACCCACGCGTAAAACAGAATTGGAATAGCATTAAAACATATTTACAAATACGGAGGAACCCTCATACAAAAAATCTAACAGCTAAACCCTACAGATTTCGGAAGGTAATGACAATGAAAGACGTTATGATTTTTCGTGACTCTCCTGTAGCCAACTACCGGAAATGATGGACGTTATTTTACAGGAAGCACTAACATATGGTATAGTTGGCATGAATTTCATTGCATGATCTTCATAAAGAAATTACTGATTTTGACTAATTATATTATTTTCCAGAAGAAGACATTGAAGAATTTTGTAGTGACCAACGGAATTATTTTGAAGATGATGGTAATGTTGTTGAGTCCGGCCATGACTAAAAACGTTAATTTTTTTCGCTTTAAATAAAATTTATTTTTCGAAATTCAACCCACTTTCCTTTCGTGCAATTTACTTACAAAATTCTTCAATGCGACGATCTAGAGTAAGGTCTTTATTAATCATATCAGAGTTTGAGTGTTGTAGCTTATTCATTGGCTTACAACATATACTTTCATACATCTCAGTACGCCATTGTCAAGATTTTTGAGTATCGGAAAGTCATCTGATTAGTAAGGCGCTGCACTAAATTTTGTCTGATATCAATTTTTTCTGCGTTATGGCAATTGATTTTCTCATATTAAACAGTTTTCCTACGTAATATATTTTTACAGATCAGTAACATTTTGGAACAGCTTCATAACGGTGTGAAGATGGAAGCTGCTAATATTTTCTTCTGAAAAATTATTTTTGCAAGTTAATTGACGCAAAACTATTAGTAAAACAGATTTTATGCAGTTTTTATTTTTGGATTCCATTTCTAATTTTTTCAAATGGTTCCCCAGGTTAGCGCTACGCTACAGGCGTCTGAAGAACGTGATTCTGGTATGTTAAAGCTATAATTCAAAAATCGGACGTATTGCTATAATAAAGTTCGGTAAGATATTTTGAAAATGCGGCCAGAAAAGGTAATCGAATCAATCGATTTTATTTGCTTTTGATCGTGCCCTCTCATACCATATAAGGTAACAGCGGCATTTTCCGAAAATAGGAATAATAACATGAGCAAATACAATCCTCTCTGCCCATTATTGTTATCATATCCTCACAGCAACAGTAAGGCCGGTTTCCGCGGTAATGACAGCTCAACAGAGCCGTGAGATTATGTAAGCGGGACAGTGGGGAGTATATTCAGAGCAGTGTAATAACGAGACAAACGGAAGTGGGACGTCTACACGCTATACGCCAGTGAGTATAAATGCCTGTGAGTTTACACACCTGTAAGACGTCACGCCTGTGAGTCTACATGCCTGTGAATGCACACAACAGCGAGTCTACACGTCTGGAACTCTACACATCAGTGGGGCCACACATCTGTGACTCTACAGATCTCCCAGTTAACACGTCCCGAAGTCTGCACATCTCTCAGTGTGTGAGTCTGGGAATCTACATGTCTGCAAGTCCACACATCAGCGAGTCACCACATCTGCATGGACGTGTCGTTATCAAAGGCTACAAGTATGCTTAACTTAAATGCACATGATTAATATAAAATGCCTGCTTTGAGGTGTTTCTGCTCAGTGTACACACTCATGCTTAGCCAGTATGTATCAGCTTAGTCTACACATTCTTGTTTAGTTTAAATGTGACCGCTTAGTAGTCGGCCGGTGTGGCCGAGCGGTTCTAGGCGCTCCAGTCTGGAACTGCGCGGCCGCTACGGTCGCAGGTTCGAATCCTGCCTCGGACATGGATGTATGTGGTGTCCTTAGGTTAGTTAGGTTTAAGTAGTTCTAAGTTCTAGGGGACTGATGACCTCAGATGTTAAGTCCGAAAGTGCTCAGAGCCATTTGAACCATTTGACTGCTTAGTCTACATGCTTATGCTTACCCACATGTGTCTGTTTAGTCTAAGGATGCCTGCTCAGATTAAATGTACCTTCATAGTGAGACATACTTAACTAGTCTGGAAGAACCTTTTTAATCGGCATAAGCCTGTTCAGACTGCATATGCCCGACCACCCGTCTTACCGTTCCTTTTTTTACGACTGTCTGGACCGTCAATACGGGTTGTATGTATCAGCCCTGCTGCCCCCTGGAGTTCGCTTTCGTTGTCTCCTTCAGCACCTTGATTTTTCACTCCCTGCAACCTTTAGAGTGGGCGAGAGCCAAACGCCACACTGGCTCCAGGCTCAGGTTCGCGTTCACCTTGACCTCAGCTCGCTCCCAAAGGAGGTTACCCCAGCTTCGGTATACCGCTCACGGTTTGTCGAACTTCGTTCGCAGTTCATTAATACGATCTTCATTTATACAGATGGCTCTAAGACCAATGATGGTGTCGGGTGTTCTTTTATTGTCGGGGCACAGAGTTTCAAATACCGGCTCCGTGGCCATTGTTCGGTCTTCACAGCTGAGCTATTTGCCCTCTACCAGGCTGTTCTTTACATCCGCCACCACCGAGATTCTGCTTATGTCACCTGCTCTGATTCCCTGAGCGCCATCCAGAGCCTCAGTGATCCGTATCCGCTTCACCCTTTCGTGCACTGGATCCAACGCTCTCTTTAGCAGTTGGTGGACGACGGTTCTCTGGTTACCTTTATGTGGGCTCCTGGCCATGTCGGTATCCCTGGGAACGATGGCGCGGCCAAGGACGCAGTCCTCCAGCCTCGGACAGCTTCTCGTTGTGTGCCTTCATCTGATTTTAGCAGGGTCATTTGTCAGCGCATTTAATCACTGTGGCATGCCAACTGGTCTACACTTACTGAAAACAAGCTTCGGCCCTTGAAACCTCTCCCTACGGCGTGGACGACATCTTCACGCCCTTCTCGGCGGGAGGAGGTCGTTTTGGCCCAGTTACGGATTGGACACTGCCGGTTCAGCCATCGCCATCTGCTGATGGCTGCGCCGGCGCTGTTCTGCCCGTGTGGGCAATTGCTGACGGTACGCCACATTTTAACGTCCTGTCCGAATTTTAATACACTGCCCATTGATCTTGACCTGCCATGTACTCTGGATGACATTTTAGCGGACGACCCAGGAGCAGCTGCTCGCGTTCTCGTTTTATCCACTTGACAAACCTGTCTAAGGACATTTGACTATGCTGTTTTCTTTTAATCCCTTGCTTGTGAATGTGCCTTTTGTAGTGTTGTCCTTTTTAGTTGCTGATTTAACCTTGTGCCTCACAGTGCATTAATAACTTAGTCTGGACGCTAGTAACCACTGTAGATGTGCACCCTAAAACCATACAAAAAAAACCATCCTGCATAGTATAAACATGCCTGCCTCATCTACACATGATTTCTCATATCATAACCAACTTTTCGGTAGAGACATTCCTGTTTAGAACACATTTACCAGTTTAGTCCTCATGAACATGCGTAGAACATACAAACCTAATAAGTCCACACGTGGCACATTAGTCTACACATGATTACACAAACACCTAACATTAATTCATACAACCACGTTAAGTTCACATGTTTGCATTTAGATGACATGTGCTCCTTAGTCCACATATACCTGATTAGTCCACATATACCTGATTAGTTGTCATATACCTGATAAGTCCTCATATGCCTGCTTCGCCCATACATGCCTGCTTAGTCCACACATGCATACTCAGTCCACATGTTCCTGCTTAGCCCACACATGCCTGTTTAGTCCGCACATGCCTTCTTAGTCATCCCATGCCTGCTTAGTCCACACATGCCTGCTTAGTCCACATGTGTCTGCTTAGTCCACACATGCCTGCTTAGTCCACACATGCATACTCAGTCCACATGTGCCTGCTTGGCCCACATATGCCTGCTTAGTCCGCACATGCCTGCTAAGTCCACACATGCCTGCTTAGTCCACACATGCCTGCTTAATCCACATATGCATACTCAGTAAACACATGCCTGCTTAGTCCACACATGCCTGCTTAGTCCACACATGCCTGCTTAATCAACATATGCATACTCAGTAAACACATGCCTGCTTAGTTCACACATGCCTGCTTAGTCCACACATGCCTGTTTAGTCCAAACATGCCTGATTAGTCCACACATGCCAGCTTAGTCCACACATGCTTGCTTAGTCTACACATGCCTGCTTCGTACACAAATGCCTGCTTAGTCCACATATGCCTGCCTAGTCCACACATGTCTGCTTAATTCACACATGCATACACAGTCCACACATACCTGATTAGTCCACACATGCCTGCTTAGACTACATATGCTTGCTTAGTATACACATGCCTGTTTATTCCAAACATGCCTGCTTGGTCCACACATGCCTGCTTAGTCCACACATGCACACTCAGTCCGCATGTGCCTGCATAGTCCACACATGTCTGCTTAGTCAACACATGCCTGGTTAGTCCACACCTGCCTACTTAGTCCATACATGGGTGCTTAGTCCACACTTGCCTGCTTAGTCTACACATGCACACCCAGACCACACATGCCTCCTTAGTCTGCACATGCCTGCTTAGTACACACATGCACACTCAGTCCACATGTGCCTGTTCAGTCCACATGCGCCTGCTTAGTCAACACATGCCGGCTCAGTCCACACATGCCTGCTTAGTCCACATATGCGCACTCAGTCCACATGTGCCAGCTTAGTCCAGACATGAATGCTTGGTCCACACATGCCTGCCTAGTCCAACATGCCTGCTTACTCACCACATGCCTGCTTGGTCCACACAAGCACATTCAGTCCACACATGCCTCCTTATTGCACACATTCCTCCTTATTCCACACGTGCCTGCTTAGTCCACGAGTGCCTGCTTAGTCCCCACCTGCCTGCTTAGTCCACACGTGCCTGCATAGTCCACACATGAATGCTTTGTCCACACAGGCCTGCCAAGTCCAAACATGCCTGCTTAGACCACACATGCCTGCTTAGTACACACATTCCTGATTAGTCCACACATGCCTGCCTAGTGCACACATGCCTGCTTAGTCCACACATGCCTGCTTAGTCCACACATGCCTGCTTAGCCCACATATGCCTGCTTAGTCAACACATGGATACACAGTCATCACATGCCTGCTTAGTCCACACATGCCTAATTAGTCCACACATGCCTCCCTAATCCACACATTCCTGCATAGTCAACACATGCCTGCTTAGTCAACACATGCCTGTTTAGTCCACACATGCCTGTTTAGTCCACACATGCCTACTTAGTCCACACATGCCTACTTAGTCCACACATACACACTCAGAACACATGTACATGCTTAGTCCACACATGTCTGCTTAGTCCACACTTGCCTGCATAGTCTGCACATGCAAACGCAGTCCACACTTGCCCATTTAGACCACACATACCTGCTTAGTCCACACATGCCTGCTTAGTCCACATTTGCCTGCATAGTCCACACATGCATACTCAGTCCGCACTTGCCCACTTAGATCACACATGCGTGCTTAGTCCACACATGCCTGCTTAGTCCACACCAGCCTACTTAGTCCATATATGCCTGCTTAGTCCATACTTGCCTGCATGGTCCATGCATGCACATTCAGTCCACATGTGCCTCCCTAGTCAACACATGCATACTCAGTCCACACATGCATTCTCAGTCCACATATTACTGCTTAGTCCACATGTGCCTGCTTAGTCCACTCATGCCTGCTTAGCCCACTCATGCCTGCTTAGTCCATACATACCTGCTTAGTCCACACTTACCTGCATAGTCTACACATGCACACTCAGACCACACGTGCCTGCATAGCCCAAACATGCCTGCTTAGTTCACACATGCCTGCTTAATCCACACCCGCCTACTTATTCCACATATACCTGCTTAGTTCACACCTGCCTGCTTAGTCCACACATGCACACTCAGTCCACATGTGCCTGCTTAGTCCACACATGCCTGCTTAGTCCACACATGCCTCCATAGTCTACACATGCACACCCAGTCCACATGTGCCTGCTTGGTTCACACATGCCTGCTTAGTCCACACATGCCTGCACAGTCCACAAATGTACACTCAGTGCACACGTGCCTGCTTAGTCCACACATGCCTGATTAGTCCTCACATGCCTGCTTAGTACACACATGCCTGTCTAGTCAACACATGCCTTCTTAGACCACACTTGCCTTCTTAGTGCACATATGCAAACTCAGTCCACATGTGCCTGCTTAGTCCACACATGCCTGCTTAGTCCACACATGCACACTCAGTACACACGTGTCTGCCTATTCCACATGTGCCTGCTTAGTCTACACATGTGCACTCAGTCCACATGTGCCTGCTTAGTCCAGACATGCCAATATAGTCAGCACATACCTGCTTAGTCCACACATGCCTGCTTAGTCCACACATGCCTGGTTTATTCACACATGGCTGCTTAGGCCATTCAAGCCTGCTTAGTCCACACATGCCTGCTTAGTCCACCCGAGCCTGTATAGATCACACATACCCATTTAGGCCACACATGCACACTAAGTCCACATGTGCCTGCTTAAACCACACATGCCCGATTAGTTCACACATTCACTCTCAGCCCACACGTGCCTACGTAGTCCACAAATGACTGTGTAGTCCACCCATGCCTGCTTAGTCCACACATGTCTGACTAGTTCACACCTGCCTGCATAATCCATACATGCTTGCTTAGTCCACTCATGCCTGCTTAGTCCACACCTGCATACACAGTCCACATGTGCCTGCTTAGTCCACACATGCAGACTCAGTGCACATGTGCCTGTTTAGTCCACACATGCCCCTTATTTCTCACATGCCTGCTTAGTCCACACTTTCCTGCATAGTCCACACATGCCTGCTTAGTCCACACATGCCTGCTTAGTCCACACATGCCTGCTTAGTCCACACCTGCCTACTTAGTCCACAGATACCTGCATAGTCTACACATGCACACTCAGGCCACACATGCCTGCATAGTCCACATATGCCTGCATAGTCCACACATGCCTGCTTAACCCACACCCACCTACCTAGTCCACATTTGCCTGCTTTGTACACACCTGCCTGCTTAGTCCACACATGCACACTCAATCCACATGTGCCTGCTTAGCCCACTCATGCATACTCAGTCCACACATGCATACTCAATCCACACATGCAAGCTTAGTGCACACATGCCTGCTTAGTCCACACAAAAGTCTGCTTAGACCCCAAATGCCTGCTTGGGCCACACTTGCAAGATTAGTCCACACATGCACACGAAGTCCACACATGCCTGCTTAGTTCACACATGCCTTCTTAGTCAACACATGCCAGCTTAATACACACATCCCTGCTTAGTCCACACATGCCTCCTTAGTCCACTCATGCACACTCAGTCCACATGTGCCTGCTTATTCCAAACATGCCTGCTTGGTCCACACATGCCTCCATAGTATACACATGCACACCCAGTCACCATGTGCCTGCTTAGTGCACACATGCCTGCTTAGTCCACACATGCCTGCTTAGTCCACACATGCCTGCACAGTCCACAAATGCACACTCGGTGCACATGCGCCTGCTTAGCCGATACATTCCTGATTAGTCCTCACATGCCTGTGTAGTACACACATGCCTGTCTAGTCCACACATGCCTTCTTAGACCACACTTGCCTGCTTAGTCCACATATGCAAACTCAGTCCACTTCTGCCTGCTTAGTCCACACATGCCTGCTTAGTCCACACATGCACACTCAGTCCACATGTGCCTGCTTAGTCCACCCATGCCAATATAGTCAGCATAGTCCCGCATAGTCCACACATGTATGCCTAGTCCACTGATACCTGCTTAGTCCACAATTGTCTGCTTAGTCCACACATGTCTGCTTAGTGCACACTTGCCTACTTAGACCACACATGCATGCGTATTCCACACATTCCTTCATAGTCCACACATGCCTGCTTCATCAACACATGTCTGCTCAGTTCACACATGCCTGGTTAGTCCACCCATCCCGGCTTAGTCTACACATGCACACTCAAACCACACATGCCTGCTTAGCCCACAAATTCCTGCTTAGTTCACACATGCCAGCCTAGTCCACACATGCCTGCTTAGTCCACACATGCACACTCACTCCACATGTGCCTGCTTACTCCACACACTCCTGCTTAGTACACAAATGCCTCCTTAGTCCGCACATGTCTGCTTAGTCCACACCTGCCTGCTTAGTCCACACATTCTGCGTAGTCCACACATGTCTGCTTAGTCCACAAATGCCTGTTTAGTCCACACTAGCCTGCTTAATCCACACATGGCTGCTTAGTCCATTCATGCCTTCTTAGTCCACACATGCTTGCTGAGTACACACGTGACTGCTTAGTGCACAATGTGACTAATTAGTCCACACATGCCTGCCTAGACCACACACGCCCGCTTAGTCCACACCTGCCTAATTAGTCCACACATGCCTGCTTAGTCCACACATGCCTGCATAGTCCACACATTCCTGCTTAGTCCACACATGAATGCCTAGTCCTCCTCGAATGTTTTAATCTCATATGACAGACAGGAGTGTTCCCCACCTCGTGGAGGGAGGCAATTCTCATCCCTCTCCTCAAATCAGGAAAGGATCGCACATGTCCCGGTAGTTATCGTAGTATCGCCTTGACAAGCTGTGTCGGAAAGACCCTGGAATGGATGGTTAACCGGCGTCTGGTCTGGCTGTTAGAGACCAGACAGCTCCTTAGCCGCTGTCAGTGTGGATTCCGAAAATTTCGGTCCACAGTCGACAACCTGACCCTCCTAGAGGCGGCTATTCAGCAGGCTTTTCTCCATCAGCATCACTGTATCGGTATCTTCTTTGATATCAGTAAGGCATATGATACTACTTGGAGACACTGTATTCTTGCACAAATGCATCAATGGGGCTTTCGTGGCCGCCTCCCGATTTTCATTCAGTCTTTCCTGTCTCAGCGGTTTTTTCGGACCCGCGTTGGTAACACACTGTCTGATCGCTTTGAGCAAGAGAACGGTGTCCCCCAGGGCAGTGTTTTAAGCGTTACCCTCTTTGCCATAGCCATCAACCGTATAACGTCTACAGTGAGGAGTCCAGTACAGTGCTCCTTATTTGTGGACGACTTTGCTGTTTTCTGTTCCTCCTCCACTGTTGCAACCGTGAGCCGTCAGTTGCAGCTAACAGTGCGGCGGTTAGAGGAGTGGGCTGCAAAGACGGGTTTTCGGTTTTCTGCCGAAAAGTGTGTTTGTGTTCATTTTAATCGTTCTCGTCATCTTTCTACTTTGCCTGCCTTGCATATGGGGGATACTGTACTACATTTTAGAGACACAGTGCGGTTTCTGGGCCTAATTTTTGACTCCAGGTTGTCATGGCTGCCACACCTACGTGACTTGAAAGCCAGAACGCTGAAGGCACTGAACATCCTCAAGTGCCTCAGCCACAGGTCTTGGGGAGCGGACAGGGCGCGTCTCCTTCAGTTTACGGAGCTTTCGTGCGTTCACGGCTGGACTATGGGTGCGCAGTATATGGGTCAGCGACGCCATCTTATTTGCGGATCCTTGACGCTGTCCACCATGCTGGGATTCGACTGGCCACAGGTGCTTATCGGACCAGTCCCGTACCCAGCCTCTGTGCTGAGTCTGGCGAACCGCTGCTTACCATCCGGCGGCAGCTCCTGCTGGTGCGCCAGGCTTGTAAGTTTCTTGCAGCTCCCAGATCGCCTGCTCACCATCTTGTTGCCCATCCACCTCTGGACCGCCTTTTTTCCCGCCGTCCCCGGGCTACGTTGCCGTTTGGGATCCGTGTGCAACGTGTACTAGAGTCCCTCGGTGTGGAGTCTGTACAACCCCAAATCCAAGGTTTTAACCGCCTGCCAACCTGGTTACTGAAGAGGCCCGGAGGGATTTTAGATTTATTGCAGTACAAGAGAGATTGCACTCCTGCCACCGTTTTTAATGCAGCATTTTCTGCCATTTTATCTGAGCACCACGACTATGTAGCTGTTTTTACGGATGGGTCGAAACAAGGGGATTCCGTTGGTTGCTCAGTTGTTTATCCGGATCGTGTCCTCAAGGTCCGACTGCCTCAGACTTTTACTGTCTTTGATGCAGAATTGTCTGCGATCTTGCGGGCACTGGAGCACACAAGACATTCTTCCTGTCATAAATTTCTTGTCTGTTCCGACTCACTCAGTGCCCTTCACTCATTGCAACGTTTGTATCCGGCAGACAAAATAGTCCAGACCATCCAGGATGCCCTCCTCCGACTACAGCGACTGGTGAAGGTTGTAGCTTTCTGCTGGGTTCCGGGGCATGTCGGCATTGCTGGGAATGAAAGGGCAGATCTCACAGCCAAGGAGGCGTGTCTGGACCCACAAGTATCTCAGTGTGCTATCCCCCTGCACGCACTCACCTCGCTGTTGAGCTCACGGGTCATGCGTCGGTGGGAGGATGAGTGGCTGGAAGTGACTGACAATAAGCTCCGTATAGTCAAGCCCACAACGCGTGTGTGCTGTACTTCCTTTCAGCCCCATCGACGGGACGAGGTTCTCCTCACTCGGCTTCGAATAGGCCACAGCCCTATGACGCACGGCTTCCTTCTCCGGCTAGAGGACCCTCCAATGTGTGGTGCTTGCAGCGTCCAGGTCACTCTGCGCCACGTTTTATTTGATTGCGTTTTATTTTCTGACCAGCAGGTCGCGGCTGACTTGCCAGTGGACCTGCCATCTCTTTTAGGCAAACCTCGGACGAATGTGACTAAAGTTTTAAAGTTCTGTGCCCTGTCAAATGTTTTTACAAAGATTTTAGGGAGAGGATTTTAATTTGCTCACTGTGTGACAAGCTCGCCCATATTTTATGTAAGTGGCCAGCCAATAAAAATTTCCTGTGACATTCGTGTTGCTATGTTTCCACCTTTCCATAGGTTTTACTTTCTTATATACCATATTCCATCTATTCCTGCTTTCTGTGAGTGTGTGCTTTAGTTTTCTTAGGTCTGTCCGCATTGGTTCCTTTTAATGCGTGTCAGGGCACTGACGACCTCGATGTTGAGCGCCCATAAGCCCCAACACACCACCACCACAACTACCAAATCTTAAAGTCCTCGGCCATGTCCAAGGCACCAAAGCCGGCTAATAAGTAAATAATCGATAACCAAAACTTGAATTGTACTGCTTCTTACTGGCCGATTACATCAACTTAGAAGCTTCTTCTGTGTTCTAGTGTGTTGCTTTAAGTGTCTCCACATAGCGCACCACGTAACATAAGTTTACAGACGATAAATGTAAGCGTTTCAGAGAGAAATGCGGCCAATGTAACGATCTTGCATTACTTCGATAGCAAATGGTGAAAATGGGCCCATTTCTTAGGTTTTCACTACATATCAACACTTTCCACACGTGTTGAGTAAGCAGGCACATGTGGACTCATAGTGCATGGGTCTACTAAGCAGGCAAATGTGGACTAAGCAGGCATGTGTGGACTACGCAGGAAAGTGAGGAGTAAGCAGGAATGTGAGGACTAAGCAGACACGTGTGCACCGACTCTGCATGTGTGGACTAAGTAGGCATGTGTGCACTCAGCAGGCTCATGTGGACTCTGTATGCTTGTGTGGACTAAGCAGGCATGAGTGGACTAAGCAGGCATGTATAAACTATGCAGGCTGGTGTGAACTAGTCAGACATGTGTGGATTAAGCAGGCATGGGTGGACTACGCAGGCATGTGTGGACTAATCAGGCACGTGTGGACTGAGCCTGCATGTGTGGTCTAATTGGCATGTATTCCACACAGAAGGGTCAACTTGTGTGTGTGGTTGCAACATTACGCTCCCATTGAGTACATTTTTGGAGAAAGGGACATCTGTTGCACCTCAGGGCGGGAGAAGAGTGCCGAGCACGCTACATTTCCTGTCGTTGGTAAACATTTTTTATGTTTTATAGTTTTGGAATTTTGGTTTTTCATGTTGAGTTTAAAATGACCTTTTTCATGTTTGAAATGTACTAACTTGATTTTTTCTCACAGCAGGTCAACTTGTGTGTGTGGTTGCAACATTACGGTCCCATTGAGTACATTTTTGGAGAAAGGGACATCTGTTGCACCACAGGGCGGGAGGAGGATGCCGAGCACGATACATTTCCTGTCTTTGGTAAACATTTTTTATGTTTTATAGTTTTGGAATTTTGGTTTTTCATGTTGAGTTTAAAATGACCTTGTTCATGTTTGAAATGTACTAACTTCATTTTTCCTCACAGCAGGTCAATTTGTGTGTGTGGTTGCAACATTACAGTCCCATTGAGTACATTTTTGGAGAAAGGGATATCTGTTGCACCACAGGGCGGGAGGAGGGTGCCGAGCACGATACATTTCCTGTCTTTGATAAGCATTATTCTTATGTTTTATACAAATGGAATTTTGGTTTTTCATGTTGAATTTAAAATGACCTTTTTCATGTTTGAAATGTACTAACTCGATGTTTCCTCACAGCAGGTCAACTTGTGTGTGGTTGCTACGTTACGGTCCCATTGAGTACATTTTTGGAGAAAGGGACATTTGTTGCATCACAGGGCGGGCGGAGGGTGCCGAGCACGATACATTTTCTCTCTTTGGTAAGGATTTTTTATGTTTTATACTTTTGGAATTTTGGTTTTTCACGTTGAGTTTAAAATGACCTTCTTCCTGTTTGAAATGTACTAACTTGAATTTTCCTCACAGCAGGTCAACTTGTGTGTGTGGTTGCAACATTACGGTCCCATTGAGTACATTTTTGGAGAAAGGGACATCTGTTGCACCAGAGGGCGGGAGGAGGGTGCCGAGCACAATACATTTTCTCTCTTTGATAAGAATTTTTTTATGTTTTATACTTTTGGAAATTTGGTTTTTCACGTTGAGTTTAAAATGACCTTTTTCCTGTTTGAAATGTACTAACTTGAATTTTCCTCTCAGCAGGTCAATTTGTGTGTGGTTGCAACATTACGGTCCCATTGAGTACATTTTTGGAGAAAGGGACATCTGTTGCACCACAGGGCGGGAGTAGGGTGCCGAGCACGATACATTTTCTCTCTTTGGTAAGGATTTTTTATGTTTTATACTTTTGGAATTTTGGTTTTTCATGTTGAGTCTAAATTGACCTTTTTCCTGTTTCAAATGTACTAACTTGAATGTTCCTCACAGCAGGTCAACTTGTGTGTGTGGTTGCAACATTACGCTCCCATTGAGTACATTTTTGGAGAAAGGGACATCTGTTGCACCTCAGGGCGGGAGAAGGGTGCCGAGCACGCTACATTTCCTGCCTTTCGTAAACATTTTTTATGTTTTATAGTTTTGGAATTTTGGTTTTTCATGTTGAGTTTAAAATGACCTTTTTCATGTTTGAAATGTACTAACTTGATTTTTTCTCACAGCAGGTCAACTTGTGTGTGTGGTTGCAACATTACGGTCCCATTGAGTACATTTTTGGAGAAAGGGACATCTGTTGCACCACAGGGCGGGAGGAGGACGCCGAGCACGATACATTTCCTGTCTTTGGTAAACATTTTTTATGTTTTATAGTTTTGGAATTTTGGTTTTTCATGTTGAGTTTAAAATGACCTTGTTCATGTTTAAAATGTACTAACTTCATTTTTCCTCACAGCAGGTCAATTTGTGTGTGTGGTTGCAACATTACAGTCCCATTGAGTACATTTTTGGAGAAAGGGACATCTGTTGCACCACAGGGCGGGAGGAGGACGCCGAGCACGATACATTTCCTGTCTTTGGTAAACATTTTTTATGTTTTATAGTTTTGGAATTTTGGTTTTTCATGTTGAGTTTAAAATGACCTTGTTCATGTTTAAAATGTACTAACTTCATTTTTCCTCACAGCAGGTCAATTTGTGTGTGTGGTTGCAACATTACAGTCCCATTGAGTACATTTTTGGAGAAAGGGACATCTGTTGCACCACAGGGCGGGAGGAGGGTGCCGAGCACGATACATTTCCTGTCTTTGGTAAGCATTTTTCTTATGTTTTATACAAATGGAATTTTGGTTTTTCATGTTGAATTTAAAATGACCTTTTTCGTGTTTGAAATGTACTAACTCGATGTTTCCTCACAGCAGGTCAACTTGTGTGTGGTTGCAACGTTACGGTCCCATTGAGTACATTTTTGGAGAAAGGGACATCTGTTGCACCACAGGGCGGGAGTAGGGTGCCGAGCACGATACATTTTCTCTCTTTGGTAAGGATTTTTTATGTTTTATACTTTTGGAATTTTGGTTTTTCATGTTGAGTCTAAATTGACCTTTTTCCTGTTTCTAATGTACTAACTTGAATGTTCCTCACAGCAGGTCAACTTGTGTGTGTGGTTGCAACATTACGCTCCCATTGAGTACATTTTTGGAGAAAGGGACATCTGTTGCACCTCAGGGCGGGAGAAGGGTGCCGAGCACGCTACATTTCCTGCCTTTCGTAAACATTTTTTATGTTTTATAGTTTTGGAATTTTGGTTTTTCATGTTGAGTTTAAAATGACCTTTTTCATGTTTGAAATGTACTAACTTGATTTTTTCTCACAGCAGGTCAACTTGTGTGTGTGGTTGCAACATTACGGTCCCATTGAGTACATTTTTGGAGAAAGGGACATCTGTTGCACCACAGGGCGGGAGGAGGACGCCGAGCACGATACATTTCCTGTCTTTGGTAAACATTTTTTATGTTTTATAGTTTTGGAATTTTGGTTTTTCATGTTGAGTTTAAAATGACCTTGTTCATGTTTAAAATGTACTAACTTCATTTTTCCTCACAGCTGATCAATTTGTGTGTGTGGTTGCAACATTACAGTCCCATTGAGTACATTTTTGGAGAAAGGGACATCTGTTGCACCACAGGGCGGGAGGAGGACGCCGAGCACGATACATTTCCTGTCTTTGGTAAACATTTTTTATGTTTTATAGTTTTGGAATTTTGGTTTTTCATGTTGAGTTTAAAATGACCTTGTTCATGTTTAAAATGTACTAACTTCATTTTTCCTCACAGCAGGTCAATTTGTGTGTGTGGTTGCAACATTACAGTCCCATTGAGTACATTTTTGGAGAAAGGGACATCTGTTGCACCACAGGGCGGGAGGAGGACGCCGAGCACGATACATTTCCTGTCTTTGGTAAGCATTTTTCTTATGTTTTATACAAATGGAATTTTGGTTTTTCATGTTGAATTTAAAATGACCTTTTTCGTGTTTGAAATGTACTAACTCGATGTTTCCTCACAGCAGGTCAACTTGTGTGTGGTTGCTACGTTACGGTCCCATTGAGTACATTTTTGGAGAAAGGGACATTTGTTGCATCACAGGGCGGGCGGAGGGTGCCGAGCACGATACATTATCTCTCTTTGGTAAGAAATTTTTTATGTTTTATACTTGTGGAATTTTGGTTTTTATGTTGAGTTTAAAATGACCTTTTTCATGTTTGAAATGTACTAACTTGATTTTTCCTCACAGCAGGTCAACTTGTGAGTATGGTTGCAACATTACGGTCCCATTGAGTACATTTTTGGAGGAAGGGACATCTGCTGCACCACAGGGCGGGAGGAGGGTGCCGAGCACGATACATTTCCTGTCTTTGGTAAACATTTTTTATGTTTTATACTTTTGGAATTTTGGTTTTTCACGTTGAGTTTAAAATGACTTTTTTCATGTTTGAAATGTATTAACTTGATTTTTTCTCACAGCAGGTCAACTTGTGTGTGTGGTTGCAACATTACGGTCCCATTGAGTACATTTTTGGAGAAAGGGACATCTGTTGCACCACAGGGCGGGAGGAGGGTGCCGAGCACGATACATTATCTCTCTTTGGTAAGGATTTTTTTATGTTTTATACTTTTGGAATTTTGGTTTTTCACATTGTGTTTAGAATGACCTTTTTCCTGTTTGAAATGTACTAACTTGAATTTTCCTCACAGCCGGTCAACTTGTGTGTGTGGTTGCAACGTTACGGTCCTGTTGAGTACATTTTTGGAGAAAGGGACATCTGTTGCACCGAAGGGCGGGAGGAGGGGGCCGAGCACAACACATTTTCTCTCTTTGGTAAGAAATTTTTTATGTTTTATACTTGTGGAATTTTGGTTTTTATGTTGAGTTTAAAATGACCTTTTTCATGTTTGAAATGTACTAACTTGATTTTTCCTCACAGCAGGTCAACTTGTGAGTGTGGTTGCAACATTACGGTGCCATTGAGTACATTTTTGGAGAAAGGGACATCTGTTGCACCACAGGGCGGGAGGAGGGTGCCGAGCACGACACATTTTCTCTCTTGGTAAGGATTTTTTTATGTTTTATACTTTTGGAATTTTGGTTTCTCACGTTGAGTTTAAAATGACCTTTTTCCTGTTTGAAATGTACTAACTTGAATTTTCCTCACAGCAGGTCAACTTGTGTGTGTGGTTGCAACGTTACGGTCCCATTGAGTACATTTTTGGAGAAAGAGACATCTGTTGCACCGAAGGGCGGGAGGAGGGGGCCGAGCACAACACATTTTCTCTCGTTGGTAACAAATTTTTTATGTTTTATACTTGTGGAATTTTGGTTTTGATGTTGAGTTTAAAATGACCTTTTTCATGTTTGAAATGTACTAACTTGATTTTTCCTCACAGCAGGTCAACTTGTGAGTGTGGTTGCAACATTACGGTCCCATTGAGTACATTTTTGGAGAAAGGGACATCTGTTGCACCACAGGGAGGGAGGAGGGTGCCGAGCATATTACATTTCCTGTCTTTGGTAAACATTTTTTATGTTTTATACTTTTGGAATTTTGGTTTTTCATGTTGAGTTTAAAATGACCTTTTTCATGTATGAACTGTACTAACTTGATTTTTCCTCACAGCAGGTCAACTTGTGTGTGTGGTTGCAACATTACGGTCCCATTGAGTACATTTTTGGAGAAAGGGACATCTGTTGCACCACAGGGAGGGAGGAGGGTGCCGAGCACGGTACATGTCCTGTCTTTGGTAAACTCTTTTTATGTTGAATACTTTTGGAATTGTGGTTTTTCATGTTGAGTTTAAAATGACCTTTTTCATGTTTGAAATGTACTAACTTGATTTTTCCTCACAGCAGGTCAACTTGTGTGTGTGGTTGCAACATTACGGTCCCATTGAGTACATTTTTGGAGAAAGAGACATCTGTTGCACCGCAGGGCGGGAGGAGGGTGCCGAGAACGATACATTTCCTGCCTTTGGTAAACTTTATTTATGTTTTATACTTTTGGAATTTTGGTTTTTCATGTTGAGTTTAAAATGGCCTTTTTCATGTTTGAAATGTACTAACTTGATTTTTCCTCACAGCAGGTCAACTTGTGTGTGTGGTTGCAACATTACGGTCCCGTTGAGTACATTTTTTGAGAAAGGGACATCTGTTGCACCACAGGGCGGGAGGAGGCTGCCGAGCACGATACATTTCCTGCCTTTGGTAAACTTTATTTATGTTTTATACTTTTGGAATTTTGGTTTTTCATGTTGAGTTTAAAATGGCCTTTTTCATGTTTGAAATGTACTAACTTGATTTTTCCTCACAGCTGGTCAACTTGTGTGTGTGGTTGCAACATTACGGTCCCATTGAGTACATTTTTAGAGAAAGGGACATCTGTTGCACCACAGGGCGGGAGGAGGGTGCCGAGCACGATACATTTCCTGCCTTTGGTAAACTTTTTTTATGCTTTATACTTTTGGAATTTTGGTTTTTCATGTTGAGTTTAAAATGACCTTTTTCATGTTTGAAATGTACTAACTTGATTTTTCCTCACAGCAGGTCAACTTATGTGTGTGGTTGCAACATTACGGTCCCATTGAGTACATTTTTGGAGAAAGGGACATCTGTTACACCACAGGGTGGGAGGAGGGTGCCGAGCACGATACATTTCCTGTCTTTGGTAACCATTTTTTATGTTTTATACTTTTGGAATTTTGGTTTTTCATGTTGAGTTTAAAATGAGCTTTTTTATGTTTGAAATGTACTAACTTGATTTTTCCTCGCAGCAGGTCAACCTGTGTGTGGTTGCAACGTTACGGTCCCATTGAGTACATTTTTGGAGAAAGGGACGTCTGTTGCATCACAGGGCGGGAGGAGGGTGCCGAGCATATTACATTTCCTGCCTTTGGTAAACATTTTTTATGTTTTATACTTTTGGAATTTTGGTTTTTCATATTGAGTTTAAAATGACCTTTTTCATGTTTGAAATGTACTAACTTGATTTTTCCTCACAGCTGGTCAACTTGTGTGTGTGGTTGCAACATTACAGGCCCATTGAGTTCATTTTTGGAGAAAGGGACATCTGTTGCACCACAGGGAGGGAGGAGGGTGCCGAGCACGGTACATTTCCTGCCTTTGGTAAACTCTTTTTATGTTTTATACTTTTGGAATTGTGGATTTTCATGTTGAGTTTAAAATGACCTTTTTTATGTTTGAAATGTACTAACTTGATTTTTCCTCACAGAAGGTCAACTTATGTGTGTGGTTGCAACATTACAGTCCCATTGAGTACATTTTTGGAGAAAGGGACATCTGTTACACCACAGGGTGGGAGGAGGGTGCCGAGCACGATACATTTCCTGTCTTTGGTAACCATTTTTTATGTTTTATACTTTTGGAATTTTGGTTTTTCATGTTGAGTTTAAAATGAGCTTTTTTATGTTTGAAATGTACTAACTTGATTTTTCCTCGCAGCGGGTCAACCTGTGTGTGGTTGCAACGTTACGGTCCCATTGAGTACATTTTTGGAGAAAGGGACATCTGTTGCATCACAGGGCGGGAGGAGGGTGCCGCGCATATTACATTTCCTGCCTTTGGTAAACATTTTTTATGTTTTATACTTTTGGAATTTTGGTTTTTCATATTGAGTTTAAAATGACCTTTTTCATGTTTGAAATGTACTAACTTGATTTTTCCTCACAGCTGGTCAACTTGTGTGTGTGGTTGCAACATTACAGTCCCATTGAGTTCATTTTTGGAGAAAGGGACATCTGTTGCACCACAGGGCGGGAGGAGGGTGCCGAGCATGATACATTTCCTGCATTTGGTAAACTTTTTTTATGCTTTATACTTTTGAAATTTTGGTTCTTCATGTTGAATTTAAAAAGACCTTTTTCCTGTTTGAAATGTACTAACTTGATTTTTCCTCACAGCTGGTCAACTTGTGTGTGTGGTTGCAACATTACGGTCCCATTGAGTACATTTTTGGAGAAAGGGACATCTGTTGCACCACAGGGCGGGAGGAGGGTGCCGAGCACGATACATTACCTGCCTTTGGTAAACTTTTTTCATGCTTTATACTTTTGGAATTTTGGTTTTTCATTTTGAGTTTAAAATGACCTTTTTCATGTTTGAAATGTACTAACTTGATTTTTCCTCACAGCAGGTCAACTTATGTGTGTGGTTGCAACATTACGGTCCCATTGAGTACATTTTTGGAGAAAGGGACATCTGTTACATCACAGGGTGGGAGCAGGGTGCCGAGCATATTACATTTCCTGCCTTTGGTAAACATTTTTTATGTTTTATACTTTTGGAATTTTGGTTTTTCCTATTGAGTTTAATATGACCTTTTTCATGTTTGAAATGTACTAACTTGATTTTTCCTCACAGCTGGTCAACTTGTGTGTGTGGTTGCAACATTACAGTCCCAATGAGTTCATTTTTGGAGAAAGGGACATCTGTTGCATCACAGGGCGGGAGGAGGGTGCCGAGCACGATACATTTCCTGCCTTTGGTAAACTTTATTTATGTTTTATACTTTTGGAATTTTGGTTTTTCATGTTGAGTTTAAAATGGCCTTTTTCATGTTTGAAATGTACTAACTTGATTTTTCCTCACAGCAGGTCAACTTGTGTCTGTGGTTGCAACATTACGGTCCCATTGAGTACATTTTTGGAGAAAGGGACATCTGTTGCACCACAGGGCGGGAGGAGGGTGCCGAGCATATTACATTTCCTGTCTTTGGTAAACATTTTTTACGTTTTATACTTTTGGAATTTTGGTTCTTCATGTTGAATTTAAAAAGACCTTTTTCCTGTTTGAAATGTACTAACTTGAGTTTTCCTCACAGCAGGTCAACTTGTGTGTGTGGTTGCAACATTACGGTCCCATTGAGTACATTTTTTTAGAAAGGGACATCTGTTACACCACAGGGTGGGAGGAGGGTGCCGAGCACGATACATTTCCTGTGTTTGGTAAACTTTTTTTATGCTTTATACTTTTGGAATTTTCGTTCTTCATGTTGAATTTAAAAAGACCTTTTTCATGTTTGAAATGTACTAACTTGATTTTTCCTCACAGCAGGTCAACTTGTGTCTGTGATTGCAACATCACGGTCCCATTGAGTACATTTTTGGAGTAAGGGACATCTGTTGCACCACATGGCGGGAGGAGGGTGCCGAGCATATTACATTTCCTGTCTTTGGTAAACATTTTTTACGTTTTATACTTTTGGAATTTTGGTTCTTCATGTTGAACTTAAAAAGACCTTTTTCCTGTTTGAAATGTACTAACTTGAGTTTTCCTCACAGCAGGTCAACTTGTGTGTGTGGTTGCAACATTACGGTCCCATTGAGTACATTTTTTGAGAAAGGGACATCTGTTGCACCACAGGCCGGGAGGAGGGTGCCGAGCACGATACATTTCCTGCCTTTGGTAAACTTTATTTATGTTTTATACTTTTGGAATTTTGGTTTTTCGTATTGAGTTTAAAATGACCTTTTTCATGTTTGAAATGTACTAACTTGATTTTTCCTCACAGCTGGTCAACTTGTGCGTGTGGTTGCAACATTACGGTCCGATTGAGTACATTTTTGGAGAAAGGGACATCTGTTACACCACAGGGTGGGAGGAGGGTGCCGAGCACGATACATTTCCTGTCTTTGGTAACCATTTTTTATGTTTTATACTTTTGGAATTTTGGTTTTTCATGTTGAGTTTAAAATGAGCCTTTTTATGTTTGAAATGTACTAACTTGAATTTTCCTCTCAGCAGGTCAACTTGTGTGTGGTTGCAACATTACGGTCCCATTGAGATCATTTTTGGGGAAAGGGACATCTGTTGCACCACAGGGTGGGAGGAGGGTGCCGAGCACGATACATTTTCTCTCTTTGGTAAGGATTTTTTTATGTTTTATACTTTTGGAATTTTGGTTTTACACGTTGAATTTAAAATGACCTTTTTCCTGTTTGAAATGTACTAACTTGATTTTTCCTCACAGCAGGTCATCTTGCGTGTGTGGTTGCAACATTACGGCCCCATAGTTTACATTTGTGGAGAAAGGGACATCTGTTGCACCACAGGGCGGGAGGAGGGTGATGAGCACGATACATTTTCTCTCTTTGGTAAGAATTTTTTTATGTTTTATACTTTTGGAATTTTGGTTTTTCATGTTGAAATTAAAATGACCTTTTTCGTGTTTGAAATGTACTAACTTGATTTTTCCTCACAGCAGGTCAACTTGTGTGTGGTTGCAACGTTACGGACCCATTGAGATCATTTTTGGAGAAAGGGACATCTGTTGCACCACAGGGCGGGAGGAGGGTGCCGAGCACAATACATTTTCTCTCTTTGGTAAGGATTTTTTTATGTTTTATACTTTTGGAATTTTGGTTTTTCACGTTGAATTTAAAATGACCTTTTTTCTGTTTGAAATGTACTAACTTGATTTTTCTTCACAGCAGGTCAACTTGTGTGTGGTTGCAACGTTACGGTCCAATTGAGTACATATTTGGAGAAAGGGACATCTGTTGCACCACGGGGCAGGAGGAGCGTGCCGAGCACGATACATTTTCTTTCTTTGGTAAGGATTTTTTTATGTTTTATACTTTTGGAATTTTGGTTTTTCACGTTGAATTTAAAATGACCTTTTTCCTGTTTGAAATGTACTAACTTGAATTTTCCTCACGGCAGGTCAACTTGTGTGTGTGGTTCCAACGTTACGGTCCCATTGAGTACATTTTTGGAGATGCAGCAGCCCATTACAAACAGTATTGTAAGGTGCTTAAAAAAGTTATTAGGAAGGCAAAAAGTATGTGGTATGCAGATAGAATAGCTAAGTCTCAGGATAAAATTAAAACCATATGGTCAGTCGTAAAGGAAGTGGCTGGTCTGCAGAGACAGGTCGAGGATATAGAATCAGTGCGTAGTGGGGATGTCCGTGTTGCTGATAAGTCGCATATATGTACAGTACTTAATAATCACTTTCTGAATATAGCAGGTGAACTAAATAGAAACCTAGTCCCAACAGGGAATCATATAGCGCTCTTAGAAAAAAGTGTTCCGAGACTGTTACCTGAAATGCTCCTCCATGATACTGACAAGAGGGAGATTGAGTTAATAATTAAATCACTAAAGACCAAGAACTCTCATGGATATGACGGGGTATCTAGCAGAATACTGAAGTATTGTTCCACGTATATTAGCTCAGTACTTAGCCATATCTGTAACTTTTCCTTTAGCAGTGGTCGGTTTCCTGACCGATTAAAGTACTCGGTAGTGAAGCCACTTTATAAAAAGGGAGACAGGGATAATGTTGACAATTATAGACCTATTTCTATGCCATCGGTGTTTTCTAAAGTTATCGAGAGGCTTGTATATACAAGGTTACTGCAGCATTTAAATTCACATAATTTGCTGTCAAATGTACAGTTTGGTTTTAGAAATGGCTTAACAACTGAAAATGCTATATTCTCTTTTCTCTGTGAGGTTTTGGACGGATTAAATAAAAGGTTGAGAACGTTAGGTGTTTTCTTTGATTTAACGAAGGCTTTTGACTGTGTTGACCACAAAATATTACTGCAGAAGTTGGAACATTATGGAGTAAGGGGAGTAGCTTACAATTGGTTCGCCTCCTACTTTAAGAACAGAAAGCAGAAGGTAATCCTCCGCAATATTGAGAGTGGTAATGATGTTCAGTCCCAATGGGGCACTGTTAAATGGGGCGTTCCCCAAGGGTCGGTGCTGGGGCCACTGCTGTTCCTTATTTATGTAAATGATATGCCTTCTAGTATTACAGGTGATTCAAAAATATTTCTGTTTGCTGATGACACCACCTTGGTAGTGAAGGATCTTGTGTGTAATATTGAAACATTATCAAATAATGTAGTTCATGAAGTAAGTTCGTGGCTTGTGGAAAATAATTTGATGCTAAATCACAGTAAGACTCAGTTTTTACAGTTTCTAACCCACAATTCAACAAGAACTGACATTTTAATCAGACAGAATGGGCATGTTATAAGCGAGACGGAACAGTTCAAGTTCCTAGGCGTACGGATAGATAGTAAGCTGTTGTGGAAAGCCCATGTTCAGGATCTTGTTCAGAAACTAAATGCCGCTTTATTTACCATTAGAACAGTATCTGAAATAAGTGACATTTCAACACGAAAAGTAGTATACTTCGCATATTTTCATACGCTTATGTCATATGGTATTATTTTTTGGGGTAATTCTTCTGATTCAAAAAGGGTATTTTTGGCTCAAAAACGGGCTGTTCGAGCTATGTATGGTGTAAGTTCGAAAACCTCTTGTCGACCCCTATTCAATAGTCTGGGAATTTTGACATTGCCCTCACAGTATGTATTTTCTTTAATGTCGTTTGTTGTTAGCAATATTAGCTTATTCCCAAGAGTTAGCAGCTTTCACTCAGTTAATACTAGGCAGAAATCAAATCTGCATGTGGAATGCACTTCCTTGACTCTTGTGCAGAAAGGAGTGCAGTATTCTGCTGCATCCATTTTCAATAAGCTACCACAAGAACTCAAAAATCTTAGCAGTAGCCCAAACACTTTTAAGTCTAAACTGAAGAGTTTCCTCATGGCTCACTCCTTCTATTCTGTCGAGGAGCTCCTGGAAGAGATAAAAAATTAAGCAAATTCCAGTGTTACATTCTTGATTTTCTTTATTTAAACTAACGACTTGTTTCATTTTATGTGTTTCTACAATCGTGTTATAATTTCATGTATTGACTCGTTCCATGACCATGGAGACTTCTCCTAAATGTGGTCCCACGGAACAATAAATAAATAAAAAAAAAAAAATAAAAAAAAAAAAAAGGGACATCTGTTGCACCACAGGGAGGGAGGAGGGTGTCGAGCACGGTACATTTCCGGTCTTTGGTAAACTCTTTTTATGTTTTATACTTTTGGAATTGTGGATTTTCATGTTGAGTTTAAAACGACCTTTTTCATGTTTGAAATGTACTAACTTGATTTTTCCTCACAGCAGGTCAACTTATGTGTGTGGTTGCAACATTACGGTCCCATGGAGTACATTTTTGGAGAAAGGGACATCTGTTACACCACAGGGTATGAGGAGGGTGCCGAACACGATACATTTCCTGTCTTTGGTAACCATTTTTTATGTTTTATACTTTTGGAATTTTGGTTTTTCATGTTGAGTTTAAAATGAGCTTTTTTATGTTTGAAATGTACTAACTTGATTTTTCCTCGCAGCAGGTCAACCTGTGTGTGGTTGAAACGTTACGGTCCCATTGAGTACATTTTTGGAGAAAGGGACATCTGTTGCATCACAGGGCGGGAGGAGGGTGCCGAGCATATTACATTTCCTGCCTTTGGTAAACATTTTATATGTTTTATACATTTGGAATTTTGGTTTTTCATATTGAGTTTAAAATGACCTTTTTCATGTTTGAAATGTACTAACTTGATTTTTCCTCACAGTAGGTCAACTTGTGTCTGTGGTTGCAACATTACGGTCCCATTGAGTACATTTTTGGAGTAAGGGACATCTGTTGCACCACAGGGGGGGAGGAGGGTGCCGAGCATATTACATTTCCTGTCTTTGGTAAACATTTTTTACGTTTTATACTTTTGGAATTTTGGTTCTTCATGTTGAATTTAAAAAGACCTTTTTCCTGATTGAAATGTACTAACTTGAGTTTTCCTCACAGCAGGTCAACTTGTGTGTGTGGTTGCAACATTACGGTCCCATTGAGTACATTTTTTTAGAAAGGGACATCTGTTACACCACAGGGTGGGAGGAGGGTGCCGAGCACGATACATTTCCTGTCCTTTGTAAACTTTTTTTATGCTTTATACTTTTGGAATTTTGGTTCTTCATGTAGAATTTAAAAAGACCTTTTTCATGTTTGAAATGTACTAACTTGATTTTTCCTCACAGCAGGTCAACTTGTGTCTGTGGTTGCAACATTACAGTCCCATTGAGTACATTTTTGGAGTAAGGCACATCTGTTGCACCACAGGGCGGGAGGAGGGTGTTGAGCATATTACATTTCCTGTCTTTGGTAAACATTTTTTACGTTTTATACTTTTGGAAATTTGGTTCTGCATGTTGAATTTAAAAAGACCTCTTTCCTGTTTGAAATGTACTAACTTGAGTTTTCCTCACAGCAGGTCAACTTGTGTGTGTGGTTGCAACATTACGGTCCCATTGAGTACATTTTTGGAGAAAGGGACATCTGTTGCACCACAGGGCGGGAGGAGGGTGCCGAGCACGATACATTTCCTGCCTTTGGTAAACTTTTTTTATGCTTTATACTTTTGGAATTTTGGTTTTTCATGTTGAGTTTAAAGTGACCTTTTTCATGTTTGAAATGTACTAACTTGATTTTTCCTCACAGCAGGTCAACTTATGTGTGTGGTTGCAACATTACGGTCCGATTGAGTACATTTTGGGAGAAAGGGACATCTGTTACACCACAGGGTGGGAGGAGGGTGCCGAGCACGATACATTTCCTGTCTTTGGTAACCATTTTTTATGTTTTATACTTTTGGAATTTTGGTTTTTCATGTTGAGTTTAAAATGAGCTTTTTTATGTTTGAAAGGTACTAACTTGATTTTTCCTCGCAGCAGGTCAACCTGTGTGTGGTTGCAACGTTACGGTCCCATTGAGTACATTTTTGGAGAAAGGGACATCTGTTGCATCACAGGGCGGGAGGAGGGTGCCGAGCATATTACATTTCCTGCCTTTGGTAAACATTTTTTATGTTTTATACTTTTGGAATTTTGGTTTTTCATGTTGAGTTTAAAATGAGCTTTTTTATGTTTGAAATGTACTAACTTGATTTTTCTTCGCAGCAGGTCAACCTGTGTGTGGTTGCACTGTTACGGTCCCATTGAGTACATTTTTGGAGAAAGGGACATCAGTTGCACCACAGGGAGGGAGGAGGGTGCCGAGCACGGTACATTTCCTGTCTTTGGTAAACTCTTTTGATGTTTTATACTTTTGGAATTGTGGATTTTCATGTTGAGTTTAAAATGACCTTTTTCATGTTTGAAATGTACTAACTTGATTTTTCCTCACAGCAGGTCAACTTATGTGTGTGGTTGCAACATTACCGTCCCATTGAGTTCATTTTTGGAGAAAGGAAAATCTGTTACACCACAGGGTGGGAGGAGGGTGCCGAGCACGATACATTTCCTGTCTTTGGTAACCATTTTTTATGTTTCATAGTTTTGGAATTTTGGTTTTTCATGTTGAGTTTAAAATGACCTTTTTCGTGTTTGAAATGTACTAACTTGATTTTTCCTCGCAGCAGGTCAACCTGTGTGTGGTTGCAACGTTACGGTCTCATTGAGTACATTTTTGGAGAAAGGGACATTTGTTGCATCACAGGGCGGGAGGAGGGTGCCGAGCATATTACATTTCCTGCCTTTGGTAAACATTTTTTATGTTTTATAGTTTTGGAATTTTGGTTTTTCATATTGAGTTTAAAATGACCTTTTTCATGTTTGAAATGTACTAACATGCTGGTCAACCTGTGTGTGTGGTTGCAACATTACAGTCCCATTGAGTTCATTTTTGGAGAAAGGGACATCTGTTGCACCACAGGGCGGGAGGAGGGTGCCGAGCACGATACATTTTCTCTCTTTGGTAAGGATTTTTTTATGTTTTATACTTTTCGAAATTTGGTTTTTCACGTTGAGTTTAAAATGACCTTTTTCCTGTTTGAAATATACTAACTTGAATTTTCATCACAGCAGGTCAACTTGTGTGTGTGGTTGCAACTTTACGGTCCCATTGAGTACATTTTTGGAGAAAGGGACATCTGTTGCGCCACAGGGCGGGAGGAGGGTGCCGAGCACGATACATTTCCTGTCTTTGGTAAAAATTTTTTGTTTTATACTTTTGGGATTTTGGTTTTTCATGTTGAGTTTAAAAAGACTTTTTTAATGTTTGAAATGTACTAACTTGATTTTTCCTCACAGCAGGTCAACTTGTGAGTGTGGTTGCAACATTAGGGTCCCATTGAGTTCATTTTTGGAGGAAGGGACATCTGTTGCACCACAGGGCGGGAGGAGGGTGCCGAGCACGATATATTTCCTGTCTTTGGTAAACATTTTTTATGTTTTATACTTTTGGAATTTTGGTTTTTCACGTTGCGTTTAAAATGACTTTTTTAATGTTTGAAATGTATTAACTTTATTTTATCTCACAGCAGGTCAACTTGTGTGTGTGGTTGCAACATTACGGTCCCATTGAGTACATTTTTGGAGAAAGGGACATCTGTTGCACCACAGGGCGGGAGGAGGGTGCCGAGCACGATACATTATCTCTCTTTGGTAAGGATTTTTTTATGTTTTATACTTTTGGAATTTTGGTTTTCCACATTGAGTTTAGAATGACCTTTTTCCTGTTTGAAATGTACTAACTTGAATTTTCCTCACAGCCGGTCAACTTGTGTGTGTGGTTGCAACGTTACGGTCCTGTTGAGTACATTTTTGGAGAAAGGGACATCTGTTGCACCGAAGGGCGGGAGGAGGGGGCGGAGCACAACACATTTTCTCTCTTTGGTAAGAAATTTTCTATGTTTTATACTTGTGGAATTTTGGTTTTTATGTTGAGTTTAAAATGACCTTTTTCATCTTTGAAATGTACTAACTTGATTTTTCCTCACAGCAGGTCAACTTGTGAGTGTGGTTGCAACATTACGGTCCCATTGAGTACATTTTTGGAGAAAGGGACATCTGTTGCACCACAGGGCGGGAGGAGGGTGCCGAGCACGATACAGTTCCTGTCTTTGGTAAACATTTTTTATGTTTTATACTTTTGGAATTTTGGTTTTTCACGTTGAGTTTAAAATGACTTTTTTCATGTTTGAAATGTATTAACTTGATTTTTTCTCACAGCAGGTCAACTTGTGTGTGTGGTTGCAACATTACAGTCCCATTGAGTACATTTTTGGAGAAAGGGACATCTGTTACAACACAGGTCGGGTGGAAGGTGCCAAGCACGATACATTTTCTCTCTTTGGTAAGGATTTTTTTATGTTTTATACTTTTGGAATTTTGGTTTTTCACATTGAGTTTAGAATGACCTTTTTCCTGTTTGAAATGTACTAACTTGAATTTTCCTTACGGCAGGTCAACTTGTGTGTGTGGATGCAACATTACGGTCCCATTGAGTACATATTTGGAGAAAGGGACATCTGTTGCACCACAGGGCGGGAGGAGGGTGCCGAGCACGATACATTTCCTGTCTTTGGTAAACATTTTTATATGTTTTATACTTATGGAATTTTGGTTTTTCATGTTGAGTTTAAAATGACCTTTTTCCTGTTTGAAATGTACTAACTTGATTTTTCCTCACAGCAGGTCAACTTGTGTGTGGTTGCAATGTTACCGTCCCATTGAGTACATTTTTGGAGAAAGGGACATCTGTTGCACCACAGGGCGGGAGGAGGGTGCCGAGCACGATACATTTCCTGTCTTTGGTAAACATTTTTATATGTTTTATACTTATGGAATTTTGGTTTTTCATGTTGAGTTTAAAATGACCTTTTTCCTGTTTGAAATGTACTAACTTGATTTTTCCACACAGCAGGTCAACTTGTGTGTGGTTGCAACGTTACGGTCCTGTTGAGTACATTTTTGGAGAAAGGGAGATCTGTTGCACCGAAGGGCGGGAGGAGGGGGCCGAGCACAACACATTTTCTCTCTTTGGTAAGGATTTCTTTATGTTTTATAGTTTTGGAATTTTGGTTTTTCACGTTGAATTTAAAATGACCTTTTTCCTGTTTGAAATGTACTAACTTGAATTTTCCTCTCAGCAGGTCAACTTGTGAGTGTGGTTGCAACATTAGGGTCCCATTGAGTTCATTTTTGGAGGAAGGGACATCTGTTGCACCACAGGGCGGGAGGAGGGTGCCGAGCACGATATATTTCCTGTCTTTGGTAAACATTTTTTATGTTTTATACTTTTGGAATTTTGGTTTTTCACGTTGAGTTTAAAATGACTTTTTTAATGTTTGAAATGTATTAACTTGATTTTATCTCACAGCAGGTCAACTTGTGTGTGTGGTTGCAACATTACGGTCCCATTGAGTACATTTTTGGAGAAAGGGACATCTGTTGCACCACAGGGCGGGAGGAGGGTGCCGAGCACGATACATTATCTCTCTTTGGTAAGGATTTTTTTGTGTTTTATACTTTTGGAATTTTGGTTTTCCACATTGAGTTTAGAATGACCTTTTTCCTGTTTGAAATGTACTAACTTGAATTATCCTCACAGCCGGTCAACTTGTGTGTGTGGTTGCAACGTTACGGTCCTGTTGAGTACATTTTTGGAGAAAAGGACATCTGTTGCACCGAAGGGCGGGAGGAGGGGGCGGAGCACAACACATTTTCTCTCTTTGGTAAGAAATTTTCTATGTTTTATACTTGTGGAATTTTGGTTTTTATGTTGAGTCTAAAATGACCTTTTTCATCTTTGAAATGTACTAACTTGATTTTTGCTCACAGCAGGTCAACTTGTGAGTGTGGTTGCAACATTACGGTCCCATTGAGTACATTTTTGGAGAAAGGGACATCTGTTGCACCACAGGGCGGGAGGAGGGTGCCGAGCACGATACAGTTCCTGTCTTTGGTAAACATTTTTTATGTTTTATACTTTTGGAATTTTGGTTTTTCACGTTGAGTTTAAAATGACTTTTTTCATGTTTGAAATGTATTAACTTGATTTTTTCTCACAGCAGGTCAACTTGTGTGTGTGGTTGCAACATTACGGTCCCATTGAGTACATTTTTGGAGAAAGGGACATCTGTTACAACACAGGTCGGGTGGAAGGTGCCAAGCACGATACATTTTCTCTCTTTGGTAAGGATTTTTTTATGTTTTATACTTTTGGAATTTTGGTTTTTCACATTGAGTTTAGAATGACCTTTTTCCTGTTTGAAATGTACTAACTTGAATTTTCCTCACAGCCGGTCAACTTGTGTGTGTGGTTGCAACGTTACGGTCCCATTGAGTACATTTTTGGAGAAAGGGACATCTGTTGCACCGAAGGGCGGGAGGAGGGGGCCGAGCACAACACATTTTCTCTCTTAGGTAAGGATTTTTTTATGTTTTATACTTTTGGAATTTTGGTTTTTCAAGTTGAATTTAAAATGACCTTTTTGCTGTTTGAAATGTACTAACTTGATTTTTCCTCACAGCAGGTCATCTTGTGTGTGTGGTTGCAACATTACGGCCCCATAGATTACATTTTTGGAGAAAGGGACATCTGTTGCACCACAGGGCGGGAGGAGGGTGCCGAGCACGATACATTTTCTCTCTTTGGTAATAATTTTTTTATGTTTTATACTTTTGGAATTTTGGTTTTTCATGTTCAATTTAAAATGACCTTTTTCATGTTTGAAATGTACTAACTTGATTTTTCCTCACAGCAGGTCAACTTGTGTGTGGTTGCAACGTTACGGTCCCATTGAGATCATTTTTGGAGAAAGGGACATCTGTTGCACCACAGGGCGGGAAGAGGGTGCCGAGCACGATACAGTTTCTCTCTTTGGTAAGGATTATTTTATGTTTTATGCTTTTGGAATTTTGGTTTTTCACGTTGAATTTAAAATGACCTTTGTCCTGTTTGAAATGTACTAACTTGAATTTTCCTTACGGCAGGTCAACTTGTGTGTGTGGTTGCTACATTACGGTCCCATTGAGTACATATTTGGAGAAAGGGACATCTGTTGCACCACAGGGCGGGAGGAGGGTGCCGAGCACGATACATTTCCTGTCTTTGGTAAACATTTTTATATGTTTTATACTTATGGAATTTTGGTTTTTCATGTTGAGTTTAAAATGACCTTTTTCCTGTTTGAAATGTACTAACTTGATTTTTCCTCACAGCAGGTCAACTTGTGTGTGGTTGCAATGTTACCGTCCCATTGAGTACATTTTTGGAGAAAGGGACATCTGGTGCACCACAGGGCGGGACGAGGGTGCCGACCACGATGCATTTCCTGTCTTTGGTAAACATTTTTATATGTTTTATACTTATGGAATTTTGGTTTTTCATGTTGAGTTTAAAATGACCTTTTTCCAGTTTGAAATGTACTAACTTGATTTTTCCACACAGCAGGTCAACTTGTGTGTGGTTGCAACGTTACGGTCCTGTTGAGTACATTTTTGGAGAAAGGGAGATCTGTTGCACCGAAGGGCGGGAGGAGGGGGCCGAGCACAACACATTTTCTCTCTTTGGTAAGGATTTCTTTATGTTTTATACTTTTGGAATTTTGGTTTTTCACGTTGAATTTAAAATGACCTTTTTCCTGTTTGAAATGTACTAACTTGAATTTTCCTCTCAGCAGGTCAACTTGTGTGTTGTTGCAACATTACGGTCCCATTGAGATCATTTTTGGAGAAAGGGATATCTGTTGCACCACAGGGCGGGAGGAGGGTGCCGAGCACGATACATTTTCTCTCTTTGGTAAGAATTTTTTTATGTTTTATACTTTTGGAATTTTGGTTTTTCATGTTGAATTTAAAATGACCTTTTTCGTGTTTGAAATGTACTAACTTGATTTTTCCTCACAGCAGGTCAACTTGTGTGTGTGGTTGCAACATTACGGCCCCATAGATTACATTTTTGGAGAAAGGGACATCTGTTGCACCACGGGGCGGGAGGAGGGTGCCGAGCACGATACATTTTCTCTCATCGGTAAGAATTTTTTTATGTTTTATACTTTTGGAATTTTGGTTTATCATGTTCAATTTAAAATGACCTTTTTCGTGTTTGAAATGTACTAACTTGATTTTTCCTCACAGCAGGTCAACTTGTGTGTGGTTGCAACGTTACGGTCCCATTGAGTACATTTTTGGAGAAAGGGACATCTGTTGCACCACAGGGCGGGAGGAGGTTGCCGAGCACGATACATTTTCTCTCTTTGGTAAGGATTTTTTTATGTTTTATACTTTTGGAATTTTGGTTTTTCACGTTGAATTTAAAATGACCTTTTTCCTGTTTGAAATGTACTAACTTGATTTTTCGTCACAGCAGGTCATCTTGTGTGTGTGGTTGCAACATTACGGCCCCATAGATTACATTTTTGGAGAAAGGGACATCTGTTGCACCACAGGGCGGCAGGAGGGTGCCGAGCACGATACATTTTCTCTCTTTGGTAAGAATTTTTTTATGTTTTATACTTTTGGAATTTTGGTTTTTCTTGTTGAATTTAAAATGACCTTTTTCGTGTTTGAAATGTACTAACTTGATTTTTCCTCACAGCAGGTCAACTTGTGTGTGGTTGCAACGCTACGGTCCCATTGAGATCATTTTTGGAGAAAGGGACATCTGTTGCACCACAGGGTGGGAGGAGGGTGCTGAGCACAATACATTTTCTCTCTTTGGTAAGGATTTTTTTATGTTTTATACTTTTGGAATTTTGGTTTTTCACGTTGAATTTAAAATGACCTTTTTTCTGTTTGAAATGTACTAACTTGATTTTTCCTCACAGCAGGTCAACTTGTGTGTGTGGTTGCAACATTACGGTCCCATTGAGTACATTTTTGGAGAAAGGGACATCTGTTGCACCACAGGGCGGGAGGAGGGTGCCGAGCACGATACATTATCTCTCTTTGGTAAGGATTTTTTTATGTTTTATACTTTTGGAATTTTGGTTTTCCACATTGAGTTTAGAATGACCTTTTTCCTGTTTGAAATGTACTAACTTGAATTTTCCTCACAGCCGGTCAACTTGTGTGTGTGGTTGCAACGTTACGGTCCTGTTGAGTACATTTTTGGAGAAAGGGACATCTGTTGCACCGAAGGGCGGGAGGAGGGGGCGGAGCACAACACATTTTCTCTCTTTGGTAAGAAATTTTCTATGTTTTATACTTGTGGAATTTTGGTTTTTATGTTGAGTTTAAAATTACCTTTTTCATCTTTGAAATGTACTAACTTGATTTTTCCTCACAGCAGGTCAACTTGTGAGTGTGGTTGCAACATTACGGTCCCATTGAGTACATTTTTGGAGAAAGGGACATCTGTTGCACCACAGGGCGGGAGGAGGGTGCCGAGCACGATACAGTTCCTGTCTTTGGTAAACATTTTTTATGTTCTATACTTTTGGAATTTTGGTTTTTCACGTTGAGTTTAAAATGACTTTTTTCATGTTTGAAATGTATTAACTTGATTTTTTCTCACAGCAGGTCAACTTGTGTGTGTGGTTGCAACATTACGGTCCCATTGAGTACATTTTTGGAGAAAGGGACATCTGTTACAACACAGGTCGGGTGGAAGGTGCCAAGCACGATACATTTTCTCTCTTTGGTAAGGATTTTTTTATGTTTTATACTTTTGGAATTTTGGTTTTTCACATTGAGTTTAGAATGACCTTTTTCCTGTTTGAAATGTACTAACTTGAATTTTCCTTACGGCAGGTCAACTTGTGTGTGTGGTTGCAACATTACGGTCCCATTGAGTACATATTTGGAGAAAGGGACATCTGTTGCACCACAGGGCGGGAGGAGGGTGCCGAGCACGATACATTTCCTGTCTTTGGTAAACATTTTTATATGTTTTATACTTATGGAATTTTGGTTTTTCATGTTGAGTTTAAAATGACCTTTTTCCTGTTTGAAATGTACTAACTTGATTTTTCCTCACAGCAGGACAACTTGTGTGTGGTTGCAATGTTACCGTCCCATTGAGTACATTTTTGGAGAAAGGGACATCTGTTGCACCACAGGGCGGGAGGAGGGTGCCGAGCACGATACATTTCCTGTCTTTGGTAAACATTTTTATATGTTTTATACTTATGGAATTTTGGTTTTTCATGTTGAGTTTAAAATGACCTTTTTCCTGTTTGAAATGTACTAACTTGATTTTTCCACACAGCAGGTCAACTTGTGTGTGGTTGCAACGTTACGGTCCTGTTGAGTACATTTTTGGAGAAAGGGAGATCTGTTGCACCGAAGGGCGGGAGGAGGGGGCCGAGCACAACACATTTTCTCTCTTTGGTAAGGATTTCTTTATGTTTTATAGTTTTGGAATTTTGGTTTTTCACGTTGAATTTAAAATGACCTTTTTCCTGTTTGAAATGTACTAACTTGAATTTTCCTCTCAGCAGGTCAACTTGTGAGTGTGGTTGCAACATTAGGGTCCCATTGAGTTCATTTTTGGAGGAAGGGACATCTGTTGCACCACAGGGCGGGAGGAGGGTGCCGAGCACGATATATTTCCTGTCTTTGGTAAACATTTTTTATGTTTTATACTTTTGGAATTTTGGTTTTTCACGTTGAGTTTAAAATGACTTTTTTAATGTTTGAAATGTATTAACTTGATTTTATCTCACAGCAGGTCAACTTGTGTGTGTGGTTGCAACATTACGGTCCCATTGAGTACATTTTTGGAGAAAGGGACATCTGTTGCACCACAGGGCGGGAGGAGGGTGCCGAGCACGATACATTATCTCTCTTTGGTAAGGATTTTTTTGTGTTTTATACTTTTGGAATTTTGGTTTTCCACATTGAGTTTAGAATGACCTTTTTCCTGTTTGAAATGTACTAACTTGAATTATCCTCACAGCCGGTCAACTTGTGTGTGTGGTTGCAACGTTACGGTCCTGTTGAGTACATTTTTGGAGAAAAGGACATCTGTTGCACCGAAGGGCGGGAGGAGGGGGCGGAGCACAACACATTTTCTCTCTTTGGTAAGAAATTTTCTATGTTTTATACTTGTGGAATTTTGGTTTTTATGTTGAGTCTAAAATGACCTTTTTCAGCTTTGAAATGTACTAACTTGATTTTTCCTCACAGCAGGTCAACTTGTGAGTGTGGTTGCAACATTACGGTCCCATTGAGTACATTTTTGGAGAAAGGGACATCTGTTGCACCACAGGGCGGGAGGAGGGTGCCGAGCACGATACAGTTCCTGTCTTTGGTAAACATTTTTTATGTTTTATACTTTTGGAATTTTGGTTTTTCACATTGAGTTTAAAATGACTTTTTTCATGTTTGAAATGTATTAACTTGATTTTTTCTCACAGCAGGTCAACTTGTGTGTGTGGTTGCAACATTACGGTCCCATTGAGTACATTTTTGGAGAAAGGGACATCTGTTACAACACAGGTCGGGTGGAAGGTGCCAAGCACGATACATTTTCTCTCTTTGGTAAGGATTTTTTTATGTTTTATACTTTTGGAATTTTGGTTTTTCACATTGAGTTTAGAATGACCTTTTTCCTGTTTGAAATGTACTAACTTGAATTTTCCTCACAGCCGGTCAACTTGTGTGTGTGGTTGCAA
Organism: Schistocerca piceifrons; assembly: GCF_021461385.2. NCBI lineage: Eukaryota > Metazoa > Arthropoda > Insecta > Orthoptera > Acrididae > Schistocerca > Schistocerca piceifrons. Next base: position 7,415,267 of record NC_060145.1, read on the forward strand.
CGTTACGGTCCCATTGAGTACATTTTTGGAGAAAGGGACATCTGTTGCACCGAAGGGCGGGAGGAGGGGGCCGAGCACAACACATTTTCTCTCTTAGGTAAGGATTTTTTTATGTTTTATACTTTTGGAATTTTGGTTTTTCAAGTTGAATTTAAAATGACCTTTTTGCTGTTTGAAATGTACTAACTTGATTTTTCCTCACAGCAGGTCATCTTGTGTGTGTGGTTGCAACATTACGGCCCCATAGATTACATTTTTGGAGAAAGGGACATCTGTTGCACCACAGGGCGGGAGGAGGGTGCCGAGCACGATACATTTTCTCTCTTTGGTAATAATTTTTTTATGTTTTATACTTTTGGAATTTTGGTTTTTCATGTTCAATTTAAAATGACCTTTTTCATGTTTGAAATGTACTAACTTGATTTTTCCTCACAGCAGGTCAACTTGTGTGTGGTTGCAACGTTACGGTCCCATTGAGATCATTTTTGGAGAAAGGGACATCTGTTGCACCACAGGGCGGGAAGAGGGTGCCGAGCACGATACAGTTTCTCTCTTTGGTAAGGATTATTTTATGTTTTATGCTTTTGGAATTTTGGTTTTTCACGTTGAATTTAAAATGACCTTTGTCCTGTTTGAAATGTACTAACTTGAATTTTCCTTACGGCAGGTCAACTTGTGTGTGTGGTTGCTACATTACGGTCCCATTGAGTACATATTTGGAGAAAGGGACATCTGTTGCACCACAGGGCGGGAGGAGGGTGCCGAGCACGATACATTTCCTGTCTTTGGTAAACATTTTTATATGTTTTATACTTATGGAATTTTGGTTTTTCATGTTGAGTTTAAAATGACCTTTTTCCTGTTTGAAATGTACTAACTTGATTTTTCCTCACAGCAGGTCAACTTGTGTGTGGTTGCAATGTTACCGTCCCATTGAGTACATTTTTGGAGAAAGGGACATCTGGTGCACCACAGGGCGGGACGAGGGTGCCGACCACGATGCATTTCCTGTCTTTGGTAAACATTTTTATATGTTTTATACTTATGGAATTTTGGTTTTTCATGTTGAGTTTAAAATGACCTTTTTCCTGTTTGAAATGTACTAACTTGATTTTTCCACACAGCAGGTCAACTTGTGTGTGGTTGCAACGTTACGGTCCTGTTGAGTACATTTTTGGAGAAAGGGAGATCTGTTGCACCGAAGGGCGGGAGGAGGGGGCCGAGCACAACACATTTTCTCTCTTTGGTAAGGATTTCTTTATGTTTTATACTTTTGGAATTTTGGTTTTTCACGTTGAATTTAAAATGACCTTTTTCCTGTTTGAAATGTACTAACTTGAATTTTCCTCTCAGCAGGTCAACTTGTGTGTTGTTGCAACATTACGGTCCCATTGAGATCATTTTTGGAGAAAGGGATATCTGTTGCACCACAGGGCGGGAGGAGGGTGCCGAGCACGATACATTTTCTCTCTTTGGTAAGAATTTTTTTATGTTTTATACTTTTGGAATTTTGGTTTTTCATGTTGAATTTAAAATGACCTTTTTCGTGTTTGAAATGTACTAACTTGATTTTTCCTCACAGCAGGTCAACTTGTGTGTGTGGTTGCAACATTACGGCCCCATAGATTACATTTTTGGAGAAAGGGACATCTGTTGCACCACGGGGCGGGAGGAGGGTGCCGAGCACGATACATTTTCTCTCATCGGTAAGAATTTTTTTATGTTTTATACTTTTGGAATTTTGGTTTATCATGTTCAATTTAAAATGACCTTTTTCGTGTTTGAAATGTACTAACTTGATTTTTCCTCACAGCAGGTCAACTTGTGTGTGGTTGCAACGTTACGGTCCCATTGAGTACATTTTTGGAGAAAGGGACATCTGTTGCACCACAGGGCGGGAGGAGGTTGCCGAGCACGATACATTTTCTCTCTTTGGTAAGGATTTTTTTATGTTTTATACTTTTGGAATTTTGGTTTTTCACGTTGAATTTAAAATGACCTTTTTCCTGTTTGAAATGTACTAACTTGATTTTTCGTCACAGCAGGTCATCTTGTGTGTGTGGTTGCAACATTACGGCCCCATAGATTACATTTTTGGAGAAAGGGACATCTGTTGCACCACAGGGCGGCAGGAGGGTGCCGAGCACGATACATTTTCTCTCTTTGGTAAGAATTTTTTTATGTTTTATACTTTTGGAATTTTGGTTTTTCTTGTTGAATTTAAAATGACCTTTTTCGTGTTTGAAATGTACTAACTTGATTTTTCCTCACAGCAGGTCAACTTGTGTGTGGTTGCAACGCTACGGTCCCATTGAGATCATTTTTGGAGAAAGGGACATCTGTTGCACCACAGGGTGGGAGGAGGGTGCTCAGCACAATACATTTTCTCTCTTTGGTAAGGATTTTTTTATGTTTTATACTTTTGGAATTTTGGTTTTTCACGTTGAATTTAAAATGACCTTTTTTCTGTTTGAAATGTACTAACTTGATTTTTCCTCACAGCAGGTCAACTTGTGTGTGTGGTTGCAACATTACGGCCCCATAGATTACATTTTTGGAGAAAGGGACATCTGTTGCACCACAGGGCGGGAGAAGGGTGCCGAGCACGATACATTTTCTCTCATTGGTAAGAATTTTTTTATGTTTTATACTTTTGGAATTTTGGTTTTTCGTGTTGAGTTTAAAATGACCTTTTTCGTGTTTGAAATGTACTAACTTGATTTTTCCTCACAGCAGGTCAACTTGTGTGTGGTTGCAACGTTACGGTCCTATTGAGTACATTTTTGGACAAGGGGACATCTGTTGCACCAGAGGGCGGGAGGAGGGTGCCGAGCACCATACATTTTCTCTCTTTGGTAAGAATTTTTTTATGTTTTATACTTTTGGAAATTTGGTGTTTCACGTTGAGTTTAAAATGACCTTTTTCCTGTTTGAAATGTACTAACTTGAATTTTCCTCACGGCAGGTCAACTTGTGTGTGTGGTTGCAACATTACGGTCCCATTGAGTACATTTTTGGAGAAAGGGACATCTGTTGCACCACAGGGCGGGAGGAGGGTGCCGAGCACGATACATTTCCTGTCTTTGGTAAACATTTTTATATGTTTTATACTTATGGAATTTTGGTTTTTCATGTTGAGTTTAAAATGACCTTTTTCCTGTTTGAAATGTACTAAATTGATTTTTCCTCACAGCAGGTCAAATTGTGTCCGGTTGCAGCGTTACGGTCCCTTTGAGTACATTTTTGGAGAAAGGGACATCTGTTGCACCACAGGGCGGGAGGAGGGTGCCGAGCACGATACATTTCCTGTCTTTGGTAAACATTTTTATATGTTTTATACTTATGGAGCTGCATCAAACCAGTCTCAGGACTGAAGACCACAACAACAACATACTTATGGAATTTTGGTTTTTCATGTTGAGTTTAAAATGACCTTTCTCCTGTTTGAAATGTACTAACTTGAGTTTTCCTCACAGCAGGTCAACTTGTGTGTGTGGTTGCAACATTACGGTCCCATTGAGTACATTTTTTTAGAAAGGGACATCTGTTACACCACAGGGTGGGAGGAGGGTGCCGAGCACGATACATTTCCTGTCCTTTGTAAACTTTTTTTATGCTTTATACTTTTGGAATTTTGGTTCTTCATGTAGAATTTAAAAAGACCTTTTTCATGTTTGAAATGTACTAACTTGATTTTTCCTCACAGCATGTCAACTTGTGTCTGTGGTTGCAACATTACAGTCCCATTGAGTACATTTTTGGAGTAAGGCACATCTGTTGCACCACAGGGCGGGAGGAGGGTGTTGAGCATATTACATTTCCTGTCTTTGGTAAACATTTTTTACGTTTTATACTTTTGGAAATTTGGTTCTGCATGTTGAATTTAAAAAGACCTCTTTCCTGTTTGAAATGTACTAACTTGAGTTTTCCTCACAGCAGGTCAACTTGTGTGTGTGGTTGCAACATTACGGTCCCATTGAGTACATTTTTGGAGAAAGGGACATCTGTTGCACCACAGGGCGGGAGGAGGGTGCCGAGCACGATACATTTCCTGCCTTTGGTAAACTTTTTTTATGCTTTATACTTTTGGAATTTTGGTTTTTCATGTTGAGTTTAAAGTGACCTTTTTCATGTTTGAAATGTACTAACTTGATTTTTCCTCACAGCAGGTCAACTTATGTGTGTGGTTGCAACATTACGGTCCGATTGAGTACATTTTGGGAGAAAGGGACATCTGTTACACCACAGGGTGGGAGGAGGGTGCCGAGCACGATACATTTCCTGTCTTTGGTAACCATTTTTTATGTTTTATACTTTTGGAATTTTGGTTTTTCATGTTGAGTTTAAAATGAGCTTTTTTATGTTTGAAAGGTACTAACTTGATTTTTCCTCGCAGCAGGTCAACCTGTGTGTGGTTGCAACGTTACGGTCCCATTGAGTACATTTTTGGAGAAAGGGACATCTGTTGCATCACAGGGCGGGAGGAGGGTGCCGAGCATATTACATTTCCTGCCTTTGGTAAACATTTTTTATGTTTTATACTTTTGGAATTTTGGTTTTTCATGTTGAGTTTAAAATGAGCTTTTTTATGTTTGAAATGTACTAACTTGATTTTTCTTCGCAGCAGGTCAACCTGTGTGTGGTTGCACTGTTACGGTCCCATTGAGTACATTTTTGGAGAAAGGGACATCAGTTGCACCACAGGGAGGGAGGAGGGTGCCGAGCACGGTACATTTCCTGTCTTTGGTAAACTCTTTTGATGTTTTATACTTTTGGAATTGTGGATTTTCATGTTGAGTTTAAAATGACCTTTTTCATGTTTGAAATGTACTAACTTGATTTTTCCTCACAGCAGGTCAACTTATGTGTGTGGTTGCAACATTACCGTCCCATTGAGTTCATTTTTGGAGAAAGGAAAATCTGTTACACCACAGGGTGGGAGGAGGGTGCCGAGCACGATACATTTCCTGTCTTTGGTAACCATTTTTTATGTTTCATAGTTTTGGAATTTTGGTTTTTCATGTTGAGTTTAAAATGACCTTTTTCGTGTTTGAAATGTACTAACTTGATTTTTCCTCGCAGCAGGTCAACCTGTGTGTGGTTGCAACGTTACGGTCCCATTGAGTACATTTTTGGAGAAAGGGACATTTGTTGCATCACAGGGCGGGAGGAGGGTGCCGAGCATATTACATTTCCTGCCTTTGGTAAACATTTTTTATGTTTTATAGTTTTGGAATTTTGGTTTTTCATATTGAGTTTAAAATGACCTTTTTCATGTTTGAAATGTACTAACATGCTGGTCAACCTGTGTGTGTGGTTGCAACATTACAGTCCCATTGAGTTCATTTTTGGAGAAAGGGACATCTGTTGCACCACAGGGCGGGAGGAGGGTGCCGAGCACGATACATTTTCTCTCTTTGGTAAGGATTTTTTTATGTTTTATACTTTTCGAAATTTGGTTTTTCACGTTGAGTTTAAAATGACCTTTTTCCTGTTTGAAATATACTAACTTGAATTTTCATCACAGCAGGTCAACTTGTGTGTGTGGTTGCAACTTTACGGTCCCATTGAGTACATTTTTGGAGAAAGGGACATCTGTTGCGCCACAGGGCGGGAGGAGGGTGCCGAGCACGATACATTTCCTGTCTTTGGTAAAAATTTTTTGTTTTATACTTTTGGGATTTTGGTTTTTCATGTTGAGTTTAAAAAGACTTTTTTAATGTTTGAAATGTACTAACTTGATTTTTCCTCACAGCAGGTCAACTTGTGAGTGTGGTTGCAACATTAGGGTCCCATTGAGTTCATTTTTGGAGGAAGGGACATCTGTTGCACCACAGGGCGGGAGGAGGGTGCCGAGCACGATATATTTCCTGTCTTTGGTAAACATTTTTTATGTTTTATACTTTTGGAATTTTGGTTTTTCACGTTGCGTTTAAAATGACTTTTTTAATGTTTGAAATGTATTAACTTTATTTTATCTCACAGCAGGTCAACTTGTGTGTGTGGTTGCAACATTACGGTCCCATTGAGTACATTTTTGGAGAAAGGGACATCTGTTGCACCACAGGGCGGGAGGAGGGTGCCGAGCACGATACATTATCTCTCTTTGGTAAGGATTTTTTTATGTTTTATACTTTTGGAATTTTGGTTTTCCACATTGAGTTTAGAATGACCTTTTTCCTGTTTGAAATGTACTAACTTGAATTTTCCTCACAGCCGGTCAACTTGTGTGTGTGGTTGCAACGTTACGGTCCTGTTGAGTACATTTTTGGAGAAAGGGACATCTGTTGCACCGAAGGGCGGGAGGAGGGGGCGGAGCACAACACATTTTCTCTCTTTGGTAAGAAATTTTCTATGTTTTATACTTGTGGAATTTTGGTTTTTATGTTGAGTTTAAAATGACCTTTTTCATCTTTGAAATGTACTAACTTGATTTTTCCTCACAGCAGGTCAACTTGTGAGTGTGGTTGCAGCATTACGGTCCCATTGAGTACATTTTTGGAGAAAGGGACATCTGTTGCACCACAGGGCGGGAGGAGGGTGCCGAGCACGATACAGTTCCTGTCTTTGGTAAACATTTTTTATGTTTTATACTTTTGGAATTTTGGTTTTTCACGTTGAGTTTAAAATGACTTTTTTCATGTTTGAAATGTATTAACTTGATTTTTTCTCACAGCAGGTCAACTTGTGTGTGTGGTTGCAACATTACGGTCCCATTGAGTACATTTTTGGAGAAAGGGACATCTGTTACAACACAGGTCGGGTGGAAGGTGCCAAGCACGATACATTTTCTCTCTTTGGTAAGGATTTTTTTATGTTTTATACTTTTGGAATTTTGGTTTTTCACATTGAGTTTAGAATGACCTTTTTCCTGTTTGAAATGTACTAACTTGAATTTTCCTTACGGCAGGTCAACTTGTGTGTGTGTGGTTGCAACATTACGGTCCCATTGAGTACATATTTGGAGAAAGGGACATCTGTTGCACCACAGGGCGGGAGGAGGGTGCCGAGCACGATACATTTCCTGTCTTTGGTAAACATTTTTATATGTTTTATACTTATGGAATTTTGGTTTTTCATGTTGAGTTTAAAATGACCTTTTTCCTGTTTGAAATGTACTAACTTGATTTTTCCTCACAGCAGGTCAACTTGTGTGTGGTTGCAATGTTACCGTCCCATTGAGTACATTTTTGGAGAAAGGGACATCTGTTGCACCACAGGGCGGGAGGAGGGTGCCGAGCACGATACATTTCCTGTCTTTGGTAAACATTTTTATATGTTTTATACTTATGGAATTTTGGTTTTTCATGTTGAGTTTAAAATGACCTTTTTCCTGTTTGAAATGTACTAACTTGATTTTTCCACACAGCAGGTCAACTTGTGTGTGGTTGCAACGTTACGGTCCTGTTGAGTACATTTTTGGAGAAAGGGAGATCTGTTGCACCGAAGGGCGGGAGGAGGGGGCCGAGCACAACACATTTTCTCTCTTTGGTAAGGATTTCTTTATGTTTTATAGTTTTGGAATTTTGGTTTTTCACGTTGAATTTAAAATGACCTTTTTCCTGTTTGAAATGTACTAACTTGAATTTTCCTCTCAGCAGGTCAACTTGTGAGTGTGGTTGCAACATTAGGGTCCCATTGAGTTCATTTTTGGAGGAAGGGACATCTGTTGCACCACAGGGCGGGAGGAGGGTGCCGAGCACGATATATTTCCTGTCTTTGGTAAACATTTTTTATGTTTTATACTTTTGGAATTTTGGTTTTTCACGTTGAGTTTAAAATGACTTTTTTAATGTTTGAAATGTATTAACTTGATTTTATCTCACAGCAGGTCAACTTGTGTGTGTGGTTGCAACATTACGGTCCCATTGAGTACATTTTTGGAGAAAGGGACATCTGTTGCACCACAGGGCGGGAGGAGGGTGCCGAGCACGATACATTATCTCTCTTTGGTAAGGATTTTTTTGTGTTTTATACTTTTGGAATTTTGGTTTTCCACATTGAGTTTAGAATGACCTTTTTCCTGTTTGAAATGTACTAACTTGAATTATCCTCACAGCCGGTCAACTTGTGTGTGTGGTTGCAACGTTACGGTCCTGTTGAGTACATTTTTGGAGAAAAGGACATCTGTTGCACCGAAGGGCGGGAGGAGGGGGCGGAGCACAACACATTTTCTCTCTTTGGTAAGAAATTTTCTATGTTTTATACTTGTGGAATTTTGGTTTTTATGTTGAGTCTAAAATGACCTTTTTCATCTTTGAAATGTACTAACTTGATTTTTCCTCACAGCAGGTCAACTTGTGAGTGTGGTTGCAACATTACGGTCCCATTGAGTACATTTTTGGAGAAAGGGACATCTGTTGCACCACAGGGCGGGAGGAGGGTGCCGAGCACGATACAGTTCCTGTCTTTGGTAAACATTTTTTATGTTTTATACTTTTGGAATTTTGGTTTTTCACGTTGAGTTTAAAATGACTTTTTTCATGTTTGAAATGTATTAACTTGATTTTTTCTCACAGCAGGTCAACTTGTGTGTGTGGTTGCAACATTACGGTCCCATTGAGTACATTTTTGGAGAAAGGGACATCTGTTACAACACAGGTCGGGTGGAAGGTGCCAAGCACGATACATTTTCTCTCTTTGGTAAGGATTTTTTTATGTTTTATACTTTTGGAATTTTGGTTTTTCACATTGAGTTTAGAATGACCTTTTTCCTGTTTGAAATGTACTAACTTGAATTTTCCTCACAGCCGGTCAACTTGTGTGTGTGGTTGCAACGTTACGGTCCCATTGAGTACATTTTTGGAGAAAGGGACATCTGTTGCACCGAAGGGCGGGAGGAGGGGGCCGAGCACAACACATTTTCTCTCTTAGGTAAGGATTTTTTTATGTTTTATACTTTTGGAATTTTGGTTTTTCAAGTTGAATTTAAAATGACCTTTTTGCTGTTTGAAATGTACTAACTTGATTTTTCCTCACAGCAGGTCATCTTGTGTGTGTGGTTGCAACATTACGGCCCCATAGATTACATTTTTGGAGAAAGGGACATCTGTTGCACCACAGGGCGGGAGGAGGGTGCCGAGCACGATACATTTTCTCTCTTTGGTAATAATTTTTTTATGTTTTATACTTTTGGAATTTTGGTTTTTCATGTTCAATTTAAAATGACCTTTTTCATGTTTGAAATGTACTAACTTGATTTTTCCTCACAGCAGGTCAACTTGTGTGTGGTTGCAACGTTACGGTCCCATTGAGATCATTTTTGGAGAAAGGGACATCTGTTGCACCACAGGGCGGGAAGAGGGTGCCGAGCACGATACAGTTTCTCTCTTTGGTAAGGATTATTTTATGTTTTATGCTTTTGGAATTTTGGTTTTTCACGTTGAATTTAAAATGACCTTTGTCCTGTTTGAAATGTACTAACTTGAATTTTCCTTACGGCAGGTCAACTTGTGTGTGTGGTTGCTACATTACGGTCCCATTGAGTACATATTTGGAGAAAGGGACATCTGTTGCACCACAGGGCGGGAGGAGGGTGCCGAGCACGATACATTTCCTGTCTTTGGTAAACATTTTTATATGTTTTATACTTATGGAATTTTGGTTTTTCATGTTGAGTTTAAAATGACCTTTTTCCTGTTTGAAATGTACTAACTTGATTTTTCCTCACAGCAGGTCAACTTGTGTGTGGTTGCAATGTTACCGTCCCATTGAGTACATTTTTGGAGAAAGGGACATCTGGTGCACCACAGGGCGGGACGAGGGTGCCGACCACGATGCATTTCCTGTCTTTGGTAAACATTTTTATATGTTTTATACTTATGGAATTTTGGTTTTTCATGTTGAGTTTAAAATGACCTTTTCCCTGTTTGAAATGTACTAACTTGATTTTTCCACACAGCAGGTCAACTTGTGTGTGGTTGCAACGTTACGGTCCTGTTGAGTACATTTTTGGAGAAAGGGAGATCTGTTGCACCGAAGGGCGGGAGGAGGGGGCCGAGCACAACACATTTTCTCTCTTTGGTAAGGATTTCTTTATGTTTTATACTTTTGGAATTTTGGTTTTTCACGTTGAATTTAAAATGACCTTTTTCCTGTTTGAAATGTACTAACTTGAATTTTCCTCTCAGCAGGTCAACTTGTGTGTTGTTGCAACATTACGGTCCCATTGAGATCATTTTTGGAGAAAGGGATATCTGTTGCACCACAGGGCGGGAGGAGGGTGCCGAGCACGATACATTTTCTCTCTTTGGTAAGAATTTTTTTATGTTTTATACTTTTGGAATTTTGGTTTTTCATGTTGAATTTAAAATGACCTTTTTCGTGTTTGAAATGTACTAACTTGATTTTTCCTCACAGCAGGTCAACTTGTGTGTGTGGTTGCAACATTACGGCCCCATAGATTACATTTTTGGAGAAAGGGACATCTGTTGCACCACGGGGCGGGAGGAGGGTGCCGAGCACGATACATTTTCTCTCATCGGTAAGAATTTTTTTATGTTTTATACTTTTGGAATTTTGGTTTATCATGTTCAATTTAAAATGACCTTTTTCGTGTTTGAAATGTACTAACTTGATTTTTCCTCACAGCAGGTCAACTTGTGTGTGGTTGCAACGTTACGGTCCCATTGAGTACATTTTTGGAGAAAGGGACATCTGTTGCACCACAGGGCGGGAGGAGGTTGCCGAGCACGATACATTTTCTCTCTTTGGTAAGGATTTTTTTATGTTTTATACTTTTGGAATTTTGGTTTTTCACGTTGAATTTAAAATGACCTTTTTCCTGTTTGAAATGTACTAACTTGATTTTTCGTCACAGCAGGTCATCTTGTGTGTGTGGTTGCAACATTACGGCCCCATAAATTACATTTTTGGAGAAAGGGACATCTGTTGCACCACAGGGCGGCAGGAGGGTGCCGAGCACGATACATTTTCTCTCTTTGGTAAGAATTTTTTTATGTTTTATACTTTTGGAATTTTGGTTTTTCTTGTTGAATTTAAAATGACCTTTTTCGTGTTTGAAATGTACTAACTTGATTTTTCCTCACAGCAGGTCAACTTGTGTGTGGTTGCAACGCTACGGTCCCATTGAGATCATTTTTGGAGAAAGGGACATCTGTTGCACCACAGGGTGGGAGGAGGGTGCTGAGCACAATACATTTTCTCTCTTTGGTAAGGATTTTTTTATGTTTTATACTTTTGGAATTTTGGTTTTTCACGTTGAATTTAAAATGACCTTTTTTCTGTTTGAAATGTACTAACTTGATTTTTCCTCACAGCAGGTCAACTTGTGTGTGTGGTTGCAACATTACGGTCCCATTGAGTACATTTTTGGAGAAAGGGACATCTGTTGCACCACAGGGCGGGAGGAGGGTGCCGAGCACGATACATTATCTCTCTTTGGTAAGGATTTTTTTATGTTTTATACTTTTGGAATTTTGGTTTTCCACATTGAGTTTAGAATGACCTTTTTCCTGTTTGAAATGTACTAACTTGAATTTTCCTCACAGCCGGTCAACTTGTGTGTGTGGTTGCAACGTTACGGTCCTGTTGAGTACATTTTTGGAGAAAGGGACATCTGTTGCACCGAAGGGCGGGAGGAGGGGGCGGAGCACAACACATTTTCTCTCTTTGGTAAGAAATTTTCTATGTTTTATACTTGTGGAATTTTGGTTTTTATGTTGAGTTTAAAATGACCTTTTTCATCTTTGAAATGTACTAACTTGATTTTTCCTCACAGCAGGTCAACTTGTGAGTGTGGTTGCAACATTACGGTCCCATTGAGTACATTTTTGGAGAAAGGGACATCTGTTGCACCACAGGGCGGGAGGAGGGTGCCGAGCACGATACAGTTCCTGTCTTTGGTAAACATTTTTTATGTTTTATACTTTTGGAATTTTGGTTTTTCACGTTGAGTTTAAAATGACTTTTTTCATGTTTGAAATGTATTAACTTGATTTTTTCTCACAGCAGGTCAACTTGTGTGTGTGGTTGCAACATTACGGTCCCATTGAGTACATTTTTGGAGAAAGGGACATCTGTTACAACACAGGTCGGGTGGAAGGTGCCAAGCACGATACATTTTCTCTCTTTGGTAAGGATTTTTTTATGTTTTATACTTTTGGAATTTTGGTTTTTCACATTGAGTTTAGAATGACCTTTTTCCTGTTTGAAATGTACTAACTTGAATTTTCCTTACGGCAGGTCAACTTGTGTGTGTGGTTGCAACATTACGGTCCCATTGAGTACATATTTGGAGAAAGGGACATCTGTTGCACCACAGGGCGGGAGGAGGGTGCCGAGCACGATACATTTCCTGTCTTTGGTAAACATTTTTATATGTTTTATACTTATGGAATTTTGGTTTTTCATGTTGAGTTTAAAATGACCTTTTTCCTGTTTGAAATGTACTAACTTGATTTTTCCTCACAGCAGGTCAACTTGTGTGTGGTTGCAATGTTACCGTCCCATTGAGTACATTTTTGGAGAAAGGGACATCTGTTGCACCACAGGGCGGGAGGAGGGTGCCGAGCACGATACATTTCCTGTCTTTGGTAAACATTTTTATATGTTTTATACTTATGGAATTTTGGTTTTTCATGTTGAGTTTAAAATGACCTTTTTCCTGTTTGAAATGTACTAACTTGATTTTTCCACACAGCAGGTCAACTTGTGTGTGGTTGCAACGTTACGGTCCTGTTGAGTACATTTTTGGAGAAAGGGAGATCTGTTGCACCGAAGGGCGGGAGGAGGGGGCCGAGCACAACACATTTTCTCTCTTTGGTAAGGATTTCTTTATGTTTTATAGTTTTGGAATTTTGGTTTTTCACGTTGAATTTAAAATGACCTTTTTCCTGTTTGAAATGTACTAACTTGAATTTTCCTCTCAGCAGGTCAACTTGTGAGTGTGGTTGCAACATTAGGGTCCCATTGAGTTCATTTTTGGAGGAAGGGACATCTGTTGCACCACAGGGCGGGAGGAGGGTGCCGAGCACGATATATTTCCTGTCTTTGGTAAACATTTTTTATGTTTTATACTTTTGGAATTTTGGTTTTTCACGTTGAGTTTAAAATGACTTTTTTAATGTTTGAAATGTATTAACTTGATTTTATCTCACAGCAGGTCAACTTGTGTGTGTGGTTGCAACATTACGGTCCCATTGAGTACATTTTTGGAGAAAGGGACATCTGTTGCACCACAGGGCGGGAGGAGGGTGCCGAGCACGATACATTATCTCTCTTTGGTAAGGATTTTTTTGTGTTTTATACTTTTGGAATTTTGGTTTTCCACATTGAGTTTAGAATGACCTTTTTCCTGTTTGAAATGTACTAACTTGAATTATCCTCACAGCCGGTCAACTTGTGTGTGTGGTTGCAACGTTACGGTCCTGTTGAGTACATTTTTGGAGAAAAGGACATCTGTTGCACCGAAGGGCGGGAGGAGGGGGCGGAGCACAACACATTTTCTCTCTTTGGTAAGAAATTTTCTATGTTTTATACTTGTGGAATTTTGGTTTTTATGTTGAGTCTAAAATGACCTTTTTCATCTTTGAAATGTACTAACTTGATTTTTCCTCACAGCAGGTCAACTTGTGAGTGTGGTTGCAACATTACGGTCCCATTGAGTACATTTTTGGAGAAAGGGACATCTGTTGCACCACAGGGCGGGAGGAGGGTGCCGAGCACGATACAGTTCCTGTCTTTGGTAAACATTTTTTATGTTTTATACTTTTGGAATTTTGGTTTTTCACGTTGAGTTTAAAATGACTTTTTTCATGTTTGAAATGTATTAACTTGATTTTTTCTCACAGCAGGTCAACTTGTGTGTGTGGTTGCAACATTACGGTCCCATTGAGTACATTTTTGGAGAAAGGGACATCTGTTACAACACAGGTCGGGTGGAAGGTGCCAAGCACGATACATTTTCTCTCTTTGGTAAGGATTTTTTTATGTTTTATACTTTTGGAATTTTGGTTTTTCACATTGAGTTTAGAATGACCTTTTTCCTGTTTGAAATGTACTAACTTGAATTTTCCTCACAGCCGGTCAACTTGTGTGTGTGGTTGCAACGTTACGGTCCCATTGAGTACATTTTTGGAGAAAGGGACATCTGTTGCACCGAAGGGCGGGAGGAGGGGGCCGAGCACAACACATTTTCTCTCTTAGGTAAGGATTTTTTTATGTTTTATACTTTTGGAATTTTGGTTTTTCAAGTTGAATTTAAAATGACCTTTTTGCTGTTTGAAATGTACTAACTTGATTTTTCCTCACAGCAGGTCATCTTGTGTGTGTGGTTGCAACATTACGGCCCCATAGATTACATTTTTGGAGAAAGGGACATCTGTTGCACCACAGGGCGGGAGGAGGGTGCCGAGCACGATACATTTTCTCTCTTTGGTAATAATTTTTTTATGTTTTATACTTTTGGAATTTTGGTTTTTCATGTTCAATTTAAAATGACCTTTTTCATGTTTGAAATGTACTAACTTGATTTTTCCTCACAGCAGGTCAACTTGTGTGTGGTTGCAACGTTACGGTCCCATTGAGATCATTTTTGGAGAAAGGGACATCTGTTGCACCACAGGGCGGGAAGAGGGTGCCGAGCACGATACAGTTTCTCTCTTTGGTAAGGATTATTTTATGTTTTATGCTTTTGGAATTTTGGTTTTTCCCGTTGAATTTAAAATGACCTTTGTCCTGTTTGAAATGTACTAACTTGAATTTTCCTTACGGCAGGTCAACTTGTGTGTGTGGTTGCTACATTACGGTCCCATTGAGTACATATTTGGAGAAAGGGACATCTGTTGCACCACAGGGCGGGAGGAGGGTGCCGAGCACGATACATTTCCTGTCTTTGGTAAACATTTTTATATGTTTTATACTAATGGAATTTTGGTTTTTCATGTTGAGTTTAAAATGACCTTTTTCCTGTTTGAAATGTACTAACTTGATTTTTCCTCACAGCAGGTCAACTTGTGTGTGGTTGCAATGTTACCGTCCCATTGAGTACATTTTTGGAGAAAGGGACATCTGGTGCACCACAGGGCGGGACGAGGGTGCCGACCACGATGCATTTCCTGTCTTTGGTAAACATTTTTATATGTTTTATACTTATGGAATTTTGGTTTTTCATGTTGAGTTTAAAATGACCTTTTTCCTGTTTGAAATGTACTAACTTGATTTTTCCACACAGCAGGTCAACTTGTGTGTGGTTGCAACGTTACGGTCCTGTTGAGTACATTTTTGGAGAAAGGGAGATCTGTTGCACCGAAGGGCGGGAGGAGGGGGCCGAGCACAACACATTTTCTCTCTTTGGTAAGGATTTCTTTATGTTTTATACTTTTGGAATTTTGGTTTTTCACGTTGAATTTAAAATGACCTTTTTCCTGTTTGAAATGTACTAACTTGAATTTTCCTCTCAGCAGGTCAACTTGTGTGTTGTTGCAACATTACGGTCCCATTGAGATCATTTTTGGAGAAAGGGATATCTGTTGCACCACAGGGCGGGAGGAGGGTGCCGAGCACGATACATTTTCTCTCTTTGGTAAGAATTTTTTTATGTTTTATACTTTTGGAATTTTGGTTTTTCATGTTGAATTTAAAATGACCTTTTTCGTGTTTGAAATGTACTAACTTGATTTTTCCTCACAGCAGGTCAACTTGTGTGTGTGGTTGCAACATTACGGCCCCATAGATTACATTTTTGGAGAAAGGGACATCTGTTGCACCACGGGGCGGGAGGAGGGTGCCGAGCACGATACATTTTCTCTCATCGGTAAGAATTTTTTTATGTTTTATACTTTTGGAATTTTGGTTTATCATGTTCAATTTAAAATGACCTTTTTCGTGTTTGAAATGTACTAACTTGATTTTTCCTCACAGCAGGTCAACTTGTGTGTGGTTGCAACGTTACGGTCCCATTGAGTACATTTTTGGAGAAAGGGACATCTGTTGCACCACAGGGCGGGAGGAGGTTGCCGAGCACGATACATTTTCTCTCTTTGGTAAGGATTTTTTTATGTTTTATACTTTTGGAATTTTGGTTTTTCACGTTGAATTTAAAATGACCTTTTTCCTGTTTGAAATGTACTAACTTGATTTTTCGTCACAGCAGGTCATCTTGTGTGTGTGGTTGCAACATTACGGCCCCATAGATTACATTTTTGGAGAAAGGGACATCTGTTGCACCACAGGGCGGCAGGAGGGTGCCGAGCACGATACATTTTCTCTCTTTGGTAAGAATTTTTTTATGTTTTATACTTTTGGAATTTTGGTTTTTCTTGTTGAATTTAAAATGACCTTTTTCGTGTTTGAAATGTACTAACTTGATTTTTCCTCACAGCAGGTCAACTTGTGTGTGGTTGCAACGCTACGGTCCCATTGAGATCATTTTTGGAGAAAGGGACATCTGTTGCACCACAGGGTGGGAGGAGGGTGCTCAGCACAATACATTTTCTCTCTTTGGTAAGGATTTTTTTATGTTTTATACTTTTGGAATTTTGGTTTTTCACGTTGAATTTAAAATGACCTTTTTTCTGTTTGAAATGTACTAACTTGATTTTTCCTCACAGCAGGTCAACTTGTGTGTGTGGTTGCAACATTACGGCCCCATAGATTACATTTTTGGAGAAAGGGACATCTGTTGCACCACAGGGCGGGAGAAGGGTGCCGAGCACGATACATTTTCTCTCATTGGTAAGAATTTTTTTATGTTTTATACTTTTGGAATTTTGGTTTTTCGTGTTGAGTTTAAAATGACCTTTTTCGTGTTTGAAATGTACTAACTTGATTTTTCCTCACAGCAGGTCAACTTGTGTGTGGTTGCAACGTTACGGTCCTATTGAGTACATTTTTGGACAAGGGGACATCTGTTGCACCAGAGGGCGGGAGGAGGGTGCCGAGCACCATACATTTTCTCTCTTTGGTAAGAATTTTTTTATGTTTTATACTTTTGGAAATTTGGTGTTTCACGTTGAGTTTAAAATGACCTTTTTCCTGTTTGAAATGTACTAACTTGAATTTTCCTCACGGCAGGTCAACTTGTGTGTGTGGTTGCAACATTACGGTCCCATTGAGTACATTTTTGGAGAAAGGGACATCTGTTGCACCACAGGGCGGGAGGAGGGTGCCGAGCACGATACATTTCCTGTCTTTGGTAAACATTTTTATATGTTTTATACTTATGGAATTTTGGTTTTTCATGTTGAGTTTAAAATGACCTTTTTCCTGTTTGAAATGTACTAAATTGATTTTTCCTCACAGCAGGTCAAATTGTGTGTGGTTGCAGCGTTACGGTCCCTTTGAGTACATTTTTGGAGAAAGGGACATCTGTTGCACCACAGGGCGGGAGGAGGGTGCCGAGCAAGATACATTTCCTGTCTTTGGTAAACATTTTTATATGTTTTATACTTATGGAGCTGCATCAAACCAGTCTCAGGACTGAAGACCACAACAACAACATACTTATGGAATTTTGGTTTTTCATGTTGAGTTTAAAATGACCTTTCTCCTGTTTGAAATGTACTAACTTGCTTTTTCCTCACAGCGGGTCAACTTGTGTGTGGTTGCAACGTTACGATCCCATTGAGTACATTTTTGGAGAAAGGGACATCTGTTGCACCACAGTGCGGGAGGAGGGTGCCGAGCACGATACATTTCCTGTCTTTGGTAAACATTTTTATATGTTTTATACTTATGGAATTTTGGTTTTTCATGTTGAGTTTAAAATGACCTTTTTCATGTTTGAAATGTACTAACTTGATTTTTCCTCACAGCAGGTCAACTTGTGTGTGTGGTTCCAACATTACGGTCCCATTGAGTACATTTTTGGAGATAGGGACATCTGTTGCACCACAGGGAGGGAGGAGGGTGCCGAGCACGGTACATTTCCTGTCTTTGGTAAACTCTTTTTATGTTTTATACTTTTGGAATTGTGGTTTTTCATGTTGACTTTAAAATGACCTTTTTCATGTTTGAAATGTACTAACTTGATTTTTCCTCACAGCAGTTCACCTTGTGTGTGTGGTTGCAACATTACGGTCCCATTGAGTACATTTTTGGAGAAAGGGACATCTGTTGCACCACAGGGAGGGAGGAGGGTGCCGAGCACGGTACATTTCCTGTCTTTGGTAAACTCTTTTTATGTTTTATACTTTTGGAATTGTGGATTTTCATGTTGAGTTTAAAATGACCTTTTTCATGTTTGAAATGTACTAACTTGATTTTTCCTCACAGCAGGTCAACTTATGTGTGTGGTTGCAACATTACGGTCCCATTGAGTACATTTTTGGAGAAAGGGACATCTGTTACACCACAGGGTGGGAAGAGGGTGCCGAGAACGATACATTTCCTGTCTTTGGTAACCATTTTTTATGTTTTATACTTTTGGAATTTTGGTGTTTCATGTTGAGTGTAAAATGAGCTTTTTTATGTTTGAAATGTACTAACTTGATTTTTCTTCGCAGCAGGTCAACCTGTGTGTGGTTGCAACGTTATGGTCCCATTGAGTACATTTTTGGAGAAAGGGACATCTGTTGCATCACAGGGCGGGAGGAGGGTGCCGAGCATATTACATTTCCTGCCTTTGGTAAACATTTTTTATGTTTTATACTTTTGGAATTTTGGTTTTTCATACTGAGTTTAAAATGACCTTTTTCATGTTTGAAATGTATTAACTTGATTTTTCCTCACAGCTGGTCATCTTGTGTGTGTGGTTGCAACATTACAGTCCCATTGAGTACATTTTTGGAGAAAGGGACATGTGTTGCACCACAGGGTGGGAGGAGGGTGCCGAGCACGATACATTTCCTGTCTTTGGTAAACATTTTTATATGTTTTATATTTTTGGAATTTTGGTTTTTCATGTTGAGTTTAAAATGACCTTTTTCATGTTTGAAATGTACTAACTTGATTTTTCCTCACAGCAGGTCAACTTGTGTGTGTGGTTGCAACATTACGGTCCCATTGAGTACATTTTTGGAGAAAGGGACATCTGTTGCACCACAGACAGGGAGGAGGGTGCCGAGCACGGTACATTTCCTGTCTTTGGTAAACTCTTTTTATGTTTTATACTTTTGGAATTGTGGATTTTCATGTTGAGTTTAAAATGACCTTTTTCATGTTTGAAATGTACTAACTTGATTTTTCCTCACAGCAGGTCGACTTATGTGTGTGGTTGCAACATTACGGTCCCATTGAGTACATTTTTGGAGAAAGGGACATCTGTTACACCACAGGGTGGGAGGAGGGTGCCGAGCACGATACATTTCCTGTCTTTGGTAACCATTTTTTATGTTTTATACTTTTGGAATTTTGGTTTTTCATGTTGAGTTTAAAATGAGCTTTTTTATGTTTGAAATGTAATAACTTGATTTTTCCTCGCAGCAGGTCAACCTGTGTGTGGTTGCAACGTTACGGTCCCATTGAGTACATTTTTGGAGAAAGGGACATCTGTTGCATCACAGGGCAGGAGGAGGGTGCCGAGCATATTACATTTCCTGCCTTTGGTAAACATTTTTTATGTTTTATACTTTTGGAATTTTGGTTTTTCATACTGAGTTTAAAATGACCTTTTTCATGTTTGAAATGTACTAACTTGATTTTTCCTCACAGCTGGTCAACTTGTGTGTGTGGTTGCAACATTACAGTCCCATTGAGTTCATTTTTGGAGAAAGGGACATCTGTTGCACCACAGGGCGGGAGGAGGGTGCCGAGCACGATAAATTTCCTGTCTTTGGTTAACATTTTTATATGTTTTATACTTATGGAATTTTGGTTTTTCATGTTGAGTTTAAAATGACCTTTTTCCTGTTTAAAACGTACTAACTTGATTTTTCCTCACAGCAGGTCAACTTGTGTGTGGTTGCAACGTTACGGTCCCATTGAGTACATTTTTGGAGAAAGGGACATGTGTTGCACCACAGGGTGGGAGGAGGGTGCCGAGCACGATACATTTCCTGTCTTTGGTAAACATTTTTATATGTTTTATACTTATGGAATTTTGGTTTTTCATGTTGAGTTTAAAATGACCTTTTTCCTGTTTGAAATGTACTAACTTGATTTTTCCTCACAGCAGGTCAACTTGTGTGTGGTTGCAACGTTACGGTCCCATTGAGATCATTTTTGGAGAAAGGGACATCTGTTGCACCACAGGGCGGGAGGAGGGTGCCGAGCACAATACATTTTCTCTCTTTGGTAAGGATTTTTTTATGTTTTATACTTTTGGAATTTTGGTTTTTCATGTTGAATTTAAAATGACCTTTTTCGTGTTTGTAATGTACAAACTTGATTTTTCCTCACAGCAGGTCAACTTGTGTGTGGTTGCAACGTTACGGTCCCATTGAGTACATTTTTGGACGAAGGGATATCTGTTGCACCCTAGGGCGGGAGGAGGGTGCCGAGCACCATACATTTTCTCTCTTTGGTAAGAATTTTTTTATGTTTTATACTTTGGAAATTTGGTGTTTCACTATGAGTTTAAAATGACCTTTTTCATGTTTGAAATGTACTAACTTGATTTTTCCTCACAGCTGGTCAACTTGTGTGTGTGGTTGCAACATTACAGTCCCATTGAGTACATTTTTGGAGAAAGGGACATCTGTTGCACCACAGGGCGGGAGGAGAGTGCCGAGCACGATACATTTTCTCTCATTGGTAAGAATTTTTTTATGTTTTATACTTTTGGAATTTTGGTTTTTCATGTGGAATTTAAAATGACCTTTTTCGTGTTTGAAATGTACTAACTTGATTTTTCCTCACAGCAGGTCAACTTGTGTGTGGTTGCAACGTTACGGTCCCATTGAGATCATTTTTGGAGAAAGGGACATCTGTTGCACCACAGGGTGGGAGGCGGGTGCCGAGCACAATACATTTTCTCTCTTTGGTAAGGATTTTTTTATGTTTTATACTTTTGGAAGTTTGGTTTTTCACGTTGAATTTAAAATGACCTTTTTTCTGTTTGAAATGTACTAACTTGATTTTTCTTCACAGCAGGTCAACTTGTGTGTGTGGTTGCAACATTACGGTCCCATTGAGTACATTTTTGGAGAAAGGGACATCTGTTGCACCACAGGGAGGAAGGAGGGTGCCGAGCACGGTACATTTCCTGTCTTTGGTAAACTCTTTTTATGTTTTATACTTTTGGAATTGTGGATTTTCATGTTGAGTTTAAAATGACCTTTTTCATGTTTGAAATGTACTAACTTGATTTTTCCTCACAGCAGGTCGACTTATGTGTGTGGTTGCAACATTACGGTCCCATTGAGTACATTTTTGGAGAAAGGGACATCTGTTACACCACAGGGTGGGACGATTGTGCCGAGCACGATACATTTCCTGTCTTTGGTAACCATTTTTTATGTTTTATACTTTTGGAATTTTGGTTTTTCATGTTGAGTTTAAAATGAGCTTTTTTATGTTTGAAATGTAATAACTTGATTTTTCCTCGCAGCAGGTCAACCTGTGTGTGGTTGCAACGTTACGGTCCCATTGAGTACATTTTTGGAGAAAGGGACATCTGTTGCATCACAGGGCGGGAGGAGGGTGCCGAGCATATTACATTTCCTGCCTTTGGTAAACATTTTTTATGTTTTACACTTTTGGAATTTTGGTTTTTCATACTGAGTTTAAAATGACCTTTTTCATGTTTGAAATGTACTAACTTGATTTTTCCTCACAGCTGGTCAACTTGTGTGTGTGGTTGCAACATTACAGTCCCATTGAGTTCATTTTTGGAGAAAGGGACATCTGTTGCACCACAGGGCGGGAGGAGGGTGCCGAGCACGATAAATTTCCTGTCTTTGGTTAACATTTTTATATGTTTTATACTTATGGAATTTTGGTTTTTCATGTTGAGTTTAAAATGACCTTTTTCCTGTTTGAAACGTACTAACTTGATTTTTCCTCACAGCAGGTCAACTTGTGTGTGGTTGCAACGTTACGGTCCCATTGAGTACATTTTTGGAGAAAGGGACATGTGTTGCACCACAGGCTGGCAGGAGGGTGCCGAGCACGATACATTTCCTGTCTTTGGTAAACATTTTTATATGTTTTATACTTATGGAATTTTGGTTTTTCATGTTAAGTTTAAAATGACCTTTTTCCTGTTTGAAATGTACTAACTTGATTTTTCCTCACAGCAGGTCAACTTGTGTGTGGTTGCAACGTTACGGTCCCATTGAGATCATTTTTGGAGAAATGGACATCTGTTACACCACAGGGCGGGAGGAGGGTGCCGAGCACAATACATTTTCTCTCTTTGGTAAGGATTTTTTTATGTTTTATACTTTTGGAATTTTGGTTTTTCACATTGAGTTTAGAATGACCTTTTTTCTGTTTGAAATGTACTAACTTGATTTTTCCTCACAGCAGGTCAACTTGTGTGTGTGGTTGCAACATTACGGTCCCATTGAGTACATTATTGGAGAAAGGGACATCTGTTGCACCACAGGGCGGGAGGAGAGTGCCGAGCACGATACATTTTCTCTCATTGGTAAGAATTTTTTTATGTTTTATACTTTTGGAATTTTGGTTTTTCATGTTGAAATTAAAATGACCTTTTTCGTGTTTGAAATGTACTAACTTGATTTTTCCTCACAGCAGGTCAACTTGTGTGTGGTTGCAACGTTACGGTCCCATTGAGATCATTTTTGGAGAAAGGGACATCTGTTGCACCGAAGGGCGGGAGGAGGGTGCCGAGCACAATACATTTTCTCTCTTTGGTAAGGATTTTTTTATGTTTTATACTTTTGGAATTTTGGTTTTTCACGTTGAATTTAAAATGACCTTTTTTCTGTTTGAAATGTACTAACTTTATTTTTCCTCACAGCAGGTCAACTTGTGTGTGTGGTTGCAACATTACGGCCCCATAGATTACATTTTTGGAGAAAGGGACATCTGTTGCACCACAGGGCGGGAGGAGGGTGCCGAGCACGATACATTTTCTCTCATTGGTGAGAATTTTTTTATGTTTTATACTTTTGGAGTTTTGGTTTTTCATGTTGAATTTAAAATGACCTTTTTCGTGTTTGAAATGTACTAACTTGATTTTTCCTCACAGCAGGTCAACTTGTGTGTGGTTGCAACGTTACGGTCCCATTAAGTACATTTTTGGACGAAGGGACATCTGTTGCACCCTAGGGCGGGAGGAGGGTGCCGAGCACCATACATTTTCTCTCTTTGGTAAGAATTTTTTTATGTTTTATACTTTTGGAAATTTGGTGTTTCACTATGAGTTTAAAATGACCTTTTTCCTGTTTGAAGTGTACTAACTTGAATTTTCCTCACGGCAGGTCAACTTGTGTGTGTGGTTGCAACATTACGGTCCCATTGAGTACATTTTTGGAGAAAGGGACATCTGTTGCACCACAGGGCGGGAGGAGGGTGCCGAGCACGATACATTTTATCTCTTTGGTAAGGATTTTTTTATGTTTTATACTTTTGGAATTTTGGTTTTTCACGTCGAATTTAAAATGACCTTTTTCCTGTTTGAAATGTACTAACTCGATTTTTCCTCACAGCAGGTCATCTTGTGTGTGTGGTTGCAACATTACGGCCCCATAGATTACATTTTTGGAGAAAGGGACATCTGTTGCACCACAGGGCGGGAGGAGGGTGCCGAGCACGATACATTTTCTCTCTTTGGTAAGAATTTTTTTATGTTTTATACTTTTGGAATTTTGGTTTTACATGTTGAATTTAAAATGACCTTTTTCGTGTTTGAAATGTACTAACTTGATTTTTCCTCACAGCAGGTCAACTTGTGTGTGTGGTTGCAACATTACGGCCCCATAGATTACATTTTTGGAGAAAGGGACATCTGTTGCACCACAGGGCGGGAGGAGAGTGCCGAGCACGATACATTTTCTCTCATTGGTGAGAATTTTTTTATGTTTTATACTTTTGGAATTTTGGTTTTTCATGTTGAATTTAAAATGACCTTTTTCGTGTTTGAAATGTACTAACTTGATTTTTCCTCACAGCAGGTCAACTTGTGTGTGGTTGCAACGTTACGGTCCCATTGAGATCATTTTTGGAGAAAGGGACATCTGTTGCACCACAGGGCGGGAGGAGAGTGCCGAGCACGATACATTTTCTCTCATTGGTAAGAATTTTTTTATGTTTTATACTTTTGGAATTTTGGTTTTTCATGTTGAAATTAAAATGACCTTTTTCGTGTTTGAAATGTACTAACTTGATTTTTCCTCACAGCAGGTCATTTTGTGTGTGGTTGCAACGTTACGGTCCCATTGAGATCATTTTTGGAGAAAGGGACATCTGTTGCACCATAGGGCGGGAGGAGGGTGCCGAGCACAATACATTTTCTCTCTTTGGTAAGGATTTTTTTATGTTTTATACTTTTGGAATTTTGGTTTTTCACGTTGAATTTAAAATGACCTTTTTTCTGTTTGAAATGTAGTAACTTTATTTTTGCTCACAGCAGGTCAACTTGTGTGTGTGGTTGCAACATTACGGCCCCATAGATTACATTTTTGGAGAAAGGGACATCTGTTGCACCACAGGGCGGGAGGAGGGTGCCGAGCACGATACATTTTCTCTCATTGGTGAGAATTTTTTTATGTTTTATACTTTTGGAATTTTGGTTTTTCATGTTGAATTTAAAATGACCTTTTTCGTGTTTGAAATGTACTAACTTGATTTTTCCTCACAGCAGGTCAACTTGTGTGTGGTTGCAACGTTACGGTCCCATTAAGTACATTTTTGGACGAAGGGACATCTGTTGCACCCTAGGGCGGGAGGAGGGTGCGGAGCACCATACATTTTCTCTCTTTGGTAAGAATTTTTCTATGTTTTATACTTTTGGAAATTTGGTGTTTCACTATGAGTTTTAAATGACCTTTTTCCTGTTTGAAATGTACTAACTTGAATTTTCCTCACGGCAGGTCAACTTGTGTGTGTGGTTGCAACATTACGGTCCCATTGAGTACATTTTTGGAGAAAGGGACATCTGTTGCACCACAGGGCGGGAGGAGGGTGCCGAGCACGATACATTTTATCTCTTTGGTAGGGATTTTTTTATGTTTTATACTTTTGGAATTTTGGTTTTTCACGTCGAATTTAAAATGACCTTTTTCCTGTTTGAAATGTACTAACTTGATTTTTCCTCACAGCAGGTCATCTTGTGTGTGTGGTTGCAACATTACGGCCCCGTAGATTACATTTTTGGAGAAAGGGACATCTGTTGCACCACAGGGCGGGAGGAGGGTGCCGAGCACGATACATTTTCTCTCTTTGGTAAGAATTTTTTTATGTTTTATACTTTTGGAATTTTGGTTTTTCATGTTGAATTTAAAATGACCTTTTTCGTGTTTGAAATGTACTAACTTGATTTTTCCTCACAGCAGGTCAACTTGTGTGTGTGGTTGCA
Source organism: Schistocerca piceifrons (assembly GCF_021461385.2). Taxonomy (NCBI): domain Eukaryota; kingdom Metazoa; phylum Arthropoda; class Insecta; order Orthoptera; family Acrididae; genus Schistocerca; species Schistocerca piceifrons. The sequence goes on from NC_060145.1 coordinate 7,440,651, forward strand.
ACATTGCGGCCACATAGATTACATTTTTGGAGAAAGGGACATCTGTTGCACCACAGGGCGGGAGGAGAGTGCCGAGCACGATACATTTTCTCTCATTGGTGAGAATTTTTTTATGTTTTATACTTTTGGAATTTTGGTTTTTCATGTTGAATTTAAAATGACCTTTTTCGTCTTTGAAATGTACTAACTTGATTTTTCCTCACAGCAGGTCAACTTGTGTGTGGTTGCAACGTTACGGTCCAATTGAGATCATTTTTGGAGAAAGGGACATCTGTTGCACCACAGGGTGGGAGGCGGGTGCCGAGCACAATACATTATCTCTCTTTGGTAAGGATTTTTTTATGTTTTATACTTTTGGAATTTTGGTTTTTCACGTTGAATTTAAAATGACCTTTTTTCTGTTTGAAATGTACTAACCTGATTTTTCCTCACAGCAGGTCAACGTGTGTGTGTGGTTGCAACATTACGGTCCCATTGAGTACATTTTTGGAGAAAGGGACATCTGTTGCACCACAGGGAGGGAGGAGGGTGCCGAGCACGGTACATTTCCTGTCTTTGGTAAACTCTTTTTATGTTTTATACTTTTGGATTTGTGGATTTTCATGTTGAGTTTAAAATGACCTTTTTCATGTTTGAAATGTACTAACTTGATTTTTACTCACAGCAGGTCGACTTATGTGTGTGGTTGCAACATTACGGTCCCATTGAGTACATTTTTGGAGAAAGGGACATCTGTTACACCACTGGTTGGGAGGAGGGTGCCGAGCACGATACATTTCCTGTCTTTGGTAACCATTTTTTATGTTTTATACTTTTGGAATTTTGGTTTTTCATGTTGAGTTTAAAATGAGCTTTTTTATGTTTGAAATGTAATAACTTGATTTTTCCTCGCAGCAGGTCAACCTGTGTGTGGTTGCAACGTTACGGTCCCATTGAGTACATTTTTCGAGAAAGGGACATCTGTTGCATCACAGGGCGGGAGGAGGGTGCCGAGCATATTACATTTCCTGCCTTTGGTAAACATTTTTTATGTTTTATACTTTTGGAATTTTGGTTTTTCATACTGAGTTTAAAATGACCTTTTTCATGTTTGAAATGTACTAACTTGATTTTTCCTCACACCTGGTCAACTTGTGTGTGTGGTTGCAACATTACAGTCCCATTGAGTTCATTTTTGGAGAAAGGGACATCTGTTGCACCACAGGGCGGGAGGAGGGTGCCGAGCACGATAAATTTCCTGTCTTTGGTTAACATTTTTATATGTTTTATACTTATGGAATTTTGGTTTTTCATGTTGAGTTTAAAATGACCTTTTTCCTATTTGAAACGTACTAACTTGATTTTTCCTCACAGCAGGTCAACTTGTGTGTGGTTGCAACGTTACGGTCCCATTGAGATCATTTTTGGAGAAAGGGACATCTGTTGCACCAAAGGGTGGGAGGAGGGTGCCGAGCACGATACATTTCCTGTCTTTGGTAAACATTTTTATATGTTTTATACTTATGGAATTTTGGTTTTTCATGTTGAGTTTTAAATGACCTTTTTCCTGTTTGAAATGTACTAACTTGATTTTTCCTCACAGCAGGTCAACTTGTGTGTGGTTGCAACGTTACGGTCCCATTGAGTACATTTTTGGAGAAAGGGACATCTGTTGCACCGAAGGGCGGGAGGAGGGTGCCAAGCACGATACATTTCCTGTCTTTGGTAAACATTTTTATATGTTTTATACTTATGGAATTTTGGTTTTTCATGTTAAGTTTAAAATGACCTTTTTCCTGTTTGAAATGTACTAACTTGATTTTTCCTCACAGCAGGTCAACTTGTGTGTGGTTGCAACGTTACGGTCCCATTGAGTACATTTTTGGAGAAAGGGACATCTGTTGCACCGAAGGGCGGGAGGAGGGTGCCGAGCACGATAAATTTCCTGTCTTTGGTAAACATTTTTATATGTTTTATACTTATGGAATTTTGGTTTTTCATGTTGAGTTTAAAATGACCTTTTTCCTGTTTGAAACGTACTAACTTGATTTTTCCTCACAGCAGGTCAACTTGTGTGTGGTTGCAACGTTACGGTCCAATTGAGATCATTTTTGGAGAAAGGGACATGTGTTGCACCACAGGGTGGGAGGAGGGTGCCGAGCACGATACATTTCCTGTCTTTGGTAAACATATTTATATGTTTTATACTTATGGAATTTTGGTTTTTCATGTTAAGTTTAAAATGACCTTTTTCCTGTTTGAAATGTACTAACTTGATTTTTCCTCACAGCAGGTCAACTTGTGTGTGGTTGCAACGTTACGGTCCCATTGAGTACATTTTTGGAGAAAGGGACATCTGTTGCACCGAAGGGCGGGAGGAGGGTGCCGAGCACGATAAATTTCCTGTCTTTGGTAAACATTTTTATATGTTTTATACTTATGGAATTTTGGTTTTTCATGTTGAGTTTAAAATGACCTTTTTCCTGTTTGAAACGTACTATCTTGATTTTTCCTCACAGCAGGTCAACTTGTGTGTGGTTGCAACGTTACGCTCCCATTGAGTACATTTTTGGAGAAAGGGACATCTGTTGCACCGAAGGGCAGGAGGAGGGTGCCGAGCACGATACATTTCCTGCCTTTGGTAAACATTTTTATATGTTTTATACTTATGGAATTTTGGTTTTTCATGTTGAGTTTAAAATGACCTTTTTCCCTGTTTGAAACGTACTAACTTGATTTTTCCTCACAGCAGGTCAACTTGTGTGTGGTTGCAATGTTACGGTCCAATTGAGATCATTTTTGGAGAAAGGGACATGTGTTGCACCACAGGGTGGGAGGAGGGTGCCGAGCACGATACATTTCCTGTGTTTGGTAAACATTTTTATATGTTTTATACTTATGGAATTTTGGTTTTTCATGTTGAATTTAAAATGACCTTTTTCGTGTTTGAAATGTACTAACTTGATTTTTCCTCACAGCAGGTCAACTTGTGTGTGGTTGCAACGTTACGGTCCCATTGAGATCATTTTTGGAGAAAGGGACATCTGTTGCACCACAGGGCGGGAGGAGGGTGCCGAGCACAATACATTTTCCCTCTTTGGTAAGGATTTTTTTATGTTTTATACTTTTGGAATTTTGGTTTTTCACGTTGAATTTAAAATGACCTTTTTTCTGTTTGAAATGTACTAACTTTATTTTTCCTCACAGCAGGTCAACTTGTGTGTGTGGTTGCAACATTACGGCCCCATAGATTACATTTTTGGAGAAAGGGACATCTGTTGCACCACAGGGCGGGAGGAGGGTGCCAAGCACGATACATTTTCTCTCATTGGTAAGAATTTTTTTATGTTTTATACTTTTGGAATTTTGGTTTTTCATGTTGAATTTAAAATGACCTTTTTCGTGTTTGAAATGTACTAACTTGATTTTTCCTCACAGCAGGTCAACTTGTGTGTGGTTGCAACGTTACGGTCCCATTGAGTACATTTTTGGACGAAGGGACATCTGTTGCACCCTAGGGCGGGAGGAGGGTGCCGAGCACCATACATTTTCTCTCTTTGGTAAGAATTTTTTTATGTTTTATACTTTTGGAAATTTGGTGTTTCACTATGAGTTTAAAATGACCTTTTTCCTGTTTGAAATGTACTAACTTGAATTTTCCTCACGGCAGGTCAACTTGTGTGTGTGGTTGCAACATTACGGTCCCATTGAGTACATTTTTGGAGAAAGGGACATCTGTTGCACCACAGGGCGGGAGGAGGGTGCCGAGCACGATACATTTTCTCTCTTTGGTAAGGATTTTTTTATGTTTTATACTTTTGGAATTTTGGTTTTTCACATTGAATTTAAATGACCTTTTTCCTGTTTGAAATGTACTAACTTGATTTTTCCTCACAGCAGGTCAACTTGTGTGTGGTTGCAACGTTACGGTCCCATTGAGATCATTTTTGGAGAAAGGGACATCTGTTGCACCACAGGGTGGGAGGAGGGTGCCGAGCACGATACATTTCCTGTCTTTGGTAAACATTTTTATATGTTTTATACTTATGGAATTTTGGTTTTTCATGTTGAGTTTTAAATGACCTTTTTCCTGTTTGAAATGTACTAACTTGATTTTTCCTCACAGCAGGTCAACTTGTGTGTGGTTGCAACGTTACGGTCCCATTGAGTACATTTTTGGAGAAAGGGACATCTGTTGCACCGAAGGGCGGGAGGAGGGTGCCAAGCACGATACATTTCCTGTCTTTGGTAAACATTTTTATATGTTTTATACTTATGGAATTTTGGTTTTTCATGTTAAGTTTAAAATGACCTTTTTCCTGTTTGAAATGTACTAACTTGATTTTTCCTCACAGCAGGTCAACTTGTGTGTGGTTGCAACGTTACGGTCCCATTGAGTACATTTTTGGAGAAAGGGACATCTGTTGCACCGAAGGGCGGGAGGAGGGTGCCGAGCACGATAAATTTCCTGTCTTTGGTAAACATTTTTATATGTTTTATACTTATGGAATTTTGGTTTTTCATGTTGAGTTTAAAATGACCTTTTTCCTGTTTGAAACGTACTAACTTGATTTTTCCTCACAGCAGGTCAACTTGTGTGTGGTTGCAACGTTACGGTCCCATTGAGATCATTTTTGGAGAAAGGGACATCTGTTGCACCACAGGGTGGGAGGAGGGTGCCGAGCACGATACATTTCCTGTCTTTGGTAAACATTTTTATATGTTTTATACTTATGGAATTTTGGTTTTTCATGTTAAGTTTAAAATGACCTTTCTCCTGTTTGAAATGTACTAACTTGATTTTTCCTCACAGCAGGTCAACTTGTGTGTGGTTGCAACGTTACGGTCCCATTGAGTACATTTTTGGAGAAAGGGACATCTGTTGCACCGAAGGGCGGGAGGAGGGTGCCGAGCACGATACATTTCCTGTCTTTGGTAAACATTTTTATATGTTTTATACTTATGGAATTTTGGTTTTTCATGTTGAGTTTAAAATGACCTTTTTCCTGTTTGAAACGTACTAACTTGATTTTTCCTCACAGCAGGTCAACTTGTGTGTGGTTGCAACGTTACGGTCCAATTGAGATCATTTTTGGAGAAAGGGACATCTGTTGCACCACAGGGTGGGAGGAGGGTGCCGAGCACGATACATTTCCTGTCTTTGGTAAACATTTTTATATGTTTTATACTTATGGAATTTTAGTTTTTCATGTTGAGTTTAAAATGACCTTTTTCCTGTTTGAAACGTACTAACTTGATTTTTCCTCACAGCAGGTCAACTTGTGTGTGGTTGCAACGTTACGGTCCAATTGAGATCATTTTTGGAGAAAGGGACATGTGTTGCACCACAGGGTGGGAGGAGGGTGCCGAGCACGATACATTTCCTGTCTTTGGTAAACATATTTATATGTTTTATACATATGGAATTTTGGTTTTTCATGTTAAGTTTAAAATGACCTTTTTCCTGTTTGAAATGTACTAACTTGATTTTTCCTCACAGCAGGTCAATTTGTGTGTGGTTGCAACGTTACGGTCCCATTGAGTACATTTTTGGAGAAAGGGACATCTGTTGCACCGAAGGGCGGGAGGAGGGTGTCGAGCACGATAAATTTCCTGTCTTTGGTAAACATTTTTATATGTTTTATACTTATGGAATTTTGGTTTTTCATGTTGAGTTTAAAATGACCTTTTTCCTGTTTGAAACGTACTATCTTGATTTTTCCTCACAGCAGGTCAACTTGTGTGTGGTTGCAACGTTACGGTCCCATTGAGTACATTTTTGGAGAAAGGGACATCTGTTGCACCGAAGGGCGGGAGGAGGGTGCCGAGCACGATACATTTCCTGCCTTTGGTAAACATTTTTATATGTTTTATACTTATGGAATTTTGGTTTTTCATGTTGAGTTTAAAATGACCTTTTTCCCTGTTTGAAACGTACTAACTTGATTTTTCCTCACAGCAGGTCAACTTGTGTGTGGTTGCAATGTTACGGTCCAATTGAGATCATTTTTGGAGAAAGGGACATGTGTTGCACCACAGGGTGGGAGGAGGGTGCCGAGCACGATACATTTCCTGTCTTTGGTAAACATTTTTATATGTTTTATACTTATGGAATTTTGGTTTTTCATGTTGACTTTAAAATGACCTTTTTCGTGTTTGAAATGTACTAACTTGATTTTTCCTCACAGCAGGTCAACTTGTGTGTGGTTGCAACGTTACGGTCCCATTGAGATCATTTTTGGAGAAAGGGACATCTGTTGCACCACAGGGCGGGAGGAGGGTGCCGAGCACAATACATTTTCCCTCTTTGGTAAGGATTTTTTTATGTTTTATACTTTTGGAATTTTGGTTTTTCACGTTGAATTTAAAATGACCTTTTTTCTGTTTGAAATGTACTAACTTTATTTTTCCTCACAGCAGGTCAACTTGTGTGTGTGGTTGCAACATTGCGGCCCCATAGATTACATTTTTGGAGAAAGGGACATCTGTTGCACCACAGGGCGGGAGGAGGGTGCCAAGCACGATACATTTTCTCTCATTGGTAAGAATTTTTTTATGTTTTATACTTTTGGAATTTTGGTTTTTCATGTTGAATTTAAAATGACCTTTTTCGTGTTTGAAATGTACTAACTTGATTTTTCCTCACAGCAGGTCAACTTGTGTGTGGTTGCAACGTTACGGTCCCATTGAGTACATTTTTGGACGAAGGGACATCTGTTGCACCCTAGGGCGGGAGGAGGGTGCCGAGCACCATACATTTTCTCTCTTTGGTAAGAATTTTTTTATGTTTTATACTTTTGGAAATTTGGTGTTTCACTATGAGTTTAAAATGACCTTTTTCCTGTTTGAAATGTACTAACTTGAATTTTCCTCACGGCAGGTCAACTTGTGTGTGTGGTTGCAACATTACGGTCCCATTGAGTACATTTTTGGAGAAAGGGACATCTGTTGCACCACAGGGCGGGAGGAGGGTGCCGAGCACGATACATTTTCTCTCTTTGGTAAGAATTTTTTTATGTTTTATACTTTTGGAATTTTGGTTTTACATGTTGAATTTAAAATGACCTTTTTCGTGTTTGAAATGTACTAACTTGATTTTTCCTCACAGCAGGTCAACTTGTGTGTGTGGTTGCAACATTACGGCCCCATAGATTACATTTTTGGAGAAAGGGACATCTGTTGCACCACAGGGCGGGAGGAGGGTGCCGAGCACGATACATTTTCTCTCTTTGGTAAGAATTTTTTTATGTTTTATACTTTTGGAATTTTGGTTTTACATGTTGAATTTAAAATGACCTTTTTCGTGTTTGAAATGTACTAACTTGATTTTTCCTCACAGCAGGTCAACTTGTGTGTGTGGTTGCAACATTACGGCCCCATAGATTACATTTTTGGAGAAAGGGACATCTGTTGCACCACAGGGCGGGAGGAGAGTGCCGAGCACGATACATTTTCTCTCATTGGTAAGAATTTTTTTATGTTTTATACTTTTGGAATTTTGGTTTTTCATGTTGAATTTAAAATGACCTTTTTCGTGTTTGAAATGTACTAACTTGATTTTTCCTCACAGCAGGTCAACTTGTGTGTGGTTGCAACGTTACGGTCCCATTGAGATCATTTTTGGAGAAAGGGACATCTGTTGCACCACAGGGCGGGAGGAGAGTGCCGAGCACGATACATTTTCTCTCATTGGTAAGAATTTTTTTATGTTTTATACTTTTGGAATTTTGGTTTTTCATGTTGAAATTAAAATGACCTTTTTCGTGTTTGAAATGTACTAACTTGATTTTTCCTCACAGCAGGTCATTTTGTGTGTGGTTGCAACGTTACGGTCCCATTGAGATCATTTTTGGAGAAAGGGACATCTGTTGCACCATAGGGCGGGAGGAGGGTGCCGAGCACAATACATTTTCTCTCTTTGGTAAGGATTTTTTTATGTTTTATACTTTTGGAATTTTGGTTTTTCACGTTGAATTTAAAATGACCTTTTTTCTGTTTGAAATGTAGTAACTTTATTTTTGCTCACAGCAGGTCAACTTGTGTGTGTGGTTGCAACATTACGGCCCCATAGATTACATTTTTGGAGAAAGGGACATCTGTTGCACCACAGGGCGGGAGGAGGGTGCCGAGCACGATACATTTTCTCTCATTGGTGAGAATTTTTTTATGTTTTATACTTTTGGAATTTTGGTTTTTCATGTTGAATTTAAAATGACCTTTTTCGTGTTTGAAATGTACTAACTTGATTTTTCCTCACAGCAGGTCAACTTGTGTGTGGTTGCAACGTTACGGTCCCATTAAGTACATTTTTGGACGAAGGGACATCTGTTGCACCCTAGGGCGGGAGGAGGGTGCGGAGCACCATACATTTTCTCTCTTTGGTAAGAATTTTTCTATGTTTTATACTTTTGGAAATTTGGTGTTTCACTATGAGTTTTAAATGACCTTTTTCCTGTTTGAAATGTACTAACTTGAATTTTCCTCACGGCAGGTCAACTTGTGTGTGTGGTTGCAACATTACGGTCCCATTGAGTACATTTTTGGAGAAAGGGACATCTGTTGCACCACAGGGCGGGAGGAGGGTGCCGAGCACGATACATTTTATCTCTTTGGTAAGGATTTTTTTATGTTTTATACTTTTGGAATTTTGGTTTTTCACGTCGAATTTAAAATGACCTTTTTCCTGTTTGAAATGTACTAACTTGATTTTTCCTCACAGCAGGTCATCTTGTGTGTGTGGTTGCAACATTACGGCCCCGTAGATTACATTTTTGGAGAAAGGGACATCTGTTGCACCACAGGGCGGGAGGAGGGTGCCGAGCACGATACATTTTCTCTCTTTGGTAAGAATTTTTTTATGTTTTATACTTTTGGAATTTTGGTTTTTCATGTTGAATTTAAAATGACCTTTTTCGTGTTTGAAATGTACTAACTTGATTTTTCCTCACAGCAGGTCAACTTGTGTGTGTGGTTGCAACATTGCGGCCACATAGATTACATTTTTGGAGAAAGGGACATCTGTTGCACCACAGGGCGGGAGGAGAGTGCCGAGCACGATACATTTTCTCTCATTGGTGAGAATTTTTTTATGTTTTATACTTTTGGAATTTTGGTTTTTCATGTTGAATTTAAAATGACCTTTTTCGTCTTTGAAATGTACTAACTTGATTTTTCCTCACAGCAGGTCAACTTGTGTGTGGTTGCAACGTTACGGTCCAATTGAGATCATTTTTGGAGAAAGGGACATCTGTTGCACCACAGGGTGGGAGGCGGGTGCCGAGCACAATACATTATCTCTCTTTGGTAAGGATTTTTTTATGTTTTATACTTTTGGAATTTTGGTTTTTCACGTTGAATTTAAAATGACCTTTTTTCTGTTTGAAATGTACTAACCTGATTTTTCCTCACAGCAGGTCAACGTGTGTGTGTGGTTGCAACATTACGGTCCCATTGAGTACATTTTTGGAGAAAGGGACATCTGTTGCACCACAGGGAGGGAGGAGGGTGCCGAGCACGGTACATTTCCTGTCTTTGGTAAACTCTTTTTATGTTTTATACTTTTGGATTTGTGGATTTTCATGTTGAGTTTAAAATGACCTTTTTCATGTTTGAAATGTACTAACTTGATTTTTACTCACAGCAGGTCGACTTATGTGTGTGGTTGCAACATTACGGTCCCATTGAGTACATTTTTGGAGAAAGGGACATCTGTTACACCACTGGTTGGGAGGAGGGTGCCGAGCACGATACATTTCCTGTCTTTGGTAACCATTTTTTATGTTTTATACTTTTGGAATTTTGGTTTTTCATGTTGAGTTTAAAATGAGCTTTTTTATGTTTGAAATGTAATAACTTGATTTTTCCTCACAGCAGGTCAACCTGTGTGTGGTTGCAACGTTACGGTCCCATTGAGTACATTTTTCGAGAAAGGGACATCTGTTGCATCACAGGGCGGGAGGAGGGTGCCGAGCATATTACATTTCCTGCCTTTGGTAAACATTTTTTATGTTTTATACTTTTGGAATTTTGGTTTTTCATACTGAGTTTAAAATGACCTTTTTCATGTTTGAAATGTACTAACTTGATTTTTCCTCACACCTGGTCAACTTGTGTGTGTGGTTGCAACATTACAGTCCCATTGAGTTCATTTTTGGAGAAAGGGACATCTGTTGCACCACAGGGCGGGAGGAGGGTGCCGAGCACGATAAATTTCCTGTCGTTGGTTAACATTTTTATATGTTTTATACTTATGGAATTTTGGTTTTTCATGTTGAGTTTAAAATGACCTTTTTCCTGTTTGAAACGTACTAACTTGATTTTTCCTCACAGCAGGTCAACTTGTGTGTGGTTGCAACGTTACGGTCCCATTGAGATCATTTTTGGAGAAAGGGACATCTGTTGCACCACAGGGTGGGAGGAGGGTGCCGAGCACGATACATTTCCTGTCTTTGGTAAACATTTTTATATGTTTTATACTTATGGAATTTTGGTTTTTCATGTTGAGTTTTAAATGACCTTTTTCCTGTTTGAAATGTACTAACTTGATTTTTCCTCACAGCAGGTCAACTTGTGTGTGGTTGCAACGTTACGGTCCCATTGAGTACATTTTTGGAGAAAGGGACATCTGTTGCACCGAAGGGCGGGAGGAGGGTGCCAAGCACGATACATTTCCTGTCTTTGGTAAACATTTTTATATGTTTTATACTTATGGAATTTTGGTTTTTCATGTTAAGTTTAAAATGACCTTTTTCCTGTTTGAAATGTACTAACTTGATTTTTCCTCACAGCAGGTCAACTTGTGTGTGGTTGCAACGTTACGGTCCCATTGAGTACATTTTTGGAGAAAGGGACATCTGTTGCACCGAAGGGCGGGAGGAGGGTGCCGAGCACGATAAATTTCCTGTCTTTGGTAAACATTTTTATATGTTTTATACTTATGGAATTTTGGTTTTTCATGTTGAGTTTAAAATGACCTTTTTCCTGTTTGAAACGTACTAACTTGATTTTTCCTCACAGCAGGTCAACTTGTGTGTGGTTGCAACGTTACGGTCCAATTGAGATCATTTTTGGAGAAAGGGACATGTGTTGCACCACAGGGTGGGAGGAGGGTGCCGAGCACGATACATTTCCTGTCTTTGGTAAACATATTTATATGTTTTATACTTATGGAATTTTGGTTTTTCATGTTAAGTTTAAAATGACCTTTTTCCTGTTTGAAATGTACTAACTTGATTTTTCCTCACAGCAGGTCAACTTGTGTGTGGTTGCAACGTTACGGTCCCATTGAGTACATTTTTGGAGAAAGGGACATCTGTTGCACCGAAGGGCGGGAGGAGGGTGCCGAGCACGATAAATTTCCTGTCTTTGGTAAACATTTTTATATGTTTTATACTTATGGAATTTTGGTTTTTCATGTTGAGTTTAAAATGACCTTTTTCCTGTTTGAAACGTACTATCTTGATTTTTCCTCACAGCAGGTCAACTTGTGTGTGGTTGCAACGTTACGGTCCCATTGAGTACATTTTTGGAGAAAGGGACATCTGTTGCACCGAAGGGCGGGAGGAGGGTGCCGAGCACGATACATTTCCTGCCTTTGGTAAACATTTTTATATGTTTTATACTTATGGAATTTTGGTTTTTCATGTTGAGTTTAAAATGACCTTTTTCCCTGTTTGAAACGTACTAACTTGATTTTTCCTCACAGCAGGTCAACTTGTGTGTGGTTGCAATGTTACGGTCCAATTGAGATCATTTTTGGAGAAAGGGACATGTGTTGCACCACAGGGTGGGAGGAGGGTGCCGAGCACGATACATTTCCTGTGTTTGGTAAACATTTTTATATGTTTTATACTTATGGAATTTTGGTTTTTCATGTTGAATTTAAAATGACCTTTTTCGTGTTTGAAATGTACTAACTTGATTTTTCCTCACAGCAGGTCAACTTGTGTGTGGTTGCAACGTTACGGTCCCATTGAGATCATTTTTGGAGAAAGGGACATCTGTTGCACCACAGGGCGGGAGGAGGGTGCCGAGCACAATACATTTTCCCTCTTTGGTAAGGATTTTTTTATGTTTTATACTTTTGGAATTTTGGTTTTTCACGTTGAATTTAAAATGACCTTTTTTCTGTTTGAAATGTACTAACTTTATTTTTCCTCACAGCAGGTCAACTTGTGTGTGTGGTTGCAACATTACGGCCCCATAGATTACATTTTTGGAGAAAGGGACATCTGTTGCACCACAGGGCGGGAGGAGGGTGCCAAGCACGATACATTTTCTCTCATTGGTAAGAATTTTTTTATGTTTTATACTTTTGGAATTTTGGTTTTTCATGTTGAATTTAAAATGACCTTTTTCGTGTTTGAAATGTACTAACTTGATTTTTCCTCACAGCAGGTCAACTTGTGTGTGGTTGCAACGTTACGGTCCCATTGAGTACATTTTTGGACGAAGGGACATCTGTTGCACCCTAGGGCGGGAGGAGGGTGCCGAGCACCATACATTTTCTCTCTTTGGTAAGAATTTTTTTATGTTTTATACTTTTGGAAATTTGGTGTTTCACTATGAGTTTAAAATGACCTTTTTCCTGTTTGAAATGTACTAACTTGAATTTTCCTCACGGCAGGTCAACTTGTGTGTGTGGTTGCAACATTACGGTCCCATTGAGTACATTTTTGGAGAAAGGGACATCTGTTGCACCACAGGGCGGGAGGAGGGTGCCGAGCACGATACATTCTCTCTCTTTGGTAAGGATTTTTTTATGTTTTATACTTTTGGAATTTTGGTTTTTCACATTGAATTTAAAATGACCTTTTTCCTGTTTGAAATGTACTAACTTGATTTTTCCTCACAGCAGGTCAACTTGTGTGTGGTTGCAACGTTACGGTCCCATTGAGATCATTTTTGGAGAAAGGGACATCTGTTGCACCACAGGGTGGGAGGAGGGTGCCGAGCACGATACATTTCCTGTCTTTGGTAAACATTTTTATATGTTTTATACTTATGGAATTTTGGTTTTTCATGTTGAGTTTTAAATGACCTTTTTCCTGTTTGAAATGTACTAACTTGATTTTTCCTCACAGCAGGTCAACTTGTGTGTGGTTGCAACGTTACGGTCCCATTGAGTACATTTTTGGAGAAAGGGACATCTGTTGCACCGAAGGGCGGGAGGAGGGTGCCAAGCACGATACATTTCCTGTCTTTGGTAAACATTTTTATATGTTTTATACTTATGGAATTTTGGTTTTTCATGTTAAGTTTAAAATGACCTTTTTCCTGTTTGAAATGTACTAACTTGATTTTTCCTCACAGCAGGTCAACTTGTGTGTGGTTGCAACGTTACGGTCCCATTGAGTACATTTTTGGAGAAAGGGACATCTGTTGCACCGAAGGGCGGGAGGAGGGTGCCGAGCACGATAAATTTCCTGTCTTTGGTAAACATTTTTATATGTTTTATACTTATGGAATTTTGGTTTTTCATGTTGAGTTTAAAATGACCTTTTTCCTGTTTGAAACGTACTAACTTGATTTTTCCTCACAGCAGGTCAACTTGTGTGTGGTTGCAACGTTACGGTCCCATTGAGATCATTTTTGGAGAAAGGGACATCTGTTGCACCACAGGGTGGGAGGAGGGTGCCGAGCACGATACATTTCCTGTCTTTGGTAAACATTTTTATATGTTTTATACTTATGGAATTTTGGTTTTTCATGTTAAGTTTAAAATGACCTTTTTCCTGTTTGAAATGTACTAACTTGATTTTTCCTCACAGCAGGTCAACTTGTGTGTGGTTGCAACGTTACGGTCCCATTGAGTACATTTTTGGAGAAAGGGACATCTGTTGCACCGAAGGGCGGGAGGAGGGTGCCGAGCACGATACATTTCCTGTCTTTGGTAAACATTTTTATATGTTTTATACTTATGGAATTTTGGTTTTTCATGTTGAGTTTAAAATGACCTTTTTCCTGTTTGAAACGTACTAACTTGATTTTTCCTCACAGCAGGTCAACTTGTGTGTGGTTGCAACGTTACGGTCCAATTGAGATCATTTTTGGAGAAAGGGACATCTGTTGCACCACAGGGTGGGAGGAGGGTGCCGAGCACGATACATTTCCTGTCTTTGGTAAACATTTTTATATGTTTTATACTTATGGAATTTTAGTTTTTCATGTTGAGTTTAAAATGACCTTTTTCCTGTTTGAAACGTACTAACTTGATTTTTCCTCACAGCAGGTCAACTTGTGTGTGGTTGCAACGTTACGGTCCAATTGAGATCATTTTTGGAGAAAGGGACATGTGTTGCACCACAGGGTGGGAGGAGGGTGCCGAGCACGATACATTTCCTGTCTTTGGTAAACATATTTATATGTTTTATACTTATGGAATTTTGGTTTTTCATGTTAAGTTTAAAATGACCTTTTTCCTGTTTGAAATGTACTAACTTGATTTTTCCTCACAGCAGGTCAATTTGTGTGTGGTTGCAACGTTACGGTCCCATTGAGTACATTTTTGGAGAAAGGGACATCTGTTGCACCGAAGGGCGGGAGGAGGGTGTCGAGCACGATAAATTTCCTGTCTTTGGTAAACATTTTTATATGTTTTATACTTATGGAATTTTGGTTTTTCATGTTGAGTTTAAAATGACCTTTTTCCTGTTTGAAACGTACTATCTTGATTTTTCCTCACAGCAGGTCAACTTGTGTGTGGTTGCAACGTTACGGTCCCATTGAGTACATTTTTGGAGAAAGGGACATCTGTTGCACCGAAGGGCGGGAGGAGGGTGCCGAGCACGATACATTTCCTGCCTTTGGTAAACATTTTTATATGTTTTATACTTATGGAATTTTGGTTTTTCATGTTGAGTTTAAAATGACCTTTTTCCCTGTTTGAAACGTACTAACTTGATTTTTCCTCACAGCAGGTCAACTTGTGTGTGGTTGCAATGTTACGGTCCAATTGAGATCATTTTTGGAGAAAGGGACATGTGTTGCACCACAGGGTGGGAGGAGGGTGCCGAGCACGATACATTTCCTGTCTTTGGTAAACATTTTTATATGTTTTATACTTATGGAATTTTGGTTTTTCATGTTGACTTTAAAATGACCTTTTTCGTGTTTGAAATGTACTAACTTGATTTTTCCTCACAGCAGGTCAACTTGTGTGTGGTTGCAACGTTACGGTCCCATTGAGATCATTTTTGGAGAAAGGGACATCTGTTGCACCACAGGGCGGGAGGAGGGTGCCGAGCACAATACATTTTCCCTCTTTGGTAAGGATTTTTTTATGTTTTATACTTTTGGAATTTTGGTTTTTCACGTTGAATTTAAAATGACCTTTTTTCTGTTTGAAATGTACTAACTTTATTTTTCCTCACAGCAGGTCAACTTGTGTGTGTGGTTGCAACATTACGGCCCCATAGATTACATTTTTGGAGAAAGGGACATCTGTTGCACCACAGGGCGGGAGGAGGGTGCCAAGCACGATACATTTTCTCTCATTGGTAAGAATTTTTTTATGTTTTATACTTTTGGAATTTTGGTTTTTCATGTTGAATTTAAAATGACCTTTTTCGTGTTTGAAATGTACTAACTTGATTTTTCCTCACAGCAGGTCAACTTGTGTGTGGTTGCAACGTTACGGTCCCATTGAGTACATTTTTGGACGAAGGGACATCTGTTGCACCCTAGGGCGGGAGGAGGGTGCCGAGCACCATACATTTTCTCTCTTTGGTAAGAATTTTTTTATGTTTTATACTTTTGGAAATTTGGTGTTTCACTATGAGTTTAAAATGACCTTTTTCCTGTTTGAAATGTACTAACTTGAATTTTCCTCACGGCAGGTCAACTTGTGTGTGTGGTTGCAACATTACGGTCCCATTGAGTACATTTTTGGAGAAAGGGACATCTGTTGCACCACAGGGCGGGAGGAGGGTGCCGAGCACGATACATTTTCTCTCTTTGGTAAGGATTTTTTTATGTTTTATACTTTTGGAATTTTGGTTTTTCAGATTGAATTTAAAATGACCTTTTTCCTGTTTGAAATGTACTAACTTGATTTTTCCTCACAGCAGGTCAACTTGTGTGTGTGGTTGCAACATTACGGCCCCATAGATTACATTTTTGGAGAAATTGACATCTGTTGCACCACAGGGCGGGAGGAGAGTGCCGAGCACGATACATTTTCTCTCATTGGTAAGAATTTTTTTATGTTTTATACTTTTGGAATTTTGGTTTTTCATGTTGAATTTAAAATGACCTTTTTCGTGTTTGAAATGTACTAACTTGATTTTACCTCACAGCAGGTCAACTTGTGTGTCGTTGCAACGTTACGGTCCCATTGAGATCATTTTTGGAGAAAGGGACATCTGTTGCACCACAGGGTGGGAGTCGGGTGCCGAGCACAATACATTTTCTCTCTTTGGTAAGGATTTTTTTATGTTTTATACTTTTGGAATTTTGGTTTTTCAGGTTGAATTTAAAATGACCTTTTTTCTGTTTGAAATGTACTAACTTGATTTTTCCTCACAGCAGGTCAACTTGTGTGTGTGGTTGCAACATTACGGCCCCATAGATTACATTTTTGGAGAAAGGGACATCTGTTGCACCACAGGGCGGGAGAAGGGTGCCGAGCACGATACATTTCCTCTCATTGGTAAGAATTTTTTTATGTTTTATACTTTTGGAAATTTGGTGTTTCACAATGAGTTTAAAATGACCTTTTTCCTGTTTGAAATGTACTAACTTGAATTTTCCTCACGGCAGGTCAACTTGTGTGTGTGGTTGCAACATTACGGTCCCATTGAGTACATTTTTGGAGAAAGGGACATCTGTTGCACTACAGGGCGGGAGGAGGGTGCCGAGCACGATACATTTTCTCTCTTTGGTAAGGATTTTTTTATGTTTTACGCTTTTGGAATTTTGGTTTTTCACGTTGAATTTAAAATGACCTTTTTCGTGTTTGAAATGTACTAACTTGATTTTTCCTCACAGCAGGTCAACTTGTGTGTGGTTGCAACGTTACGGTCCCATTGAGTACATTTTTGGAGAAAGGGACATCTGTTGCGCCACAGGGCGGGAGGAGGGTGCCGAGCACGATACATTTCCTGTCTTTGGTAAACAATTTTATATGCTTTATACTTATGGAATTTTGGTTTTTCATGTTGAGTTTAAAATGACCTTTTTCCTGTTTGAAATGTACTAACTTGATTTCTCCTCACAGCAGGTCAACTTGTGTGTGGTTGCAACATTACGGTCCCATTGAGTACATTTTTGGAGAAAGGGACATCTGTTGCACCACAGGGCGGGAGGAGGGTGCCGAGCACGATACATTTCCTGTCTTTGGTAAACATTTTTATATGTTTTATACTTATGGAATTTTGGTTTTTCATGTTGACTTTAAAATGACCTTTTTCGTGTTTGAAATGTACTAAATTGATTTTTCCTCACAGCAGGTCAAATTGTGTGTGGTTGCAACGTTACGGTCCCATTGAGTACATTTTTGGAGAAAGGGACATCTGTTACACCACAGGGCAGGAGGAGGGTGCCGAGCACAATACATTTCCTGTCTTTGGTAAACATTTTTGTATGTTTTATACTTATGGAATTTTGGTTTTTCATGTTGAGTTTAAAATGACCTTTCTCCTGTTTGAAATGTACTAACTTGCTTTTTCCTCACAGCAGGTCAACTTGTGTGTGGTTGCAACGTTACGGTCCCATTGAGTACATTTTTGGAGAAAGGGACATCTGTTGCACCACAGGGCGGGAGGAGGGTGCCGAGCACGATACATTTCCTGTCTTTGGTAAACATTTTTATATGTTTTATACTTATGGAATTTTGGTTTTTCATGTTGAGTTTAAAATGACTTTTTTCATGTTTGAAATGTACTAACTTGATTTTTCCTCACAGCAGGTCAACTTGTGTGTGTGGTTCCAACATTACGGTCCCATTGAGTACATTTTTGGAGAAAGGGACATCTGTTGCACCACAGGGAGGGAGGAGGGTGCCGAGCACGGTACATTTCCTGTCTTTGGTAAACTCTTTTTATGTTTTATACTTTTGGAATTGTGGTTTTTCATGTTGACTTTAAAATTACCTTTTTCATGTTTGAAATGTACTAACTTGATTTTTCCTCACAGCAGTTCAACTTGTGTGTGTGGTTGCAACATTACGGTCCCATTGAGTACATTTTTGGAGAAAGGGACATCTGTTACACCACAGGGTGGGAGGAGGGTGCCGAGCACGATACATTTCCTGTCTTTGGTAACCATTTTTTATGTTTTATACTTTTGGAATTTTGGTGTTTCATGTTGAGTGTAAAATGAGCTTTTTTATGTTTGAAATGTACTAACTTGATTTTTCCTCGCAGCAGGTCAACCTGTGTGTGGTTGCAACGTTACGGTCCCATTGAGTACATTTTTGGAGAAAGGGACATCTGTTGCATCACAGGGCGGGAGGAGGGTGCCGAGCATATTACATTTCCATCCTTTGGTAAACATTTTTTATGTTTTATACTTTTGGAATTTTGGTTTTTCATACTGAGTTTAAAATGACCTTTTTCATGTTTGAAATGTACTAACTTGATTTTTCCTCAGAGCAGGTCAACTTGTGTGTGTGGTTGCAACATTACGGTCCCATTGAGTACATTTTTGGAGAAAGGGACATCTGTTGCACCACAGGGAGGGAGGAGGGTGCCGAGCACGGTACATTTCCTGTCTTTGGTAAACTCTTTTTATGTTTTATACTTTTGGAATTGTGGATTTTCATGTTGAGTTTAAAATGACCTTTTTCATGTTTGAAATGTACTAACTTGATTTATCCTCACAGCAGGTCAACTTATGTGTGTGGTTGCAACATTACGGTCCCATTGAGTACATTTTTGGAGAAAGGGACATCTGTTACACCACAGGGTGGGAGGATTATACTAGGCATGGGCTTCACCTCAACAGGAACGGGAAGGGTAAATTGGCTGGGGAAATAGCAGGAAAGTTAAAGGGGGGAGGCACTGTCATGAGTGGTAAAATACCAGTGGTTATAGGATTCAGAAAAGACCCTTTTTTAGGGTAGGGAGGACAGAAAGAAAACAAATTTTAAGAGAGGTTAGAACTGAGACAAACCTTCAGTTTGAGAAAGAAATCAAAAAACATAATTCCAGCTTATTACATCAACATAAACAGCCATTGGTTAAGATTTTTCAACTGTCAGCAGATATTTTAACTCCATCCAATTTTAAGTCAGTCAATGGGAAATGTCAGCTATCCTTATTGCATCAAAATATTCGAGGACTGAGAAATAAAATTAATGAATTAACTATCTGCATAGATGAATTAGAGTCTTCAAACCCAGCTGACATAATCTGCCTCTCTGAACATCATGTGACCACTGGTATAGAACTTTTAAGTGTTACAGGGTTTAGGTTAGCATCTCACTATTGTAGATCAGAAATGGAGAAAGGAGGAGTTGCCACATTCATCAGGAACTGTCATAAATTTAAGAACATAGAAATTCATAAATTTTGCCTAGAACAGCATATGGAAGCATGTGCAACAGAATTAGATTTTCACAAAAAATCTTTCATAATATTAAGTGTATATCGAGCACCTGCAGGTAACTTTAATCTGTTTGTAAACCACCTTGAAGCTGTACTGGCCCATTTAACAACCAAAAACAAAGAAATAGTGGTTGCTGGTGATTTCAATGTAGATTTCCTTAAAGACTCTCCCAATAAGAACCTATTTGAGTTAGTAACACTATCATTCAACTTAATTCCCACAGTAAAGTTCCCCACTAGGATAACCACTTGCTCACAAACAGCCATTGATAATATCTTTATAGAAAAGTCAAATGAACAAAATTATATTACAAAACCAATAGTCAATGGCCTCTCAGACCATGACATGCAGTTCCTTCTGTTAAATGTTAATACTGAACAGGATATAAAATCTGTTAAATCTGAGCTCAAGAGGGTAATCAGTAAGCCAAAAATTGATTATTTTAGGACACTCCTCAGAGACATTCACTGGACTGATGTTTACAGTGCTCATGGCATGAATGAAAAATATAACATTTTTGCTAATAAAGTGCTTACCTTATTTGAACACTGCTTTCCCCCAAAACTTACCAAGGTTAGAGCAAAGTCTACAAAGAAGCCATGGATTACTCGAGGAATAGGGGTATCTTGTAAAACAAAAAGAAAACTGTATCTGTCAATCCGAAACATTTCCAATGTTGATGCTATAGCACATTATAAGAAATACTGCAAAATATTAAAGACTGTAATACGGATGTCAAAGCAAATATATTACAAGGAAAAGATAGTCATATCAGATAACAAAATAAAGACAATATGGGATATAGTGAAGGAGGAGACCGGTAGAACCAGACATGAAGAGGAACAAATAGCATTAAGAGTAAATGATGCATTGGTGACAGATGTGTATAGTGTTGCAGAACTTTTTAACAAACATTTTATAACTGTTACTGAAAAGATGGGGTTGTCAGGTTCGGTAGATGCTGCTATGGATTACCTTAGACCAGACATTTCAAGTAACTTCCATAATATGAATTTGACCCTCACTACCCCAACAGAAATAATGTCCATCATAAAATCTTTAAAATCAAAAACATCTAGTGGGTATGATGAAATATCAACAAAGTTAATTAAAGAATGTGATTCTGAGCTAAGTAACATATTAAGCTATCTGTGTAACCAGTCGTTTATCAGTGGAATATTTCCAGAATGGCTGAAATATGCTGAAGTTAAGCCACTGTTTAAGAAGGGAGATAAAGAAATAGCATCAAATTTCCGTCCAATTTCACTGTTGCCAGCATTCTCAAAAATTTTCGAAAAAGTAATGTACAGTCGTCTTTATAACCATCTTATCTCAAATAACATACTGTCAAAGTCACAGTTTGGATTTCTAAAAGGTTCTGATATTGAGAAGGCTATCTACACTTACAGTGAAAATGTACTTAATTCATTAGACAAAAAATTGCAGGCAACTGGTATATTTTGTGATCTGTCAAAGGCATTTGACTGTGTAAATCACAATATCCTTTTAAGTAAACTAGAATATTATAGTGTAACAGGAAATGCTGCAAAATGGTTCAAATCTTATATCTCTGGCAGGAAACAAAGGGTGTTATTAGGAAAGAGACATGTATCAAGCTATCAGGCATCATCCAACTGGGAACTAATTACATGTGGGGTCCCACAAGGTTCCATTTTGGGGCCCTTACTTTTTCTTGTGTATATCAATGACCTTTCATCAGTAACATTACCAGATGCCAAGTTTGTTTTGTTTGCTGATGATACAAACATTGCAATAAATAGCAAATCAAGTGTAGTCTTAGAAAGATCAGCCAATAAAATATTTGCAGACATTAATCACTGGTTCCTAGCCAATTCTTTGTCACTAAACTTTGAAAAAACACACTACATGCAGTTCAGAACTTGTAAGGGGTGTCCCAAGAGTATATGTCTAACATATGATGACAAGAAGATAGAAGAAGTGGACGGTGTTAAATTCTTGGGATTACAGCTTGATAATAAATTCAACTGGGAGGAGCACACCACAGAACTGCTGAAGCGTCTTAACAAATCTCTGTTTGCAATGCGAATTTTGTCAGACATAGGGGATATAAAAATGAAAAAGCTGGCATACTATGCTTACTTTCATTCCATAATGTCATATGGGATTATTTTCTGGGGTAATTCATCAAGCCAAGCTAAAGTTTTCCGGGCACAAAAACGTGCAGTAAGAATTATATGTGGTGTGAACTCAAGAACATCCTGCAGAAGCCTGTTTAGGGAACTAGGGATACTAACTACAGCTTCCCAATATATTTATTCCTTAATGAAATTTGTCATTAAAAATATATCACTTTTTCAAACCAACAGCTCAATTCATGGAATCAATACTAGAAATAAGAATAATCTTCACAAGGATTTAAAGTCACTTAGTCTTGTACAAAAAGGTGTGCATTATTCAGGAACACACATTTTCAATAACTTGCCAGCAGCCATAAAAAGCTTAACAACCAATGAAATTCAGTTTAAGAGAAGCCTAAAGGATTTATTGGTGGCCAACTCCTTCTACTCCATTGATGAATTTCTGAGGAAAACCAACTGATTTGTATATAAGTACAACATAACTTCTGCACAATTTCAGTGCAGTAATGTGTTCACTGAAAATTTGTGTGTGTGTGTGTGTGTGTGTGTGTGTGTAAGTATAATCTAACTTCTGCACCATTTCAGTGCAGTAATGTGTTCATTGTAAATAAGTATTACAGTAGTTGTATTCCATGTTTCTTACCTTATAAATAAATATAAAACTTTTTTATTTTAAATTCAGTGCAATAGTATTTGTAAAATGACTCTTAGTGTTCATTAAAAAATGACGATCATTCCACTTGGGACCTGTGGAATGGTACATTAGCTTATTTGTTTTAGTTTAAATATTTGTCATGTATTGTTGTTTTTCTGACATGTTCCACATCCTGGAGGACCTCCTCACTACGGATCAATTGGAATGAAAGTAAATCTAATCTAATCTAATTTGGAGAAAGGGACATCTGTTGCACCACAGGGTGGGAGGAGGGTGCCGAACACGATACATTTCCTGTCTTTGGTAAACATTTTTATATGTTTTATACTTATGGAATTTTGGTTTTTCATGTTGAGTTTAAAATGACCTTTTTCATGTTTGAAATGTACTAACTTGATTTTTCCTCACAGCAGGTCTACTTGTGTGTGTGGTTGCAACATTACGGTCCCATTGAGTACATTTTTGGAGAAAGGGACATCTGTTGCACCACAGGGAGGGAGGAGGGTGCCGAGCACGGTACATTTCCTGTCTTTGGTAAACTCTTTTTATGTTTAATACTTTTGGAATTGTGGTTTTTCATGTTGAGTTTAAAATGACCTTTTTCATGTTTGAAATGTACTAACTTGATTTTTCCTCACAGCAGTTCAACTTGTGTGTGTGGTTGCAACATTACGGTCCCATTGAGTACATTTTTGGAGAAAGGGACATCTGGTGCACCACAGGGAGGGAGGAGGGTGCCGAGCACGGTACATTTCCTGTCTTTGGTAAACTCTTTTTATGTTTTATACTTTTGGAATTGTGGATTTTCATGTTGAGTTTAAAATGACCTTTTTCATGTTTGAAATGTACTAACTTGATTTTTCCTCACAGCAGGTCTACTTATGTGTGTGGTTGCAACATTACGGTCCCATTGAGTACATTTTTGGAGAAAGGGACATCTGTTACACCACAAGGTGGGAGGAGGGTGCCGAGCACGATACATTTCCTGTCTTTGGTAACCATTTTTTATGTTTTATACTTTTGGAATTTTGGTTTTTCATGTTGAGTTTAAAATGAGCTTTTTTATGTTTGAAATGTACTAACTTGATTTTTCCTCGCAGCAGGTCAACCTGTGTGTGGTTGCAACGTTACGGTCCCATTGAGTACATTTTTGGAGAAAGGGACATCTGTTGCATCACAGGGCGGGAGGAGGGTGCCGAGCATATTACATTTCCTGCCTTTGGTAAACATTTTTTATGTTTTATACTTTTGGAATTTTGGTTTTTCATACTGAGTTTAAAATGACCTTTTTCATGTTTGAAATGTACTAACTTGATTTTTCCTCACAGCAGGTCAACTTGTGTGTGTGGTTGCAACATTACGGTCCCATTGAGTACATTTTTGGAGAAAGGGACATCTGTTGCACCACAGGGAGGGAGGAGGGTGCCGAGCACGGTACATTTCCTGTCTTTGGTAAACTCTTTTTATGTTTTATACTTTTGGAATTGTGGATTTTCATGTTGAGTTTAAAATGACCTTTTTCATGTTTGAAATGTACTAACTTGATTTATCCTCACAGCAGGTCAACTTATGTGTGTGGTTGCAACATTACGGTCCCATTGAGTACATTTTTGGAGAAAGGGACATCTGTTACACCACAGGGTGGGAGGAGGGTGCCGAGCACGATACATTTCCTGTCTTTGGTAACCATTTTTTATGTTTTATACTTTTGGAATTTTGGTGTTTCATGTTGAGTGTAAAATGAGCTTTTTTATGTTTGAAATGTACTAACTTGATTTTTCCTCGCAGCAGGTCAACCTGTGTGTGGTTGCAACGTTACGGTCCCATTGAGTACATTTTTGGAGAAAGGGACATCTGTTGCATCACAGGGCGGGAGGAGGGTGCCGAGCATATTACATTTCCTGCCTTTGGTAAACATTTTTTATGTTTTATACTTTTGGAATTTTGGTTTTTCATACTGAGTTTAAAATGACCTTTTTCATGTTTGAAATGTATTAACTTGATTTTTCCTCACAGCTGGTCAACTTGTGTGTGTGGTTGCAACATTACGGTCCCATTGAGTACATTTTTGGAGAAAGGGACATGTGTTGCACCACAGGGTGGGAGGAGGGTGCCGAGCACGATACATTTCCTGTCTTTGGTAAACATTTTTATATGTTTTATACTTATGGAATTTTTGTTTTTCATGTTGAGTTTAAAATGACCTTTTTCCTGTTTGAAATGTACTAACTTGATTTTTCCTCACAGCAGGTCAACTTGTGTGTGGTTGCAACGTTACGGTCCCATCAGTACATTTTTGGAGAAAGGGACATCTGTTGCACCACAGGGCGGGAGGAGGGTGCCGAGCACGATACATTTCCTGTCTTTGGTAAACATTTTTATATGTTTTATACTTATGGAATTTTGGTTTTTCATGTTGAGTTTAAAATGACCTTTTTCCTGTTTGAAATGTACTAACTTGATTTTTCCTCACAGCAGGTCAACTTGTGTGTGGTTGCAACGTTACGGTCCCATCGAGTACATTTTTGGAGAAAGGGACATCTGTTGCACCACAGGGTGGGAGGAGGGTGCCGAGCACGGTACATTTCCTGTCTTTGGTAAACTCTTTTTATGTTTTATACTTTTGGAATTGTGGTTTTTCATGTTGAGTTTAAAATGACCTTTTTCATGTTTGAAATGTACTAACTTGATTTTTCCTCACAGCAGTTCAACTTGTGTGTGTGGTTGCAACATTACGGTCCCATTGAGTACATTTTTGGAGAAAGGGACATCTGGTGCACCACAGGGAGGGAGGAGGGTGCCGAGCACGGTACATTTCCTGTCTTTGGTAAACTCTTTTTATGTTTTATACTTTTGGAATTGTGGATTTTCATGTTGAGTTTAAAATGACCTTTTTCATGTTTGAAATGTACTAACTTGATTTTTCCTCACAGCAGGTCGACTTATGTGTGTGGTTGCAACATTACGGTCCCATTGAGTACATTTTTGGAGAAAGGGACATCTGTTACACCACAGGGCGGGAGGAGGGTGCCGAGCACGATACATTTCCTGTCTTTGGTAACCATTTTTTATGTTTTATACTTATGGAATTTTGGTTTTTCATGTTGAGTTTAAAATGACCTTTCTCCTGTTTGAAATGTACTAACTTGCTTTTTCCTCACAGCAGGTCAACTTGTGTGTGGTTGCAACGTTACGGTCCCATTGAGTACATTTTTGGAGAAAGGGACATCTTTTGCACCACAGGGCGGGAGGAGGGTGCCGAGCACGATACATTTTTTGTCTTTGGTAAACATTTTTATATGTTTTATACTTATGGAATTTTGGTTTTTCATGTTGAGTTTAAAATGACCTTTTTCATGTTTGAAATGTACTAACTTGATTTTTCCTCACAGCAGGTCAACTTATGTGTGTGGTTCCAACATTACGGTCCCATTGAGTACATTTTTGGAGAAAGGGACATCTGTTGCACCACAGGGAGGGAAGAGGGTGCCGAGCACGGTACATTTCCTGTCTTTGGTAAACTCTTTTTATGTTTTATACTTTTGGAATTGTGGTTTTTCATGTTGAGTTTAAAATGACCTTTTTCATGTTTGAAATGTACTAACTTGATTTTTCCTCACAGCAGTTCAACTTGTGTGTGTGGTTGCAACATTACGGTCCCATTGAGTACATTTTTGGAGAAAGGGACATCTGTTACACCACAGGGTGGGAGGAGGGTGCCGAGCACGATACATTTCCTGTCTTTGGTAACCATTTTTTATGTTTTATACTTTTGGAATTTTGGTGTTTCATGTTGAGTGTAAAATGAGCTTTTTTATGTTTGAAATGTACTAACTTGATTTTTCCTCACAGCAGGTCAACTGGTGAGTGGTTGCAACGTTACGGTCCCATTGAGTACATTTTTGGAGAAAGGGACATCTGTTGCATCACAGGGCGGGAGGAGGGTGCCGAGCATATTACACTTCCTGCCTTTGGTAAACATTTTTTATGTTTTATACTTTTGGAATATTGGTTTTTCATACTGAGTTTAAAATTACCTTTTTCATGTTTGAAATGTATTAACTTGATTTTTCCTCACAGCTGGTCAACTTGTGTGTGTGGTTGCAACATTACGGTCCCATTGAGTACATTTTTGGAGAAAGGGACATGTGTTGCACCACAGGGTGGGAGGAGGGTGCCGAGCACGATACATTTCCTGTCTTTGGTAAACATTTTTATATGTTTTATACTTATGGAATTTTGGTTTTTCATGTTGAGTTTAAAATGACCTTTTTCCTGTTTGAAATGTACTAACTTGATTTTTCCTCACAGCAGGTCAACTTGTGTGTGGTTGCAATGTTACGGTCCCATTGAGTACATTTTTGGAGAAAGGGACATCTGTTGCACCACAGGGCGGGAGGAGGGTGCCGAGCACGATACATTTCCTGTCTTTGGTAAACATTTTTATATGTTTTATACTTATGGAATTTTGGTTTTTCACGTTGAGTTTAAAATGACCTTTTTCCTGTTTGAAATGTACTAACTTGATTTTTACTCACAGCAGGTCAACTGGTGAGTGGTAGCAACGTTACAGTCCCATTGAGTACATTTTTGGAGAAAGGGACATCTGTTGCACCACAGGGTGGTAGGAGGGTGCCGAGCACGATTAGTTTTCTCTCTCTGGTAAGGATTTTTTTGTGTTTTATACTTTTGGAATTTTGGTTAATCACGTTGAGTTTAAAATGACCTTTTTCCTGTTTGAAATGTACTAACTTATTTTTCCTCACAGCAGGTCAACTGGTGAGTGGTAGCAACGTTACGGTCCCATTGAGTACATTTTTGGAGAAAGGGACATCTGTTGCACCACAGGGCGGGAGGAGGGTGCCGAGCACGATACATTTCCTGTCTTTGGTAAACATTTTTATATGTTTTATACTTATGGAATTTTGGTTTTTCATGTTGAGTTTAAAATGACCTTTTTCATGTTTGAAATGTACTAACTTGATTTTTCGTCACAGCAGGTCTACTTGTGTGTGTGGTTGCAACATTACGGTCCCATTGAGTACATTGTTGGAGAAAGGGACATCTGTTGCACCACAGGGAGGGAGGAGGGTGCCGAGCACGGTACATTTCCTGTCTTTGGTAAACTCTTTTTATGTTTTATACTTTTGGAATTGTGGTTTTTCATGTTGAGTTTAAAATGACCTTTTTCATGTTTGAAATGTACTAACTTGATTTTTCCTCACAGCAGTTCAACTTGTGTGTGTGGTTGCAACATTACGGTCCCATTGAGTACATTTTTGGAGAAAGGGACATCTGGTGCACCACAGGGAGGGAGGAGGGTGCGGAGCACGGTACATTTCCTGTCTTTGGTAAACTCGTTTTATGTTTTATACTTTTGGAATTGTGGATTTTCATGTTGAGTTTAAATTGACCTTTTTCATGTTTGAAATGTACTAACTTGATTTTTCCTCACAGCAGGTCGACTTATGTGTGTGGTTGCAACATTACGGTCCCATTGAGTACATTTTTGGAGAAAGGGACATCTGTTACACCACAGGGTGGGAGGAGGGTGCCGAGCACGATACATTTCCTGTCTTTGGTAACCATTTTTTATGTTTCATACTTTTGGAATTTTGGTTTTTCATGTTGAGTTTAAAATGAGCTTTTTTATGTTTGAAATGTACTAACTTGATTTTTCCTCGCAGCAGGTCAACCTGTGTGTGGTTGCAATGTTACGGACCCATTGAGTACATTTTTGGAGAAAGGGACATCTGTTGCATCACAGGGCGGGAGGAGGGTGCCGAGCATATTACATTTCCTGCCTTTGGCAAACATTTTTTATGTTTTATACTTTTGAAATTTTGGTTTTTCATACTGAGTTTAAAATGACCTTTTTCATGTTTGAAATGTACTAACTTGATTTTTCCTCACAGCAGGTCAACTTGTGTGTGTGGTTGCAACATTACGGTCCCATTGAGTACATTTTTGGAGAAAGGGACATCTGTTGCACCACAGGGAGGGAGGAGGGTGCCGAGCACGGTACATTTCCTGTCTTTGGTAAACTCTTTTTATGTTTTATACTTTTGGAATTGTGGTTTTTCATGTTGAGTTTAAAATGACCTTTTTCATGTTTGAAATGTACTAACTTGATTTTTCCTCACAGCAGTTCAACTTGTGTGTGTGGTTGCAACATTACGGTCCCATTGAGTACATTTTTGGAGAAAGGGACATCTGGTGCACCACAGGGAGGGAGGAGGGTGCCGAGCACGGTACATTTCCTGTCTTTGGTAAACTCTTTTTATGTTTTATACTTTTGGAATTGTGGATTTTCATGTTGAGTTTAAAATGACCTTTTTCATGTTTGAAATGTACTAACTTGATTTTTCCTCACAGCAGTTCAACTTGTGTGTCTGGTTGCAACATTACGGTCCCATTGAGTACATTTTTGGAGAAAGGGACATCTGTTGCACCACAGGGAGGGAGGAGGGTGCCGAGCACGGTACATTTCCTGTCTTTGGTAAACTCTTTTTATGTTTTATACTTTTGGAATTGTGGATTTTCATGTTGAGTTTAAAATGACCTTTTTCATGTTTGAAATATACTAACTTGATTTTTCCTCACAGCAGGTCAACTTATGTGTGTGGTTGCAACATTACGGTCCCATTGAGTACATTTTTGGAGAAAGGGACATCTGTTACACCACAGGGTGGGAGGAGGGTGACGAGCACGATACATTTCCTTTCTTTGGTAACCATTTTTTATGTTTTATACTTTTGGAATTTTGGTTTTTCATGTTGAGTTTGAAATGAGCTTTTTTATGTTTGAAATGTACTAACTTGATTTTTCCTCGCAGCAGGTCAACCTGTGTGTGGTTGCAACGTTACGGTCCCATTGAGTACATTTTTGGAGAAAGGGACATCTGTTGCATCACAGGGCGGTAGGAGGGTGCCGAGCATATTACATTTCCTGCATTTGGTAAACATTTTTTATGTTTTATACTTTTGGAATTTTGGTTTTTCATGTTGAGTTTAAAATGAACTTTTTCCTGTTTGAAATGTACTAACTTGATTTTTCCTCACAGCAGGTCAACTTGTGTGTGTGGTTGCAACGTTACGGTCCCATTGAGTACATTTTTGGAGAAAGGGACATCTGTTGCACCACAGGGCGGGAGGAGGGTGCCGAGCACGATACATTTCCTGTCTTTGGTAAACATTTTTATATGTTTTATACTTATGGAATTTTGGTTTTTCATGTTGAGTTTAAAATGACCTTTTTCATGTTTGAAATGTACTAACTTGATTTTTCCTCACAGCAGGTCAACTTGTGTGTGTGGTTGCAACGTTACGGTCCAATTGAGTACATTTTTGGAGAAAGGGACATCTGTTACACAACAGGGTGGGAGGAGGGTGCCGAGCACAATACATTTCCTGTCTTTGGTAACCATTTTTTATGTTTTATACTTTTGGAATTTTGGTTTTTCATGTTGAGTTTAAAATGAGTTTTTTTATGTTTGAAATGTACTAACTTGATTTTTCCTCGCAGCAGGTCAACCTGTGTGTGGTTGCAACGTTACGGTCCTATTGAGTACATTTTTGGAGAAAGGGACATCTGTTGCATCACAGGGCAGGAGGAGGGTGCCGAGCATATTACATTTCCTGCCTTTGGTAAACGTTTTTATATGTTTTATACTTATGGAATTTTGGTTTTTCATGTTGAGTTTAAAATGACCTTTTTCCTGTTTCAAATGTACTAACTTGATTTTTCCTCACAGCAGGTCAACTTGCGTGTGTGGTTGCAACGTTACGGTCCCATTGAGTACATTTTTGGAGAAAGGGACATCTGTTGCACCACAGGGCGGGAGGAGGGTGCCGAGCACGATACATTTCCTGTCTTTGGTAAACATTTTTATATGTTTTATACTTATGGAATTTTGGTTTTTCATGTTGAGTTTAAAATGACCTTTTTCATGTTTGAAATGTACTAACTTGATTTTTCGTCACAGCAGGTCTACTTGTGTGTGTGGTTGCAACATTACGGTCCCATTGAGTACATTGTTGGTGAAAGGGACATCTGTTGCACCACAGGGAGGGAGGAGGGTGCCGAGCACGGTACATTTCCTGTCTTTGGTAAACTCTTTTTATGTTTTATACTTTTGGAATTGTGGTTTTTCATGTTGAGTTTAAAATGACCTTTTTCATGTTTGAAATGTACTAACTTGATTTTTCCTCACAGCAGTTCAACTTGTGTGTGTGGTTGCAATATTACGGTCCCATTGAGTACATTTTTGGAGAAAGGGACATCTGGTGCACCACAGGGAGGGAGGAGGGTGCGGAGCACGGTACATTTCCTGTCTTTGGTAAACTCGTTTTATGTTTTATACTTTTGGAATTGTGGATTTTCATGTTGAGTTTAAATTGACCTTTTTCATGTTTGAAATGTACTAACTTGATTTTTCCTCACAGCAGGTCGACTTATGTGTGTGGTTGCAACATTACGGTCCCATTGAGTACATTTTTGGAGAAAGGGACATCTGTTACACCACAGGGTGGGAGGAGGGTGCCGAGCACGATACA
Organism: Schistocerca piceifrons; assembly: GCF_021461385.2. NCBI lineage: Eukaryota > Metazoa > Arthropoda > Insecta > Orthoptera > Acrididae > Schistocerca > Schistocerca piceifrons. Next base: position 7,471,505 of record NC_060145.1, read on the forward strand.
TTTCCTGTCTTTGGTAACCATTTTTTATGTTTCATACTTTTGGAATTTTGGTTTTTCATGTTGAGTTTAAAATGAGCTTTTTTATGTTTGAAATGTACTAACTTGATTTTTCCTCGCAGCAGGTCAACCTGTGTGTGGTTGCAATGTTACGGACCCAGTGAGTACATTTTTGGAGAAAGGGACATCTGTTGCATCACAGGGCGGGAGGAGGGTGCCGAGCATATTACATTTCCTGCCTTTGGCAAACATTTTTTATGTTTTATACTTTTGAAATTTTGGTTTTTCATACTGAGTTTAAAATGACCTTTTTCATGTTTGAAATGTACTAACTTGATTTTTCCTCACAGCAGGTCAACTTGTGTGTGTGGTTGCAACATTACGGTCCCATTGAGTACATTTTTGGAGAAAGGGACATCTGTTGCACCACAGGGAGGGAGGAGGGTGCCGAGCACGGTACATTTCCTGTCTTTGGTAAACTCTTTTTATGTTTTATACTTTTGGAATTGTGGTTTTTCATGTTGAGTTTAAAATGACCTTTTTCATGTTTGAAATGTACTAACTTGATTTTTCCTCACAGCAGTTCAACTTGTGTGTGTGGTTGCAACATTACGGTCCCATTGAGTACATTTTTCGAGAAAGGGACATCTGGTGCACCACAGGGAGGGAGGAGGGTGCCGAGCACGGTACATTTCCTGTCTTTGGTAAACTCTTTTTATGTTTTATACTTTTGGAATTGTGGATTTTCATGTTGAGTTTAAAATGACCTTTTTCATGTTTGAAATGTACTAACTTGATTTTTCCTCACAGCAGGTCAACTTGTGTGTGTGGTTGCAACGTTACGGTCCAATTGAGTACATTTTTGGAGAAAGGGACATCTGTTACACAACAGGGTGGGAGGAGGGTGCCGAGCACAATACATTTCCTGTCTTTGGTAACCATTTTTTATGTTTTATACTTTTGGAATTTTGGTTTTTCATGTTGAGTTTAAAATGAGTTTTTTTATGTTTGAAATGTACTAACTTGATTTTTCCTCGCAGCAGGTCAACCTGTGTGTGGTTGCAACGTTACGGTCCTATTGAGTACATTTTTGGAGAAAGGGACATCTGTTGCATCACAGGGCAGGAGGAGGGTGCCGAGCATATTACATTTCCTGCCTTTGGTAAACGTTTTTATATGTTTTATACTTATGGAATTTTGGTTTTTCATGTTGAGTTTAAAATGACCTTTTTCCTGTTTCAAATGTACTAACTTGATTTTTCCTCACAGCAGGTCAACTTGCGTGTGTGGTTGCAACGTTACGGTCCCATTGAGTACATTTTTGGAGAAAGGGACATCTGTTGCACCACAGGGCGGGAGGAGGGTGCCGAGCACGATACATTTCCTGTCTTTGGTAAACATTTTTATATGTTTTATACTTATGGAATTTTGGTTTTTCATGTTGAGTTTAAAATGACCTTTTTCATGTTTGAAATGTACTAACTTGATTTTTCGTCACAGCAGGTCTACTTGTGTGTGTGGTTGCAACATTACGGTCCCATTGAGTACATTGTTGGTGAAAGGGACATCTGTTGCACCACAGGGAGGGAGGAGGGTGCCGAGCACGGTACATTTCCTGTCTTTGGTAAACTCTTTTTATGTTTTATACTTTTGGAATTGTGGTTTTTCATGTTGAGTTTAAAATGACCTTTTTCATGTTTGAAATGTACTAACTTGATTTTTCCTCACAGCAGTTCAACTTGTGTGTGTGGTTGCAATATTACGGTCCCATTGAGTACATTTTTGGAGAAAGGGACATCTGGTGCACCACAGGGAGGGAGGAGGGTGCGGAGCACGGTACATTTCCTGTCTTTGGTAAACTCGTTTTATGTTTTATACTTTTGGAATTGTGGATTTTCATGTTGAGTTTAAATTGACCTTTTTCATGTTTGAAATGTACTAACTTGATTTTTCCTCACAGCAGGTCGACTTATGTGTGTGGTTGCAACATTACGGTCCCATTGAGTACATTTTTGGAGAAAGGGACATCTGTTACACCACAGGGTGGGAGGAGGGTGCCGAGCACGATACATTTCCTGTCTTTGGTAACCATTTTTTATGTTTCATACTTTTGGAATTTTGGTTTTTCATGTTGAGTTTAAAATGAGCTTTTTTATGTTTGAAATGTACTAACTTGATTTTTCCTCGCAGCAGGTCAACCTGTGTGTGGTTGCAATGTTACGGACCCATTGAGTACATTTTTGGAGAAAGGGACATCTGTTGCATCACAGGGCGGGAGGAGGGTGCCGAGCATATTACATTTCCTGCCTTTGGCAAACATTTTTTATGTTTTATACTTTTGAAATTTTGGTTTTTCATACTGAGTTTAAAATGACCTTTTTCATGTTTGAAATGTACTAACTTGATTTTTCCTCACAGCAGGTCAACTTGTGTGTGTGGTTGCAACATTACGGTCCCATTGAGTACATTTTTGGAGAAAGGGACATCTGTTGCACCACAGGGAGGGAGGAGGGTGCCGAGCACGGTACATTTCCTGTCTTTGGTAAACTCTTTTTATGTTTTATACTTTTGGAATTGTGGTTTTTCATGTTGAGTTTAAAATGACCTTTTTCATGTTTGAAATGTACTAACTTGATTTTTCCTCACAGCAGTTCAACTTGTGTGTGTGGTTGCAACATTACGGTCCCATTGAGTACATTTTTCGAGAAAGGGACATCTGGTGCACCACAGGGAGGGAGGAGGGTGCCGAGCACGGTACATTTCCTGTCTTTGGTAAACTCTTTTTATGTTTTATACTTTTGGAATTGTGGATTTTCATGTTGAGTTTAAAATGACCTTTTTCATGTTTGAAATGTACTAACTTGATTTTTCCTCACAGCAGTTCAACTTGTGTGTCTGGTTGCAACATTACGGTCCCATTGAGTACATTTTTGGAGAAAGGGACATCTGTTGCACCACAGGGAGGGAGGAGGGTGCCGAGCACGGTACATTTCCTGTCTTTGGTAAACTCTTTTTATGTTTTATACTTTTGGAATTGTGGATTTTCATGTTGAGTTTAAAATGACCTTTTTCATGTTTGAAATATACTAACTTGATTTTTCCTCACAGCAGGTCAACTTATGTGTGTGGTTGCAACATTACGGTCCCATTGAGTACATTTTTGGAGAAAGGGACATCTGTTACACCACAGGGTGGGAGGAGGGTGACGAGCACGATACATTTCCTTTCTTTGGTAACCATTTTTTATGTTTTATACTTTTGGAATTTTGGTTTTTCATGTTGAGTTTGAAATGAGCTTTTTTATGTTTGAAATGTACTAACTTGATTTTTCCTCGCAGCAGGTCAACCTGTGTGTGGTTGCAACGTTACGGTCCCATTGAGTACATTTTTGGAGAAAGGGACATCTGTTGCATCACAGGGCGGTAGGAGGGTGCCGAGCATATTACATTTCCTGCATTTGGTAAACATTTTTTATGTTTTATACTTTTGGAATTTTGGTTTTTCATGTTGAGTTTAAAATGAACTTTTTCCTGTTTGAAATGTACTAACTTGATTTTTCCTCACAGCAGGTCAACTTGTGTGTGTGGTTGCAACGTTACGGTCCCATTGAGTACATTTTTGGAGAAAGGGACATCTGTTGCACCACAGGGCGGGAGGAGGGTGCCGAGCACGATACATTTCCTGTCTTTGGTAAACATTTTTATATGTTTTATACTTATGGAATTTTGGTTTTTCATGTTGAGTTTAAAATGACCTTTTTCATGTTTGAAATGTACTAACTTGATTTTTCCTCACAGCAGGTCAACTTGTGTGTGTGGTTGCAACGTTACGGTCCAATTGAGTACATTTTTGGAGAAAGGGACATCTGTTACACAACAGGGTGGGAGGAGGGTGCCGAGCACGATACATTTCCTGTCTTTGGTAACCATTTTTTATGTTTTATACTTTTGGAATTTTGGTTTTTCATGTTGAGTTTAAAATGAGTTTTTTTATGTTTGAAATGTACTAACTTGATTTTTCCTCGCAGCAGGTCAACCTGTGTGTGGTTGCAACGTTACGGTCCCATTGAGTACATTTTTGGAGAAAGGGACATCTGTTGCATCACAGGGCGGGAGGAGGGTGCCGAGCATATTACATTTCCTGCCTTTGGTAAACATTTTTTATGTTTTATACTTTTGGAATTTTGGTTTTTCATGTTGAGTTTAAAATGACCTTTTTCCTGTTTGAAATGTACTAACTTGATTTTTCCTCACAGCAGGTCAACTTGTGTGTGTGGTTGCAACGTTACGGTCCCATTGAGTACATTTTTGGAGAAAGGGACATCTGTTACACCACAGGGTGGGAGGAGGGTGCCGAGCACGATACATTTCCTGTCTTTGGTAACCATTTTTTATGTTTTATACTTTTGGAATTTTGGTTTTTCATGTTGAGTTTAAAATGAGCTTTTTTATGTTTGAAATGTACTAACTTAATTTTTCCTCGCAGCAGGTCAACCTGTGTGTGGTTGCAACGTTACGGTCCTATTGAGTACATTTTTGGAGAAAGGGACATCTGTTGCATCACAGGGCAGGAGGAGGGTGCCGAGCATATTACATTTCCTGCCTTTGGTAAACGTTTTTATATGTTTTATACTTATGGAATTTTGGTTTTTCATGTTGAGTTTAAAATGACCTTTTTCCTGTTTCAAATGTACTAACTTGATTTTTCCTCACAGCAGGTCAACTTGCGTGTGTGGTTGCAACGTTACGGTCCCATTGAGTACATTTTTGGAGAAAGGGACATCTGTTGCACCACAGGGAGGGAGGAGGGTGCCGAGCACGATACATTTCCTGTCTTTGGTAAACATTTTTATATGTTTTATACTTATGGAATTTTGGTTTTTCATGTTGAGTTTAAAATGACCTTTTTCATGTTTGAAATGTACTAACTTGATTTTTCCTCACATCAGGTCAACTTGTGTGTGTGGTTGCAACATTACGGTCCCATTGAGTACATTTTTGGAGAAAGGGACATCTGTTGCACCACATGGAGGGAGGAGGGTGTCGAGCTCGGTACATTTCCTGTCTTTGGTAAACTCTTTTTATGTTTTATACTTTTGGAATTGTGGTTTTTCATGTTGAGTTTAAAATGACCTTTTTCATGTTTGAAATGTACTAACTTGATTTTTCCTCACAGCAGTTCAACTTGTGTGTGTGGTTGCAACATTACGGTCCCATTGAGTACATTTTTGGAGAAAGGGACATCTGTTGCACCACAGGGAGGGAGGAGGGTGCCGAGCACGGTACATTTCCTGTCTTTGGTAAACTCTTTTTATGTTTTATACTTTTGGAATTGTGGATTTTCATGTTGAGTTTAAAATGACCTTTTTTATGTTTGAAATGTGCTAACTTGATTTTTCCTCGCAGCAGGTCAACCTGTGTGTGGTTGCAACGTTACGGTCCCATTGAGTACATTTTTGGAGAAAGGGACATCTGTTGCATCACAGGGCGGGAGGAGGGTGCCGAGCATATTACATTTCCTGCCTTTGATAAACATTTTTTATGTTTTATACTCTTGGAATTTTGGTTTTTCATACTGAGTTTAAAATGACCTTTTTCATGTTTGAAATGTACTAACTTGATTTTTCCTCACAGCTGGTCAACTTGTGTGTGTGGTTGCAACATTACGGTCCCATTGAGTACATTTTTGGAGAAAGGGACATCTGTTGCACCGCAGGGCGGGAGGAGGGTGCCGAGCACGATACATTTCCTGTCTTTGGTAAACTTTTCTTATGCTTTATACTTTTGGAATTTTGGTTCTTCATGTTGAATTTAAAAAGACCTTTTTCATGTTTGAAATGTACTAACTTGATTTTTCCTCACAGCAGGTCAACTTGTGTCTGTGGTTGCAACATTACGGTCCCATTGAGTACATTTTTGGAGTAAGGGACATCTGTTGCACCACAGGGCGGGAGGAGGGTGCCGAGCATATTACATTTCCTGTCTTTGGTAAACATTTTTTACGTTTTATACTTTTGGAATTTTGGTTCTTCATGTTGAATTTAAAAAGACCTTTTTCCTGTTTGAAATGTACTAACTTGAGTTTTCCTCACAGCAGGTCAACTTGTGTGTGTGGTTGCAACATTACAGTCCCATTGAGTACATTTTTTGAGAAAGGGACATCTGTTGCACCACAGGGCGGGAGGAGGGTGCCGAGCACGATACATTTCCTGCCTTTGGTAAACTTTATTTATGTTTTATACTTTTGGAATTTTGGTTTTTCATGTTGAGTTTAAAATGGCCTTTTTCATGTTTGAAATGTACTAACTTGATTTTTCCTCACAGCTGGTCAACTTGTGTGTGTGGTTGCAACATTACGGTCCCATTGAGTACATTTTTGGAGAAAGGGACATCTGTTGCACCACAGGGCGGGAGGAGGGTGCCGAGCACGATACATTTCCTGCCTTTGGTAAACTTTTTTTATGCTTTATACTTTTGGAATTGTGGATTTTCATGTTGAGTTTAAAATGACCTTTTTCATGTTTGAAATGTACTAACTTGATTTTTCCTCACAGCAGGTCAACTTATGTGTGTGGTTGCAACATTACGGTCCCATTGAGTACATTTTTGGAGAAAGGGACATCTGTTACACCACAGGGTGGGAGGAGGACGCCGAGCACGATACATTTCCTGTCTTTGGTAACCATTTTTTATGTTTTATACTTTTGGAATTTTGGTTTTTCATGTTGAGTTTAAAATGACCTTTTTTATGTTTGAAATGTGCTAACTTGATTTTTCCTCGCAGCAGGTCAACCTGTGTGTGGTTGCAACGTTACGGTCCCATTGAGTACATTTTTGGAGAAAGGGACATCTGTTGCATCACAGGGCGGGAGGAGGGTGCCGAGCATATTACATTTCCTGCCTTTGATAAACATTTTTTATGTTTTATACTCTTGGAATTTTGGTTTTTCATACTGAGTTTAAAATGACCTTTTTCATGTTTGAAATGTACTAACTTGATTTTTACTCACAGCAGGTCAACTTGTGTCTGTGGTTGCAACATTACGGTCCCATTGAGTACATTTTTGGAGTAAGGGACATCTGTTGCACCACAGGGCGGGAGGAGGGTGCCGAGCATATTACATTTCCTGTCTTTGGTAAACATTTTTTACGTTTTATACTTTTGGAAATTTGGTTCTTCATGTTGAATTTAAAAAGACCTTTTTCCCATTTGAAATGTACTAACTTGAGTTTTCCTCACAGCAGGTCAACTTGTGTGTGTGGTTGCAACATTACGGTCCCATTGAGTACATTTTTTAAGAAAGGGACATCTGTTACACCACAGGGTGGGAGGAGGGTGCCGAGCACGATACATTTCCTGTCTTTGGTAAACTTTTTTTATGCTTTATACTTTTGGAATTTTGGTTCTTCATGTTGAATTTAAAAAGACCTTTTTCATGTTTGAAATGTACTAACTTGATTTTTCCTCACAGCAGGTCAACTTGTGTCTGTGGTTGCAACATTACGGTCCCATTGAGTACATTTTTGGAGTAAGGGACATCTGTTGCACCACAGGGCGGGAGGAGGGTGCCGAGCATATTACATTTCCTGTCTTTGGTAAACATTTTTTGCGTTTTATACTTTTGGAATTTTGGTTCTTCATGTTGAATTTAAAAAGACCTTTTTCCTGTTTGAAATGTACTAACTTGAGTTTTCCTCACAGCAGGTCAACTTGTGTGTGTGGTTGCAACATTACGGTCCCATTGAGTACATTTTTTGAGAAAGGGACATCTGTTGCACCACAGGGCAGGAGGAGGGTGCCGAGCACGATACATTTCCTGCCTTTGGTAAACTTTATTTATGTTTTATACTTTTGGAATTTTGGTTTTTCATGTTGAGTTTAAAATGGCCTTTTTCATGTTTGAAATGTACTAACTTGATTTTTCCTCACAGCTGGTCAACTTGTGTGTGTGGTTGCAACATTACGGTCCCATTGAGTACATTTTTGGAGAAAGGGACATCTGTTGCACCACAGGGCGGGAGGAGGGTGCCGAGCACGATACATTTCCTGCCTTTGGTAAACTTTTTTTATGCTTTATACTTTTGGAATTTTGGTTTTTCATGTTGAGTTTAAAATGACCTTTTTCATGTTTGAAATGTACTAACTTGATTTTTCCTCACAGCAGATCAACTTATGTGTGTGTTTGCAACATTACGGTCCCATTGAGTACATTTTTGGAGAAAGGGACATCTGTTACACCACAGGGTGGGAGGAGGGTGCCGAGCACGATACATTTCCTGTCTTTGGTAACCATTTTTTATGTTTTATACTTTTGGAATTTTGGTTTTTCATGTTGAGTTTAAAATGTGCTTTTTTATGTTTGAAATGTACTAACTTGATTTTTCCTCGCAGCAGGTCAACCTGTGTGTGGTTGCAACGTTACGGTCCCATTGAGTACATTTTTGGAGAAAGGGACATCTGTTGCACCGCAGGGCGGGAGGAGGGTGCCGAGCACGATACATTTCCTGCCTTTGGTAAACTTTATTTATGTTTTATACTTTTGGAATTTTGGTTTTTCATGTTGAGTTTAAAATGGCCTTTTTCATGTTTGAAATGTACTAACTTGATTTTTCCTCACAGCTGGTCAACTTGTGTGTGTGGTTGCAACATTACGGTCCCATTGAGTACATTTTTGGAGAAAGGGACATCTGTTGCACCACAGGGCGGGAGGAGGGTGCCGAGCACAATACATTTCCTGCCTTTGGTAAACTTTTTTTATGCTTTATACTTTTGGAATTTTGGTTTTTCATGTTGAGTTTAAAATGACCTTTTTCATGTTTGAAATGTACTAACTTGATTTTTCCTCACAGCAGATCAACTTATGTGTGTGGTTGCAACATTACGGTCCCATTGAGTACATTTTTGGAGAAAGGGACATCTGTTACACCACAGGGTGGGAGGAGGGTGCCGAGCACGATACATTTCCTGTCTTTGGTAACCATTTTTTATGTTTTATACTTTTGGAATTTTGGTTTTTCATGTTGAGTTTAAAATGTGCTTTTTTATGTTTGAAATGTACTAACTTGATTTTTCCTCACAGCAGGTCAACTTGTGTGTGTGGTTCCAACATTACGGTCCCATTGAGTACATTTTTGGAGAAAGGGACATCTGTTGCATCACAGGGCGTTAGGAGGGTGCCGAGCATATTACATTTCCTGCCTTTGGTAAACATTTTTTATGTTTTATACCTTTGTAATTTTGGTTTTTCATATTGAGTTTAAAATTACCTTTTTCATGTTTGAAATGTACTAACTTGATTTTTCCTCACAGCTGGTCAACTTGTGTGTGTGGTTGCAACATTACAGTCCCATTGAGTTCATTTTTGGAGAAAGGGACATCTGTTGCACCACAGGGAGGGAGGAGGGTGCCGAGCATGGTACATTTCCTGTCTTTGGTAAACTCTTTTTGTGTTTTATACTTTTGGAATTGTGGATTTTCATGTTGAGTTTAAAATGACCTTTTTCATGTTTGAAATGTACTAACTTGATTTTTCCTCACAGCAGGTCAACTTATGTGTGTGGTTGCAACATTACGGTCCCATTGAGTACATTTTTGGAGAAAGGGACATCTGTTGCACCGCAGGGCGGGAGGAGGGTGCCGAGCACGATACATTTCCTGCCTTTGGTAAACTTTATTTCTGTTTTATACTTTTGGAATTTTGGTTTTTCATGTTGAGCTTAAAATAGCCTTTTTCATGTTTGAAATGTACTAACTTAATATTTCCTCACAGCTGGTCAACTTGTGTGTGTGGTTGCAACATTACAGTCCCATTGAGTACATTTTTGGAGAAAGGGACAACTGTTGCACCACAGGGCGGGAGGAGGGTGCCGAGCACGATACATTTCCTGCCTTTGGTAAACTTTTTTTATGCTTTATACTTTTGGAATTTTGGTTTTTCATGTTGAGTTTAAAATGACCTTGTTCATGTTTGAAATGTACTAACTTGATATTTCTTCACAGCAGGTCAACTTATGTGTGTGGTTGCAACATTACGGTCCCATTGAGTACATTTTTGGAGAAAGGGACATTTGTTACACCACAGGGTGGGAGGAGGGTGCCGAGCACGATACATTTCCTGTCTTTGGTAACCATTTTTTATGTTTTATACTTTTGGAATTTTGGTTTTTCATGTTGAGTTTAAAATGAGCTTTTTTATGTTTCAAATGTACTAACTTGATTTTTCCTCGCAGCAGGTCAACCTGTGTGTGGTTGCAACGTTACGGTCCCATTGAGTACATTTTTGGAGAAAGGGACATCTGTTGCATCACAGGGCGGGAGGAGGGTGCCGAGCATATTACATTTCCTGCCTTTGGTAAACATTTTTTATGCTTTATACTTTTGGAATTTTGGTTTTTCATGTTGAGTTTAAAATGGCCTTTTTCATGTTTGAAATGTACTAACTTGATTTTTCCTCACAGCAGGTCAACTTATGTGTGTGGTTGCAACATTACGGTCCCATTGAGTACATTTTTGGAGAAAGGGACATCTGTTACACCACAGGGTGGGAGGAGGACGCCGAGCACGATACATTTCCTGTCTTTGGTAACCATTTTTTATGTTTTATACTTTTGGAATTTTGGTTTCTCATGTTGAGTTTAAAATGACCTTTTTTATGTTTGAAATGTGCTAACTTGATTTTTCCTCGCAGCAGGTCAACCTGTGTGTGGTTGCAACGTTACGGTCCCATTGAGTACATTTTTGGAGAAAGGGACATCTGTTGCATCACAGGGCGGGAGGAGGGTGCCGAGCATATTACATTTCCTGCCTTTGATAAACATTTTTTATGTTTTATACTCTTGGAATTTTGGTTTTTCATACTGAGTTTAAAATGACCTTTTTCATGTTTGAAATGTACTAACTTGATTTTTCCTCACAGCTGGTCAACTTGTGTGTGTGGTTGCAACATTACGGTCCCATTGAGTACATTTTTGGAGAAAGGGACATCTGTTGCACCGCAGGGCGGGAGGAGGGTGCCGAGCACGATACATTTCCTGCCTTTGGTAAACTTTTTTTATGCTTTATACTTTTGGAATTTTGGTTTTTCATGTTGAGTTTAAAATGGCCTTTTTCATGTTTGAAATGTACTAACTTGATTTTTACTCACAGCAGGTCAACTTGTGTCTGTGGTTGCAACATTACGGTCCCATTGAGTACATTTTTGGAGTAAGGGACATCTGTTGCACCACAGGGCGGGAGGAGGGTGCCGAGCATATTACATTTTTTGTCTTTGGTAAACATTTTTTACGTTTTATACTTTTGGAAATTTGGTTCTTCATGTTGAATTTAAAAAGACCTTTTTCCCATTTGAAATGTACTAACTTGAGTTTTCCTCACAGCAGGTCAACTTGTGTGTGTGGTTGCAACATTACGGTCCCATTGAGTACATTTTTTAAGAAAGGGACATCTGTTACACCACAGGGTGGGAGGAGGGTGCCGAGCACGATACATTTCCTGTCTTTGGTAAACTTTTTTTATGCTTTATACTTTTGGAATTTTGGTTCTTCATGTTGAATTTAAAAAGACCTTTTTCATGTTTGAAATGTACTAACTTGATTTTTCCTCACAGCAGGTCAACTTGTGTCTGTGGTTGCAACATTACGGTCCCATTGAGTACATTTTTGGAGTAAGGGACATCTGTTGCACCACAGGGCGGGAGGAGGGTGCCGAGCATATTACATTTCCTGTCTTTGGTAAACATTTTTTACGTTTTATACTTTTGGAATTTTGGTTCTTCATGTTGAATTTAAAAAGACCTTTTTCCTGTTTGAAATGTACTAACTTGAGTTTTCCTCACAGCAGGTCAACTTGTGTGTGTGGTTGCAACATTACGGTCCCATTGAGTACATTTTTTGAGAAAGGGACATCTGTTGCACCACAGGGCAGGAGGAGGGTGCCGAGCACGATACATTTCCTGCCTTTGGTAAACTTTATTTATGTTTTATACTTTTGGAATTTTGGTTTTTCATGTTGAGTTTAAAATGGCCTTTTTCATGTTTGAAATGTACTAACTTGATTTTTCCTCACAGCTGGTCAACTTGTGTGTGTGGTTGCAACATTACGGTCCCATTGAGTACATTTTTGGAGAAAGGGACATCTGTTGCACCACAGGGCGGGAGGAGGGTGCCGAGCACGATACATTTCCTGCCTTTGGTAAACTTTTTTTATGCTTTATACTTTTGGAATTTTGGTTTTTCATGTTGAGTTTAAAATGACCTTTTTCATGTTTGAAATGTACTAACTTGATTTTTCCTCACAGCAGATCAACTTATGTGTGTGGTTGCAACATTACGGTCCCATTGAGTACATTTTTGGAGAAAGGGACATCTGTTACACCACAGGGTGGGAGGAGGGTGCCGAGCACGATACATTTCCTGTCTTTGGTAACCATTTTTTATGTTTTATACTTTTGGAATTTTGGTTTTTCATGTTGAGTTTAAAATGTGCTTTTTTATGTTTGAAATGTACTAACTTGATTTTTCCTCGCAGCAGGTCAACCTGTGTGTGGTTGCAACGTTACGGTCCCATTGAGTACATTTTTGGAGAAAGGGACATCTGTTGCACCGCAGGGCGGGAGGAGGGTGCCGAGCACGATACATTTCCTGCCTTTGGTAAACTTTATTTATGTTTTATACTTTTGGAATTTTGGTTATTCATGTTGAGTTTAAAATGGCCTTTTTCATGTTTGAAATGTACTAACTTGATTTTTCCTCACAGCTGGTCAACTTGTGTGTGTGGTTGCAACATTACGGTCCCATTGAGTACATTTTTGGAGAAAGGGACATCTGTTGCACCACAGGGCGGGAGGAGGGTGCCGAGCACAATACATTTCCTGCCTTTGGTAAACTTTTTTTATGCTTTATACTTTTGGAATTTTGGTTTTTCATGTTGAGTTTAAAATGACCTTTTTCATGTTTGAAATGTACTAACTTGATTTTTCCTCACAGCAGATCAACTTATGTGTGTGGTTGCAACATTACGGTCCCATTGAGTACATTTTTGGAGAAAGGGACATCTGTTACACCACAGGGTGGGAGGAGGGTGCCGAGCACGATACATTTCCTGTCTTTGGTAACCATTTTTTATGTTTTATACTTTTGGAATTTTGGTTTTTCATGTTGAGTTTAAAATGTGCTTTTTTATGTTTGAAATGTACTAACTTGATTTTTCCTCACAGCAGGTCAACTTGTGTGTGTGGTTCCAACATTACGGTCCCATTGAGTACATTTTTGGAGAAAGGGACATCTGTTGCATCACAGGGCGTTAGGAGGGTGCCGAGCATATTACATTTCCTGCCTTTGGTAAACATTTTTTATGTTTTATACTTTTGTAATTTTGGTTTTTCATATTGAGTCTAAAATTACCTTTTTCATGTTTGAAATGTACTAACTTGATTTTTCCTCACAGCTGGTCAACTTGTGTGTGTGGTTGCAACATTACAGTCCCATTGAGTTCATTTTTGGAGAAAGGGACATCTGTTGCACCACAGGGAGGGAGGAGGGTGCCGAGCATGGTACATTTCCTGTCTTTGGTAAACTCTTTTTGTGTTTTATACTTTTGGAATTGTGGATTTTCATGTTGAGTTTAAAATGACCTTTTTCATGTTTGAAATGTACTAACTTGATTTTTCCTCACAGCAGGTCAACTTATGTGTGTGGTTGCAACATTACGGTCCCATTGAGTACATTTTTGGAGAAAGGGACATCTGTTGCACCGCAGGGCGGGAGGAGGGTGCCGAGCACGATACATTTCCTGCCTTTGGTACACTTTATTTCTGTTTTATACTTTTGGAATTTTGGTTTTTCATGTTGAGCTTAAAATAGCCTTTTTCATGTTTGAAATGTACTAACTTAATATTTCCTCACAGCTGGTCAACTTGTGTGTGTGGTTGCAACATTACAGTCCCATTGAGTACATTTTTGGAGAAAGGGACAACTGTTGCACCACAGGGCGGGAGGAGGGTGCCGAGCACGATACATTTCCTGCCTTTGGTAAACTTTTTTTATGCTTTATACTTTTGGAATTTTGGTTTTTCATGTTGAGTTTAAAATGACCTTGTTCATGTTTGAAATGTACTAACTTGATATTTCATCACAGCAGGTCAACTTATGTGTGTGGTTGCAACATTACGGTCCCATTGAGTACATTTTTGGAGAAAGGGACATCTGTTACACCACAGGGTGGGAGGAGGGTGCCGAGCACGATACATTTCCTGTCTTTGGTAACCATTTTTTATGTTTTATACTTTTGGAATTTTGGTTTTTCATGTTGAGTTTAAAATGAGCTTTTTTATGTTTCAAATGTACTAACTTGATTTTTCCTCGCAGCAGGTCAACCTGTGTGTGGTTGCAACGTTACGGTCCCATTGAGTACATTTTTGGAGAAAGGGACATCTGTTGCATCACAGGGCGGGAGGAGGGTGCCGAGCATATTACATTTCCTGCCTTTGGTAAACATTTTTTATGCTTTATACTTTTGGAATTTTGGTTTTTCATGTTGAGTTTAAAATGGCCTTTTTCATGTTTGAAATGTACTAACTTGATTTTTCCTCACAGCAGTTCAACCTGTGTGTGTACTTGCAACATTACGGTCCCATTGAGTACATTTTTGGAGAAAGGGACATCTGTTGCACCACAGGAAGGGAGGAGGGTGCTGAGCACGGTACATTTCCTGTCTTTTGTAATCTCTTTTTATGTTTTATACTTTTGGAATTGTGGATTTTCATGTTGAGTTTAAAATGACCTTTTTCATGTTTGAAATGTACTAACTTGATTTTTCCTCACAGCAGGTCAACTTATGTGTGTGGTTGAAACATTACGGTCCCATTGAGTACATTTTTGGAGAAAGGGACATCTGTTACACCACAGGGTGGGAGGAGGGTGCCGAGCACGATACATTTCCTGTCTTTGGTAACCATTTTTTATGTTTTATACTTTTGGAATTGTGGATTTTCATGTTGAGTTTAAAATGACCTTTTTCATGTTTGAAATGTACTAACTTGATTTTTCCTCGCAGCAGGTCAACTTGTGTCTGTGGTTGCAACATTACGGTCCCATTGAGTACATTTTTGGAGTAAGGGACATCTGTTGCACCACAGGGCGGGAGGAGGGTGCCGAGCATATTACATTTTTTGTCTTTGGTAAACATTTTTTACGTTTCATACTTTTGGAATTTTGGTTCTTCATGTTGAATTTAAAAAGACCTTTTTCCTGTTTGAAATGTACTAACTTGAGTTTTCCACACAGCAGGTCAACTTGTGTGTGTGGTTGCAACATTACGGTCCCATTGAGTACATTTTTTGAGAAAGGGACGTCTGTTACACCACAGGGTGGGAGGAGGGTGCCGAGCATGATACATTTCCTGTCTTTGGTAAACTTTTTTTATGCTTTATACTTTTGGAATTTTGGTTTTTCATGTTGAGTTTAAAATGGCCTTTTTCATGTTTGAAATGTACTAACTTGATTTTTCCCCACAGCAGGTCAACTTGTGTCTGTGGTTGCAACATTACGGTCCCATTGAGTACATTTTTGGAGTAAGGGACATCTGTTGCACCACAGGGTGGGAGGAGGGTGCCGAGCATATTACATTTCCTGTCTTAGGTAAACATTTTTTACGTTTTATACTTTTGGAATTTTGGTTCTTCATGTTGAATTTAAAAAGACCTTTTTCCTGTTTGAAATGTACTAACTTGAGTTTTCCTCACAGCAGGTCAACTTGTGAGTGTGGTTGCAACATTACGGTCCCATTGAGTACATTTTTGGAGAAAGGGACATCTGTTGCACCACAGGGCGGGAGGAGGGTGCCGAGCACGATACATTTCCTGCCTTTGGTAAACTTTTTTTATGCTTTATACTTTTGGAATTTTGGTTTTTCATTTTGAGTTTAAAATGACACTGTGGTGCAACAGATGTCCCTTTCTCCAAAAATGTACTCAATGGGACTGTAACATTGCTACCACTCACCAGTTGACCTGCTGTGAGGAAAAATCAAGTTAGTACATTTCAAACAGGAAAAAGGTCATTTTAAACTCAACGTGATTAACCAAAATTCCAAAAGTATAAAACATAAAAAAATCCTTACCAGAGAGAGAAAACTAATCGTGCTACTCACCCTCCTCCCACCCTGTGGTGCAACAGATGTCCCTTTCTCCAAAAATGTACTCAATGGGACTGTAACATTGCTACCACTCACCAGTTGATCTGCTGTGAGGAAAAATCAAGTTAGTACTTTTCAAACAGGAAAAAGGTCATTTTAAACTCAACGTGATTAACCAAAATTCCAAAAGTATAAAACATAAAAAAATCCTTACCAGAGAGAGAAAACTAATCGTGCTCGTCACCCTCCTCCCACCCTGTGGTGCAACAGATGTCCCTTTCTCCAAAATTTACTCAATGGGACTGTAACGTTGCTACCACTCACCAGTTGACCTGCTGTGAGGAAAAATCAAGTTAGTACATTTCAAACAGGAAAAAGGTCATTTTAAACTCAACGTGATTAACCAAAATTCCAAAAGTATAAAACATAAAAAAATCCTTATCAGCGAGAGAAAACTAATCGTGCTCGTCACCCTCCTCCCACCCTGTGGTGCAACAGATGTCCCTTTCTCCAAAAATGTACTCAATGGGACTGTAACGTTGCTATCACTCACCAGTTGACCTGCTGTGAGGAAAAATCAAGTTAGTACATTTCAAACAGGAAAAAGGTCATTTTAAACTCAACGTGATTAACCAAAATTCCAAAAGTATAAAACATAAAAAAATCCTTACCAGAGAGAGAAAACTAATCGTGCTCCTCACCCTCCTCCCACCCTGTGGTGCTACAGATGTCCCTTTCTCCAAAATTTACTCAATGGGACTGTAACGTTTCTACCACTCACCAGTTGACCTGCTGTGAGGAAAAATCAAGTTAGTACATTTCAAACAGGAAAAAGGTCATTTTAAACTCAACGTGATTAACCAAAATTCCAAATGTATTAAACATAAAAAAATCCTTACCAGAGAGAGAAAACTAATCATGCTTGGCACCCTCCTCCCACCCTGTGGTGCAACAGATGTCCCTTTCTCCAAAAATGTACTCAATGGGACTGTAACGTTGCTACCACTCACCAGTTGACCTGCTGTGAGGAAAACTCAAGTTAGTACATTTCAAACAGGAAGAAGGTCTTTTTAAATTCAACATGAAGAACCAAAATTCCAAAAGTATAAAACGTAAAAAATGTTTACCAAAGACAGGAAATGTAATATGCTCGGCACCCTCCTCCCGCCCTGTGGTGCAACAGATGTCCCTTACTCCAAAAATGTACTCAATGGGACCGTAATGTTGCAACCACAGACACAAGTTGACCTGCTGTGAGAAAAAATCAAGTTAGTACATTTCAAACATGAATAAGGCCATTTTAAACTCAACATGAAAAACCAAAATTCCAAAAGTATAAAACATAAATAAAGTTTACCAAAGGCAGGAAATGTATCGTGCTCGGCACCCTCCTCCCGCCCTGCGGTGCAACAGATGTCCCTTTCTCCAAAAATGTACTCAATGGGACCGTAATGTTGCAACCACACACAAGTTGAACTGCTGTGAGGAAAAATCAAGTTAGTACATTTCAAACAGGAATAAGGTCATTTTAAACTCAACGTGAAAAACCAAAATTCCAAAAGTATAAGAGATAAAAAAATCCTTACCAAAGAGAGAAAATGTATCGTGCTCGGCACGCTCCTCCTGCCCTGTGGTGCAACAGATGTCCCTTTCTCCAAAAATGTACTCAATGGGACCGTAATGTTGCAACCACACACAAGTTGACCTGCTGTGAGGAAAATTCAAGTTAGTACATTTCAAACAGTAATAAGGTCATTTTAAACTCAATGTGAAAAACCAAATTCCAAAAGTATAAAAGATAAAAATATCCTTACCAAAGAGAGAAAAATGTATCGTGCTCGGCACGCTCCTTCCCCCCCTGTGGTGCAACAGATGTCCCTTTCTCCAAAAATGTACTCAATGGGACCGTAATGTTGCAACCACAGACACAAGTTGACCTGCTGTGAGGAAAATTCAAGTTAGTACATTTCAAACAGGAAAACGGTCATTTTAAACACAACGTGATTAACCAAAATTCCAAAAGTATAAAACATAAAAAAATCCTTACCAGAGAGAGAAAACTAATCGTGCTCCTCACCCTCCTCCCACCCTGTGGTGCTACAGATGTCCCTTTCTCCAAAATGTACTCAATGGGACTGTAACGTTGCTACCACTCACCAGTTGACCTGCTGTGAGGAAAAATCAAGTTAGTAAATTTCAAACAGGAAAAAGGTCATTTTACACTCAACGTGATTAACCAAAATTCCAAAAGTATAAAACATAAAAAAATCCTTACCAGAGAGAGAAAACTAATCGTGCTCCTCACCCTCCTCCCACCCTGTGGTGCTACAGATGTCCCTTTCTCCAAAATTTACTCAATGGGACTGTAACGTTTCTACCACTCACCAGTTGGCCTGCTGTGAGGAAAAATCAAGTTAGTACATTTCAAACATGAAAAAGGTCTTTTTAAATTCAACGTGAAGAACCAAAATTCCAAAAGTATAAAGCATAAAAAAAGTTTACCAAAGACAGGAAATGTATCGTGCTCGGCACCCTCCTCCCACCCTGTGGTGTAACAGATGTCCCTTTCTCCAAAATGTACTCAATGGGACCGTAATGTTGCAACCACACACACAAGTTGACCTGCTGTGAGGAAAACTCAAGTTAGTACATTTCAAAAAGGAAAAAGGTCTTTTTAAATTCAACATGAAGAACCAAAATTCCAAAAGTATAAAACGTAAAAAATGTTTACCAAAGACAGGAAATGTAATATGCTCGGCACCCTCCTCCCGCCCTGTGGTGCAACAGATGTCCCTTACTCCAAAAATGTACTCAATGGGACCGTAATGTTGCAACCACAGACACAAGTTGACCTGCTGTGAGGAAAAATTAAGTTAGTACATTTCAAACACGAATAAGGCCATTTTTAACTCAACATGAAAAACCAAAATTCCAAAAGTATAAAACATAAATAAAGTTTACCAAAGGCAGGAAATGTATCGTGCTCGGCACCCTCCTCCCGCCCTGCGGTGCAACAGATGTCCCTTTCTCCAAAAATGTACTCAATGGGACCGTAATGTTGCAACCACACACAAGTTGAACTGCTGTGGGGAAAAATCAAGTTAGTACATTTCAAACAGGAATAAGGTCATTTTAAACTCAACGTGAAAAACCAAAATTCCAAAAGTATAAGAGATAAAAAAATCCTTACCAAAGAGAGAAAATGTATCGTGCTCGGCACGCTCCTCCTGCCCTGTGGTGCAACAGATGTCCCTTTCACCCAAAAATGCACTCAATGGGACCGTAATGTTGCAACCACACACAAGTTGACCTGCTGTGAGGAAAATTCAAGTTAGTACATTTCAAACAGGAATAAGGTCATTTTAAACTCAATGTGAAAAACCAAATTCCAAAAGTAAAAAAGATAAAAATATCCTTACCAAAGAGAGAAAAATGTATCGTGCTCGGCACGCTCCTTCCCCCCCTGTGGTGCAACAGATGTCCCTTTCTCCAAAAATGTACTCAATGGGACCGTAATGTTGCAACCACACACAAGTTGACCTGCTGTGAGGAAAATTCAAGTTAGTACATTTCAAACAGGAAAACGGTCATTTTAAACTCAACGTGATTAACCAAAATTCCAAAAGTATAAAACATAAAAAAATCCTTACCAGAGAGAGAAAACTAATCGTGCTCCTCACCCTCCTCCCACCCTGTGGTGCTACAGATGTCCCTTTCTCCAAAATGTACTCAATGGGACTGTAACGTTGCTACCACTCAGCAGTTGACCTGCTGTGAGGAAAAATCAAGTTAGTAAATTTCAAACAGGAAAAAGGTCATTTTACACTCAACGTGATTAACCAAAATTCCAAAAGTATAAAACATAAAAAAATCCTTACCAGAGAGAGAAAACTAATCGTGCTCCTCACCCTCCTCCCACCCTGTGGTGCTACAGATGTCCCTTTCTCCAAAATTTACTCAATGGGACTGTGACGTTTCTACCACTCACCAGTTGACCTGCTGTGAGGAAAAATCAAGTTAGTACATTTCAAACAGGAAAAAGGTCATTTTAAACTCAACGTGATTAACCAAAATTCCAAATGTATTAAACATAAAAAAATCCTTACCAGAGAGAGAAAACTAATCATGCTCGGCACCCTCCTCCCACCCTGTGGTGCAACAGATGTCCCTTTCTCCAAAAATGTACTCAATGGGACTGTAACGTTGCTACCACTCACCAGTTGACCTGCTGTGAGGAAAAATCAAGTTAGTACATTTCAAACAGGAAAAAGGTCTTTTTAAATTCAACATGAAGAACCAAAATTCCAAAAGTATAAAACGTAAAAAATGTTTACCAAAGACAGGAAATGTAATATGCTCAGCACCCTCCTCCCGCCCTGTGGTGCAACAGATGTCCCTTACTCCAAAAATGTACTCAATGGGACCGTAATGTTGCAACCACAGACACAAGTTGACCTGCTGTGAGGAAAAATCAAGTTAGTACATTTCAAACATGAAAAAGGCCATTTTAAACTCAACATGAAAAACCAAAATTCCAAAAGTATAAAACATAAATAAAGTTTACCAAAGGCAGGAAATGTATCGTGCTCGGCACCCTCCTCCCGCCCTGCGGTGCAACAGATGTCCCTTTCTCCAAAAATGTACTCAATGGGACTGTAATGTTGCAACCACACACAAGTTGACCTGCTGTGAGGAAAATTCAAGTTAGTACATTTCAAACAGGAATAAGGTCATTTTAAACTCAATGTGAAAAACCAAATTCCAAAAGTATAAAAGATAAAAATATCCTTACCAAAGAGAGAAAAATGTATCGTGCTCGGCACGCTCCTTCCCCCCCTGTGGTGTAACAGATGTCCCTTTCTCCAAAAATGTACTCAATGGGACCGTAATGTTGCAACCACACACAAGTTGACCTGCTGTGAGGAAAATTCAAGTTAGTACATTTCAAACAGGAAAACGGTCATTTTAAACACAACGTGATTAACCAAAATTCCAAAAGTATAAAACATAAAAAAATCCTTACCAGAGAGAGAAAACTAATCGTGCTCCTCACCCTCCTCCCACCCTGTGGTGCTACAGATGTCCCTTTCTCCAAAATGTACTCAATGGGACTGTAACGTTGCTACCACTCACCAGTTGACCTGCTGTGAGGAAAAATCAAGTTAGTACATTTCAAACAGGAAAAAGGTCATTTTAAACTGAACGTGATTAACCAAAATTCCAAAAGTATAAAACATAAAATAATCCTTACCAGAGAGAGAAAACTAATCGTGCTCCTCACCCTCCTCCCACCCTGTGGTGCTACAGATGTCCCTTTCTCCATAATTTACCCAATGGGACTGTAACGTTGCTACCACTCACCAGTTGACCTGCTGTGAGGAAAAATCAAGTTAGTACATTTCAAACAGGAAAAAGGTCATTTTAAACTCAACGTGATTAACCAAAATTCCAAAAGTATAAAACATAAAAAAATCCTTACCAGAGAGAGAAAACTAATCGTGCTCCTCACCCTCCTCCCACCCTGTGGTGCAACAGATGTCCCTTTCTCCAAAAATGTACTAAATGGGACTGTAACGTTGCTATCACTCACCAGTTGACCTGCTGTGAGGAAAAATCAAGTTAGTACATTTCAAACAGGAAAAAGGTCATTTTAAACTCAACGTGATTAACCAAAATTCCAAAAGTATAAAACATAAAAAAATCGTTACCAGAGAGAGAAAACGAATCGTGCTCCTCACCCTCCTCCCACCCTGTGGTGCTACAGATGTCCCTTTCTCCAAAATTTACTCAATGGGACTGTAACGTTGCTACCACTCACTAGTTGACCTACTGTGAGGAAAAATCAAGTTAGTACATTTCAAACAGGAAAAAGGTCATTTTAAACTCAACGTGATTAACCAAAATTCCAAAAGTATAAAACATAAAAAAATCCTTACCAGAGAGAGAAAACTAATCGTGCTCCTCACCCTCCTCCCACCCTGTGGTGCTACAGATGTCCCTTTCTCCAAAATTTACTCAATGGGACTGTAACGTTTCTACCACTCACCAATTGACCTGCTGTGAGGAAAAATCAAGTTAGTACATTTCAAACAGGAAGAATGTCATTTTAAACTCAACGTGATTAACCAAAATTCCAAATGTATTAAACATAAAAAAATCCTTACAAGAGAGAGAAAACTAATCATGCTCGGCACCCTCCTCCCACCCTGTGGTGCAACAGATGTCCCTTTCTCCAAAAATGTACTCAATGGGACTGTAACGTTGCTACCACTCACCAGTTGACATGCTGTGAGGAAAAATCAAGTTAGTACATTTCAAACATGAAAAAGGTCTTTTTAAATTCAACATGAAGAACCAAAATTCCAAATATATAAAGCATAAAAAAGTTTACCAAAGACAGGAAATGTATCGTGCTCGGCACCCTCCTCCCACCCTGTGGTGTAACAGATGTCCCTTTCTCAAAAAATGTACTCAATGGGACCGTAATGTTGCAACCACAGACACAAGTAGACCTGCTGTGAGGAAAAATCAAGTTAGTACATTTCAAACATGAAAAAGGCCATTTTAAACTCAACATGACAAACCAAAATTCCAAAAGTGTAAAACATAAATAAAGTTTACCAAAGGCAGGAAATGTATCATGCTCGGCACCCTCCTCCCGCCTTGCGGTGCAACAGATGTCCCTTTCTCCAAAAATGTACTCAATGGGACCGTAATGTTGCAACCACACACAAGTTGACCTGCTGTGAGGAAAATTCAAGTTAGTACATTTCAAGCAGGAAAACGGTCATTTTAAACTCAACGTGATTAACCAAAATTCCAAAAGTATAAAACATAAAAAAATCCTTACCAGAGAGAGAAAACTAATCGTGCTCCTCACCCTCCTCCCACCCTGTGGTGCTACAGATGTCCCTTTCTCCAAAATGTACTCAATGGGACTGTAACGTTGCTACCACTCACCAGTTGACCTGCTGTGAGGAAAAATCAAGTTAGTAAATTTCAAACAGGAAAAAGGTCATTTTACACTCAACGTGATTAACCAAAATTCCAAAAGTATAAAACATAAAAAAATCCTTACCAGAGAGAGAAAAATAATCGTGCTCCTCACCCTCCTCCCATCTGTGGTGCAACAGATGTCCCTTTCTCCATAATTTACTCAATGGGACTGTAACGTTGCTACCACTCACCAGTTGACCTGCTGTGAGGAAAAATCAAGTTAGTACATTTCAAACAGGAAAAAGGTCATTTTAAACTCAACGTGATTAACCAAAATTCCAAAAGTATAAAACATAAAAAAATCCTTCCCAGAGAGAGAAAACTAATCGTGCTCCTCACCCTCCTCCCACCCTGTGGTGCTACAGATGTCCCTTTCTCCAAAATTTACCCAATGGGACTGTAACGTTGCTACCACTCACCAGTTGACCTGCTGTGAGGAAAAATCAAGTTAGTACATTTCAAACAGGAAAAAGATCATTTTAAACTCAACGTGATTAACCAAAATTCCAAAAGTATAAAACATAAAAAAATCCTTACCAGAGAGAGAAAACTAATCGTGCTCGTCACCCTCCTCCCACCCTGTGGTGCAACAGATGTCCCTTTCTCCAAAAATGTACTCAATGGGACTGTAATGTTGCTATCACTCACCAGATGACCTGCTGTGAGGAAAAATCAAGTTAGTACATTTCAAACAGGAAAAAGGTCATTTTAAACTCAACGTGATTAACCAAAATTCCAAAAGTATAAAACATAAAAAAATCCTTACCAGAGGGAGAAAACTAATCGTGCTCCTCACCCTCCTCCCACCCTGTGGTGCAACAGATGTCCCTTTCTCCAAAATTTACTCAATGGGACTGTAACGTTGCTACCACTCACCAGTTGACCTGCTGTGAGGAAAAATCAAGTTAGTACATTTCAAACAGGAAAAAGGTCATTTTAAACTCAACGTGATTAACCAAAATTCCAAAAGTATAAAACATAAAAAATCCTTACCAGAGAGAGAAAACTAATCGTGCTCCCCACCCTCCTACCACCCTGTCGTGCTACAGATGTCCCTTTCTCCAAAATTTACTCAATGGGACTGTAACGTTGCTACCACTCACCAGTTGACCTGCTGTGAGGAAAAATCAAGTTAGTACATTTCAAACAGGAAAAAGGTCATTTTAAACTCAACGTGATTAACCAAAATTCCAAAAGTATAAAACATAAAAAAATCCTTACCAGAGAGAGAAAACTAATCGTGCTCCTCACCCTCCTCCCATCTGTGGTGCAACAGATGTCCCTTTCTCCATAATTTACTCAATGGGACTGTAACGTTGCTACCACTCACCAGTTGACCTGCTGTGAGGAAAAATCAAGTTAGTACATTTCAAACAGGAAAAAGGTCATTTTAAACTCAACGTGATTAACCAAAATTCCAAAAGTATAAAACATAAAAAAATCCTTACCAGAGAGAGAAAACTAATCGTGCTCCTCACCCTCCTCCCACCCTGTGGTGCAACAGATGTCCCTTTCTCCAAAATTTACTCAATGGGACTGTAACGTTGCTACCACTCACCAGTTGACCTGCTGTGAGGAAAAATCAAGTTAGTACATTTCAAACAGGAAAAAGGTCATTTTAAACTCAACGTGATTAACCAAAATTCCAAAAGTATCAAACATAAAAAAATCCTTACCAGAGAGAGAAAACTAATCGTGCTCCTCACCCTCCTCCCACCCTGTGGTGCTACAGATGTCCCTTTCTCCAAAATTTACCCAATGGGACTGTAACATTGCTACCACTCACCAGTTGACCTGCTGTGAGGAAAAATCAAGTTAGTACATTTCAAACAGGAAAAAGGTCATTTTAAACTCAACGTGATTAACCAAAATTCCTAAAGTATAAAACATAAAAAAATCCTTACCAGAGAGAGAAAACTAATCGTGCTCCTCACCTTCCCCCCATCTGTGGTGCAACAGATGTCCCTTTCTCCATAATTTACTCAATGGGACTGTAACGTTGCTACCACTCACCAGTTGACCTGCTGTGAGGAAAAATCAAGTTAGTACATTTCAAACAGGAAAAAGGTCATTTTAAACTCAACGTGATTAACCAAAATTCCAAAAGTATAAAACATAAAAAAATCCTTACCAGAGAGAGAAAACTAATCGTGCTCCTCACCCTCCCCCCATCTGTGGTGCAACAGATGTCCCTTTCTCCATAATTTACTCAATGGGACTGTAACGTTGCTACCACTCACCATTTGACCTGCTGTGAGGAAAAATCAAGTTAGTACATTTCAAACATGAAAAAGGCCATTTTAAACTCAACATGAAAAACCAAAATTCCAAAAGTGTAAAACATAAATAAAGTTTACCAAAGGCAGGAAATGTATCGTGCTCGGCACCCTCCTCCCGCCCTGCGGTGCAACAGATGTCCCTTTCTCCAAAAATGTACTCAATGGGACCGTAATGTTGCAACCACACACAAGTTGACCTGCTGTGAGGAAAATTCAAGTTAGTACATTTCAAACAGGAAAAAGGTCATTTTAAACTCAACGTGATTAACCAAAATTCCAAAAGTATAAAACATAAAAAAATCCTTACCAGAGAGAGAAAACTAATCGTGCTCCTCACCCTCCTCCCACCCTGTGGTGCTACAGATGTCCCTTTCTCCAAAATTTACCCAATGGGACTGTAACGTTGCTACCACTCACCAATTGACCTGCTGTGAGGAAAAATCAAGTTAGTACATTTCAAACAGGAAAAAGATCATTTTAAACTCAACGTGATTAACCAAAATTCCAAAAGTATAAAACATAAAAAAATCCTTACCAGAGAGAGAAAACTAATCGTGCTCGTCACCCTCCTCCCACCCTGTGGTGCAACAGATGTCCCTTTCTCCAAAAATGTACTCAATGGGACTGTAATGTTGCTATCACTCACCAGATGACCTGCTGTGAGGAAAAATCAAGTTAGTACATTTCAAACAGGAAAAAGGTCATTTTAAACTCAACGTGATTAACCAAAATTCCAAAAGTATAAAACATAAAAAAATCCTTACCAGAGAGAGAAAACTAATCGTGCTCCTCACCCTCCTCCCACCCTGTGGTGCAACAGATGTCCCTTTCTCCAAAATTTACTCAATGGGACTGTAACGTTGCTACCACTCACCAGTTGACCTGCTGTGAGGAAAAATCAAGTTAGTACATTTCAAACAGGAAAAAGGTCATTTTAAACTCAACGTGATTAACCAAAATTCCAAAAGTATAAAACATAAAAAAACCCTTACCAGAGAGAGAAAACTAATCGTGCTCCTCACCCTCCTCCCATCTGTGGTGCAACAGATGTCCCTTTCTCCATAATTTACTCAATGGGACTGTAACGTTGCTACCACTCACCAGTTGACCTGCTGTGAGGAAAAATCAAGTTAGTACATTTCAAACAGGAAAAAGGTCATTTTAAACTCAACGTGATTAACCAAAATTCCAAAAGTATAAAACATAAAAAAATCCTTACCAGAGAGAGAAAACTAATCGTGCTCCTCACCCTCCTCCCACCCTGTGGTGCTACAGATGTCCCTTTCTCCAAAATTTACCCAATGGGACTGTAACGTTGCTACCACTCACCAGTTGACCTGCTGTGAGGAAAAATCAAGTTAGTACATTCCAAACAGGAAAAAGATCATTTTAAACTCAACGTGATTAACCAAAATTCCAAAAGTATAAAACATAAAAAATCCTTACCAGAGAGAGAAAACTAATCGTGCTCGTCACCCTCCTCCCACCCTGTGGTGCAACAGATGTCCCTTTCTCCAAAAATGTACTCAATGGGACTGTAATGTTGCTATCACTCACCAGATGACCTGCTGTGAGGAAAAATCAAGTTAGTACATTTCAAACAGGAAAAAGGTCATTTTAAACTCAACGTGATTAACCAAAATTCCAAAAGTATAAAACATAAAAAAATCCTTACCAGAGAGAGAGAACTAATCGTGCTCCTCACCCTCCTCCCACCCTGTGGTGCAACAGATGTCCCTTTCTCCAAAATTTACTCAATGGGACTGTAACGTTGCTACCACTCACCAGTTGACCTGCTGTGAGGAAAAATCAAGTTAGTACATTTCAAACAGGAAAAAGGTCATTTTAAACTCAACGTGATTAACCAAAATTCCAAAAGTATAAAACATAAAAAAATCCTTACCAGAGAGAGAAAACTAATCGTGCTCATCACCCTCCTCCCACCCTGTGGTGCAACAGATGTCCCTTTCTCCAAAAATGTACTCAATGGGACTGTAATGTTGCTATCACTCACCAGATGACCTGCTGTGAGGAAAAATCAAGTTAGTACATTTCAAACAGGAAAAAGGTCATTTTAAACTCAACGTGATTAACCAAAATTCCAAAAGTATAAAACATAAAAAAATCCTTACCAGAGAGAGAAAACTAATCGTGCTCCTCACCCTCCTCCCATCTGTGGTGCAACAGATGTCCCTTTCTCCATAATTTACTCAATGGGACTGTAACGTTGCTACCACTCACCAGTTGACCTGCTGTGAGGAAAAATCAAGTTAGTACATTTCAAACAGGAAAAAAGTCATTTTAAACTCAACGTGATTAACCAAAATTCCAAAAGTATAAAACATAAAAAAATCCTTACCAGAGAGAGAAAACTAATCGTGCTCCTCACCCTCCTCCCACCCTGTGGTGCAACAGATGTCCCTTTCTCCAAAATTTACTCAATGGGACTGTAACGTTGCTACCACTCACCAGTTGACCTGCTGTGAGGAAAAATCAAGTTAGTACATTTCAAACAGGAAAAAGGTCATTTTAAACTCAACGTGATTAACCAAAATTCCAAAAGTATCAAACATAAAAAAATCCTTACCAGAGAGAGAAAACTAATCGTGCTCCTCACCCTCCTCCCACCCTGTGGTGCTACAGATGTCCCTTTCTCCAAAATTTACTCAATGGGACTGTAACGTTTCTACCACTCACCAATTGACCTGCTGTGAGGAAAAATCAAGTTAGTACATTTCAAACAGGAAAAAGGTCATTTTAAACTCAACGTGATTAACCAAATTTCCAAAAGTATAAAACATAAAAAAATCCTTACCAGAGAGAGAAAACTAATCGTGCTCCTCACCCTCCCCCCATCTGTGGTGCAACAGATGTCCCTTTCTCCATAATTTACTCAATGGGACTGTAACGTTGCTACCACTCACCAGTTGACCTGCTGTGAGGAAAAATCAAGTTAGTACATTTCAAACATGAAAAAGGCCATTTTAAACTCAACATGAAAAACCAAAATTCCAAAAGTGTAAAACATAAATAAAGTTTACCAAAGGCAGGAAATGTATCGTGCTCGGCACCCTCCTCCCGCCCTGCGGTGCAGCAGATGTCCCTTTCTCCAAATATGTACTCAATGGGACCGTAATGTTGCAACCACACACAAGTTGACCTGCTGTGATGAAAATTCAAGTTAGTACATTTCAAACAGGAAAAAGGTCATTTTAAACTCAACGTGATTAACGAAAATTCCAAAAGTATAAAACATAAAAAAATCCTTACCAGAGAGAGAAAACTAATCGTGCTCCTCACCCTCCTCCCACCCTGTGGTGCTACAGATGTCCCTTTCTCCAAAATTTACCCAATGGGACTGTAACGTTGCTACCACTCACCAATTGACCTGCTGTGAGGAAAAATCAAGTTAGTACATTTCAAACAGGAAAAAGATCATTTTAAACTCAACGTGATTAACCAAAATTCCAAAAGTATAAAACATAAAAAAATCCTTACCAGAGAGAGAAAACTAATCGTGCTCGTCACCCTCCTCCCACCCTGTGGTGCAACAGATGTCCCTTTCTCCAAAAATGTACTCAATGGGACTGTAATGTTGCTATCACTCACCAGATGACCTGCTGTGAGGAAAAATCAAGTTAGTACATTTCAAACAGGAAAAAGGTCATTTTAAACTCAACGTGATTAACCAAAATTCCAAAAGTATAAAACATAAAAAAATCCTTACCAGAGAGAGAAAACTAATCGTGCTCCTCACCCTCCTCCCACCCTGTGGTGCAACAGATGTCCCTTTCTCCAAAATTTACTCAATGGGACTGTAACGTTGCTACCACTCACCAGTTGACCTGCTGTGAGGAAAAATCAAGTTAGTACATTTCAAACAGGAAAAAGGTCATTTTAAACTCAACGTGATTAACCAAAATTCCAAAAGTATAAAACATAAAAAAATCCTTACCAGAGAGAGAAAACTAATCGTGCTCGTCACCCTCCTCCCACCCTGTGGTGCAACAGATGTCCCTTTCTCCAAAAATGTACTCAATGGGACTGTAATGTTGCTATCACTCACCAGATGACCTGCTGTGAGGAAAAATCAAGTTAGTACATTTCAAACAGGAAAAAGGTCATTTTAAACTCAACGTGATTAACCAAAATTCCAAAAGTATAAAACATAAAAAATCCTTACCAGAGAGAGAAAACTAATCGTGCTCCCCACCCTCCTACCACCCTCTCGTGCTACAGATGTCCCTTTCTCCAAAATTTACTCAATGGGACTGTAACGTTGCTACCACTCACCAGTTGACCTGCTGTGAGGAAAAATCAAGTTAGTACATTTCAAACAGGAAAAAGGTCATTTTAAACTCAACGTGATTAACCAAAATTCCAAAAGTATAAAACATAAAAAAATCCTTACCAGAGAGAGAAAACTAATCGTGCTCGGCACCCTCCTCCCACCCTGTGGTGCAATAGATGTCCCTTTCTCCAAAAATGTACTCAATGGGACTGTAACGTTGCTACCACTCACCAGTTGACCTGCTGTGAGGAAAAATCAAGTTAGTACATTTCAAACAGGAAAAAGGTCATTTTAAACTCAACGTGATTAACCAAAATTCCAAAAGTATAAAACATAAAAAAATCCTTACCAGAGAGAGAAAACTAATCGTGCTCCTCACCCTCCTCCCACCCTGTGGTGCAACAAATGTCCCTTTCTCCAAAATTTACTCAATGGGACTGTAACGTTGCTACCACTCACCAGTTGACCTGCTGTGAGGAAAAATCAAGTTAGTACATTTCAAACAGGAAAAGGGTCATTTTAAACTCAACGTGATTAACCAAAATTCCAAAAGTATAAAACATAAAAAAATCCTTACCAGAGAGAGAAAACTAATCGTGCTCCTCACCCTCCTCCCACCCTGTGGTGCTACAGATGTCCCTTTTTTCAAAATTTACCCAATGGGACTGTAACGTTGCTACCACTCACCAGTTGACCTGCTGTGAGGAAAAATCAAGTTAGTACATTTCAAACAGGAAAAAGGTCATTTTAAACTCAACGTGATTAACCAAAATTCCAAAAGTATAAAACATAAAAAAATCCTTACCAGAGAGAGAAAACTAATCGTGCTCCTCACCCTCCCCCCATCTGTGGTGCAACAGATGTCCCTTTCTCCATAATTTACTCAATGGGACTGTAACGTTGCTACCACTCACCAGTTGACCTGCTGTGAGGAAAAATCAAGTTAGTACATTTCAAACAGGAAAAAGGTCATTTTAAACTCAACGTGATTAACCAAAATTCCAAAAGTATAAAATATAAAAAAATCCTTACCAGAGAGAGAAAACTAATCGTGCTCCTCACCCTCCTCCCACCCTGTGGTGCTACAGATGTCCCTTTCTCCAAAAATGTACTCAATGGGACTGTAACGTTGCTACCACTCACCAGTTGACCTGCTGTGAGGAAAAATCAAGTTAGTACATTTCAAACAGGGAAAAGGTCATTTTAAACTGAACGTGATTAACCAAAATTCCAAAAGTATAAAACATAAAAAAATCCTTACCAGAGAGAGAAAACTAATCATGCTCCTCACCCTCCTCCCACCCTGTGGTGCTACAGATGTCCCTTTCTCCAAAAATGTACTCAATGGGACTGTAACGTTGCTACAACTCACCAGTTGACCTGCTGTGAGGAAAAATCAAGTTAGTACATTTCAAACAGGAAAAAGGTGATATTGAACTCAACGTGATTAACCAAAATTCCAAAAGTATAAAACATAAAAAAAAACCTTACCAGAGAGAGAAAACTAATCGTGCTCCTCACCCTCCTCCCACCCTGTGGTGCTACAGATGTCCCTTTCTCCAAAAATGTACTCAATGGGACTGTAACGTTGCTACCACTCACCAGTTGACCTACTGTGAGGAAAAATCAAGTTCAGTTGACCTGCTGTGAGGAAAAATCAAGTTAGTACATTTCAAACAGGAAAAAGGTCATTTTAAACTCAACGTGATTAACCAAAATTCCAAAAGTATAAAACATAAAAAAATCCTTACCAGAGAGATAAAACTAATCGTGCTCCTCACCCTCCTCCCACCCTGTGGTGCTACAGATGTCCCTTTCTCCAAAAATGTACTCAATGGGACTGTAACGTTGCTACCACTCACCAGTTGACCTGCTGTGAGGAAAAATCAAGTTAGTACATTTCAAACAGGAAAAAGGTCATTTTAAACTCAACGTGATTAACCAAAATTCCAAAAGTATAAAACATAAAAAAATCCTTACCAGAGAGAGAAAACTAATTGTGCTCGTCACCCTCCTCCCACCCTGTGGTGCAACAGATGTCCCTTTCTCCAAAAATGTACTCAATGGGACTGTAATGTTGCTATCACTCACCAGATGACCTGCTGTGAGGAAAAATCAAGTTAGTACATTTCAAACAGGAAAACGGTCATTTTAAACTCAACGTGATTAACCAAAATTCCAAAAGTATAAAACATAAAAAATCCTTACCAGAGAGAGAAAACTAATCGTGCTCCTCACCCTCCTACCACCCTGTCGTGCTACAGATGTCCCTTTCTCCAAAATTTACTCAATGGGACTGTAACGTTGCTACCACTCACCAGTTGACCTGCTGTGAGGAAAAATCAAGTTAGTACATTTCAAACAGGAAAAAGGTCATTTTAAACTCAACGTGATTAACCAAAATTCCAAAAGTATAAAACATAAAAAAATCCTTACCAGAGAGAGAAAACTAATCGTGCTCCTCACCCTCCTCCCATCTGTGGTGCAACAGATGTCCCTTTCTCCATAATTTACTCAATGGGACTGTAACGTTGCTACCACTCACCAGTTGACCTGCTGTGAGGAAAAATCAAGTTAGTACATTTCAAACAGGAAAAAGGTCATTTTAAACTCAACGTGATTAACCAAAATTCCAAAAGTATAAAACATAAAAAATCCTTACCAGAGAGAGAAAACTAATCGTGCTCCCCACCCTCCTACCACCCTCTCGTGCTACAGATGTCCCTTTCTCCAAAATTTACTCAATGGGACTGTAACGTTGCTACCACTCACCAATTGACCTGCTGTGAGGAAAAATCAAGTTAGTACATTTCAAACAGGAAAAAGGTCATTTTAAACTCAACGTGATTAACCAAATTTCCAAAAGTATAAAACATAAAAAAATCCTTACCAGAGAGAGAAAACTAATCGTGCTCCTCACCCTCCTCCCACCCTGTGGTGCAACAGATGTCCCTTTCTCCAAAATTTACTCAATGGGACTGTAACGTTGCTACCACTCACCAGTTGACCTGCTGTGAGGAAAAATCAAGTTAGTACATTTCAAACATGAAAAAGGCCACTTTAAACTCAACATGAAAAACCAAAATTCCAAAAGTGTAAAACATAAATAAAGTTTACCAAAGGCAGGAAATGTATCGTGCTCGGCACCCTCCTCCCGCCCTGCGGTGCAGCAGATGTCCCTTTCTCCAAAAATGTACTCAATGGGACCGTAATGTTGCAACCACACACAAGTTGACCTGCTGTGATGAAAATTCAAGTTAGTACATTTCAAACAGGAAAAAGGTCATTTTAAACTCAACGTGATTAACGAAAATTCCAAAAGTATAAAACATAAAAAAATCCTTACCAGAGAGAGAAAACTAATCGTGCTCCTCACCCTCCTCCCACCCTGTGGTGCTACAGATGTCCCTTTCTCCAAAATTTACCCAATGGGACTGTAACGTTGCTACCACTCACCAATTGACCTGCTGTGAGGAAAAATCAAGTTAGTACATTTCAAACAGGAAAAAGATCATTTTAAACTCAACGTGATTAACCAAAATTCCAAAAGTATAAAACATAAAAAAATCCTTACCAGAGAGAGAAAACTAATCGTGCTCGTCACCCTCCTCCCACCCTGTGGTGCAACAGATGTCCCTTTCTCGAAAAATGTACTCAATGGGACTGTAATGTTGCTATCACTCACCAGATGACCTGCTGTGAGGAAAAATCAAGTTAGTACATTTCAAACAGGAAAAAGGTCATTTTAAACTCAACGTGATTAACCAAAATTCCAAAAGTATAAAACATAAAAAAATCCTTACCAGAGAGAGAAAACTAATCGTGCTCCTCACCCTCCTCCCACCCTGTGGTGCAACAGATGTCCCTTTCTCCAAAATTTACTCAATGGGACTGTAACGTTGCTACCACTCACCAGTTGACCTGCTGTGAGGAAAAATCAAGTTAGTACATTTCAAACAGGAAAAAGGTCATTTTAAACTCAACGTGATTAACCAAAATTCCAAAAGTATAAAACATAAAAAAATCCTTACCAGAGAGAGAAAACTAATCGTGCTCGTCACCCTCCTCCCACCCTGTGGTGCAACAGATGTCCCTTTCTCCAAAAATGTACTCAATGGGACTGTAATGTTGCTATCACTCACCAGATGACCTGCTGTGAGGAAAAATCAAGTTAGTACATTTCAAACAGGAAAAAGGTCATTTTAAACTCAACGTGATTAACCAAAATTCCAAAAGTATAAAACATAAAAAATCCTTACCAGAGAGAGAAAACTAATCGTGCTCCCCACCCTCCTACCACCCTCTCGTGCTACAGATGTCCCTTTCTCCAAAATTTACTCAATGGGACTGTAACGTTGCTACCACTCACCAGTTGACCTGCTGTGAGGAAAAATCAAGTTAGTACATTTCAAACAGGAAAAAGGTCATTTTAAACTCAACGTGATTAACCAAAATTCCAAAAGTATAAAACACAAAAAAATCCTTACCAGAGAGAGAAAACTAATCGTGCTCGGCACCCTCCTCCCACCCTGTGGTGCAATAGATGTCCCTTTCTCCAAAAATGTACTCAATGGGACTGTAACGTTGCTACCACTCACCAGTTGACCTGCTGTGAGGAAAAATCAAGTTAGTACATTTCAAACAGGAAAAAGGTCATTTTAAACTCAACGTGATTAACCAAAATTCCAAAAGTATAAAACATAAAAAAATCCTTACCAGAGAGAGAAAACTAATCGTGCTCCTCACCCTCCTCCCACCCTGTGGTGCAACAGATGTCCCTTTCTCCAAAATTTACTCAATGGGACTGTAACGTTGCTACCACTCACCAGTTGACCTGCTGTGAGGAAAAATCAAGTTAGTACATTTCAAACAGGGAAAAGGGTCATTTTAAACTCAACGTGATTAACCAAAATTCCAAAAGTATAAAACATAAAAAAATCCTTACCAGAGAGAGAAAACTAATCGTGCTCCTCACCCTCCTCCCACCCTGTGGTGCTACAGATGTCCCTTTTTTCAAAATTTACCCAATGGGACTGTAACGTTGCTACCACTCACCAGTTGACCTGCTGTGAGGAAAAATCAAGTTAGTACATTTCAAACAGGAAAAAGGTCATTTTAAACTCAACGTGATTAACCAAAATTCCAAAAGTATAAAACATAAAAAAATCCTTACCAGAGAGAGAAAACTAATCGTGCTCCTCACCCTCCCCCCATCTGTGGTGCAACAGATGTCCCTTTCTCCATAATTTACTCAATGGGACTGTAACGTTGCTACCACTCACCAGTTGACCTGCTGTGAGGAAAAATCAAGTTAGTACATTTCAAACAGGAAAAAGGTCATTTTAAACTCAACGTGATTAACCAAAATTCCAAAAGTATAAAATATAAAAAAATCCTTACCAGAGAGAGAAAACTAATCGTGCTCCTCACCCTCCTCCCACCCTGTGGTGCTACAGATGTCCCTTTCTCCAAAAATGTACTCAATGGGACTGTAACGTTGCTACCACTCACCAGTTGACCTGCTGTGAGGAAAAATCAAGTTAGTACATTTCAAACAGGGAAAAGGTCATTTTAAACTGAACGTGATTAACCAAAATTCCAAAAGTATAAAACATAAAAAAATCCTTACCAGAGAGAGAAAACTAATCATGCTCCTCACCCTCCTCCCACCCTGTGGTGCTACAGATGTCCCTTTCTCCAAAAATGTACTCAATGGGACTGTAACGTTGCTACAACTCACCAGTTGACCTGCTGTGAGGAAAAATCAAGTTAGTACATTTCAAACAGGAAAAAGGTGATATTGAACTCAACGTGATTAACCAAAATTCCAAAAGTATAAAACATAAAAAAAAACCTTACCAGAGAGAGAAAACTAATCGTGCTCCTCACCCTCCTCCCACCCTGTGGTGCTACAGATGTCCCTTTCTCCAAAAATGTACTCAATGGGACTGTAACGTTGCTACCACTCACCAGTTGACCTACTGTGAGGAAAAATCAAGTTCAGTTGACCTGCTGTGAGGAAAAATCAAGTTAGTACATTTCAAACAGGAAAAAGGTCATTTTAAACTCAACGTGATTAACCAAAATTCCAAAAGTATAAAACATAAAAAAATCCTTACCAGAGAGATAAAACTAATCGTGCTCCTCACCCTCCTCCCACCCTGTGGTGCTACAGATGTCCCTTTCTCCAAAAATGTACTCAATGGGACTGTAACGTTGCTACCACTCACCAGTTGACCTGCTGTGAGGAAAAATCAAGTTAGTACATTTCAAACAGGAAAAAGGTCATTTTAAACTCAACGTGATTAACCAAAATTCCAAAAGTATAAAACATAAAAAAATCCTTACCAGAGAGAGAAAACTAATTGTGCTCGTCACCCTCCTCCCATCCTGTGGTGCAACAGATGTCCCTTTCTCCAAAAATGTACTCAATGGGACTGTAATGTTGCTATCACTCACCAGATGACCTGCTGTGAGGAAAAATCAAGTTAGTACATTTCAAACAGGAAAACGGTCATTTTAAACTCAACGTGATTAACCAAAATTCCAAAAGTATAAAACATAAAAAATCCTTACCAGAGAGAGAAAACTAATCGTGCTCCTCACCCTCCTACCACCCTGTCGTGCTACAGATGTCCCTTTCTCCAAAATTTACTCAATGGGACTGTAACGTTGCTACCACTCACCAGTTGACCTGCTGTGAGGAAAAATCAAGTTAGTACATTTCAAACAGGAAAAAGGTCATTTTAAACTCAACGTGATTAACCAAAATTCCAAAAGTATAAAACATAAAAAAATCCTTACCAGAGAGAGAAAACTAATCGTGCTCCTCACCCTCCTCCCATCTGTGGTGCAACAGATGTCCCTTTCTCCATAATTTACTCAATGGGACTGTAACGTTGCTACCACTCACCAGTTGACCTGCTGTGAGGAAAAATCAAGTTAGTACATTTCAAACAGGAAAAAGGTCATTTTAAACTCAACGTGATTAACCAAAATTCCAAAAGTATAAAACATAAAAAAATCCTTACCAGAGAGAGAAAACTAATCGTGCTCCTCACCCTCCTCCCACCCTGTGGTGCAACAGATGTCCCTTTCTCCAAAAATGTACTCAATGGGACTGTAACGTTGCTACCACTCACCAGTTGACCTGCTGTGAGGAAAAATCAAGTTAGTACATTTCAAACAGAAAAAAGGTCATTTTAAACTCAACGTGATTAACCAAAATTCCAAAAGTATAAAACATAAAAAAACCCTTACCAGAGAGAGAAAACTAATCGTGCTCCTCACCCTCCTCCCACCCTGTGGTGCTACAGATGTCCCTTTCTCCAAAATTTACCCAATGGGACTGTAACGTTGCTACCACTCACCAGTTGACCTGCTGTGAGGAAAAATCAAGTTAGTACATTTCAAACAGGAAAAAGGTCATTTTAAACTCAACGTGATGAACCAAAATTCCAAAAGTATAAAACATAAAAAAATCCTTACCAGAGAGAGAAAACTAATCGTGCTCCTCACCCTCCTCCCACCCTGTGGTGCTACAGATGTCCCTTTCTCCAAAATTTACCCAATGGGACTGTAACGTTGCTACCACTCACCAGTTGACCTGCTGTGAGAAAAAATCAAGTTAGTACATTTCAAACAGGAAAAAGGTCATTTTAAACTCAACGTGATTAACCAAAATTCCAAAAGTATAAAACATAAAAAAATCCTTACCAGAGAGAGAAAACTAATCGTGCTCCTCACCCTCCTCCCATCTGTGGTGCAACAGATGTCCCTTTCTCCATAATTTACTCAATGGGACTGTAACGTTGCTACCACTCACCAGTTGACCTGCTTGAGGAAAAATCAAGTTAGTACATTTCAAACAGGAAAAAGGTCATTTTAAACTCAACGTGATTAACACAAATTCCAAAAGTATAAAATATAAAAAAATCCTTACCAGAGTGAGAAAACTAATCGTGCTCGTCACCCTCCTCCCACCCTGTGGTGCTACAGATGTCCCTTTCTCCAAAAATGTACTCAATGGGACTGTAACGTTGCTACCACTCACCAGTTGACCTGCTGTGAGGAAAAATCAAGTTAGTACATTTCAAACAGGAAAAAGGTCATTTTAAACTCAACGTGATTAACCAAAATTCCAAAAGTATAAAACATAAAAAAATCCTTACCAGAGAGAGAAAACTAATCATGCTCCTCACCCTCCTCCCACCCTGTGGTGCTACAGATGTCCCTTTTTCCAAAAATGTACTCAATGGGACTGTAACGTTGCTACCACTCACCAGTTGACCTGCTGTGAGGAAAAATCAAGTTAGTACATTTCCAACAGGAAAAAGGTGATATTGAACTCAACGTGATTAACCAAAATTCCAAAAGTATAAAACATAAAAAAATCCTTACCAGAGAGAGAAAACTAATCGTGCTCCTCACCCTCCTCCCACCCTGTGGTGCTACAGATGTCCCTTTCTCCAAAAATGTACTCAATGGGACTGTAACGTTGCTACCACTCACCAGTTGACCTACTGTGAGGAAAAATCAAGTTCAGTTGACCTGCTGTGAGGAAAAATCAAGTTAGTACATTTCAAACAGGAAAAAGGTCATTTTAAACTCAATGTGATTAACCAAAATTCCAAAAATATAAAACATAAAAAAATCCTTACCAGAGAGATAAAACTAATCGTGCTCCTCACCCTCCTCCCACCCTGTGGTGCTACAGATGTCCCTTTCTCCAAAAATGTACTCAATGGGACTGTAACGTTGCTACCACTCACCAGTTGACCTGCTGTGAGGAAAAATCAAGTTAGTACATTTCTAACAGGAAAAAGGTCATTTTAAACTCAACGTGATTAACCAAAATTCCAAAAGTATAAAACATAAAAGAATCCTTACCAGAGAGAGAAAACTAATCGTGCTCCTCACCCTCCTCCCACCCTGTGGTGCTACAGATGTCCCTTTCTCCAAAAATGTACTCAATGGGACTGTAACGTTGCTACCACTCACCAGTTGACCTGCTGTGAGGAAAAATCAAGTTAGTACATTTCAAACAGGAAAAAGGTCATTTTAAACTCAACGTGATTAACCAAAATTCCAAAAGTATAAAACATAAAAAAATCCTTACCAGAGAGAGAAAACTAATCGAGCTCCTCACCCTCCTCCCACACTGTGGTGCAACAGATGTCCCTTTCTCCAAAAATGTACTCAATGGGACTGTAACGTTGCTACCACTCACCAGTTGAACTGCTGTGAGGAAAAATCAAGTTAGTACATTTCAAACAGGAAAAAGGTCATTTTAAACTCAACGTGATTAACCAAAATTCCAAAAGTATAAAACATAAAAAAATCCTTACCAGAGAGAGAAAACTAATCGTGCTCCTCACCCTCCTCCCACACTGTGGTGCAACAGATGTCCCTTTCTCCAAAAATGTACTCAATGGGACTGTAACGTTGCTACCACTCACCAGTTGACCTGCTGTGAGGAAAAATCAAGTTAGTACATTTCAAACAGGGAAAAGGTCATTTTAAACTCAACGTGATTAACCAAAATTCCAAAAGTATAAAACATAAAAAAATCCTTACCAGAGAGAGAAAACTAATCGTGCTCCTCACCCTCCTCCCACACTGTGGTGCTACAGATGTCCCTTTCTCCAAAAATGTACTCAATGGGACTGTAACGTTGCTACCACTCACCAGTTGACCTGCTGTGAGGAAAAATCAAGTTAGTACATTTCAAACAGGAAAAAGGTCATTTTAAACTCAACGTGATTAACCAAAATTCCAAAAGTATAAAACATAAAAAAATCCTTACCAGAGAGAGAAAACTAATCGTGCTCCTCACCCTCCTCCCACACTGTGGTGCAACAGATGTCCCTTTCTCCAAAAATGTACTCAATGGGACTGTAACGTTGCTACCACTCATCAGTTGACCTGCTGTGAGGAAAAATCAAGTTAGTACATTTCAAACAGGGAAAAGGTCATTTTCAACTCAACGTGATTAACCAAAATTCCAAAAGTATAAAATATAAAAAAATCCTTACCAGAGAGAGAAAACTAATCGTGCTCCTCACCCTCCTCCCAACCTGTGGTGCTACAGATGTCCCTTTCTCCAAAAATGTACTCAATGGGACTGTAACGTAGCTACCTCTCACCAGTTGACCTGCTGTGAGGAAAAATCAAGTTAGTACATTTCAAACAGGAAACAGGTCATTTTAAACTCAACGTGATTAACCAAAATTCCAAAAGTATAAAACATAAAAAAATCCTTACCAGAGAGAGAAAACTAATCGTGCTCCTCACCCTCCTCCCACCCTGTGGTGCTACAGATGTCCCTTTCTCCAAAAATGTACTCAATGGGACTGTAACGTAGCTACCACTCACCAGTTGACCTGCTGTGAGGAAAAATCAAGTTAGTACATTTCAAACAGGAAAAAGGTCATTTTAAACTCAACGTGATTAACCAAAATTCCAAAAGTATAAAACATAAAAAAATCTTTACCAGAGAGAGAAAACTAATCGTGCTCCTCACCCTCCTCCCACCCTGTGGTGCTACAGATGTCCCTTTCTCCAAAAATGTACTCAATGGGACTGTAACGTTGCTACCACTCACCAGTTGACCTGCTGTGAGGAAAAATCAAGTGAGTACATTTCAAACAGGAAAAAGGTCATTTTAAACTCAACGTGATTAACCAAAATTCCAAAAGTATAAAACATAAAAAAATCCTTACCAGAGAGAGAAAACTAATCGTGCTCCTCACCCTCCTCCCACACTGTGGTGCAACAGATGTCCCTTTCTCCAAAAATGTACTCAATGGGACTGTAACGTTGCTACCACTCACCAGTTGACCTGCTGTGAGGAAAAATCAAGTTAGTACATTTCAAACAGGAAAAAGGTCATTTTAAACTCAACGTGATTAACCAAAATTCCAAAAGTATAAAACATAAAAAAATCCTTACCAGAGAGAGAAAACTAATCGTGCTCCTCACCCTCCTCCCACACTGTGGTGCAACAGATGTCCCTTTCTCCAAAAATGTACCCAATGGGACTGTAACGTTGCTACCACTCACCAGTTGACCTGCTGTGAGGAAAAATCAAGTTAGTACATTTCAAACAGGGAAAAGGTCATTTTAAACTCAACGTGATTAACCAAAATTCCAAAAGTATAAAACATAAAAAAATCCTTACCAGAGAGAGAAAACTAATCGTGCTCCTCACCCTCCTCCCACACTGTGGTGCTACAGATGTCCCTTTCTCCAAAAATGTACTCAATGGGACTGTAACGTTGCTACCACTCACCAGTTGACCTGCTGTGAGGAAAAATCAAGTTAGTACATTTCAAACAGGAAAAAGGTCATTTTAAACTCAACGTGATTAACCAAAATTCCAAAAGTATAAAACATAAAAAAATCCTTACCAGAGAGAGAAAACTAATCGTGCTCCTCACCCTCCTCCCACACTGTGGTCCAACAGATGTCCCTTTCTCCAAAAATGTACTCAATGGGACTGTAACGTTGCTACCACTCACCAGTTGACCTGCTGTGAGGAAAAATCAAGTTAGTACATTTCAAACAGGGAAAAGGTCATTTTAAACTCAACGTGATTAACCAAAATTCCAAAAGTATAAAACATAAAAAAATCCTTACCAGAGAGAGAAAACTAACCGTGCTCCTCACCCTCCTCCCACCCTGTGGTGCTACAGATGTCCCTTTCTCCAAAAATGTACTCAATGGGACTGTAACATAGCTACCACTCACCAGTTGACCTGCTGTGAGGAAAAATCAAGTTAGTACATTTCAAACAGGAAACAGGTCATTTTAAACTCAACGTGATTAACCAAAATTCCAAAAGTATAAAACATAAAAAAATCCTTACCAGAGAGAGAAAACTAATCGTGCTCCTCACCCTCCTCCCACACTGTGGTGCAACAGATGTCCCTTTCTCCAAAAATGTACTCAATGGGACTGTAACGTTGCTACCACTCACCAGTTGACCTGCTGTGAGGAAAAATCAAGTTAGTACATTTCAAACAGGGAAAAGGTCATTTTAAACTCAACGTGATTAACCAAAATTCCAAAAGTATAAAACATAAAAAAATCCTTACCAGAGAGAGAAAACTAACCGTGCTCCTCACCCTCCTCCCACCCTGTGGTGCTACAGATGTCCCTTTCTCCAAAAATGTACTCAATGGGACTGTAACATAGCTACCACTCACCAGTTGACCTGCTGTGAGGAAAAATCAAGTTAGTACATTTCAAACAGGAAACAGGTCATTTTAAACTCAACGTGATTAACCAAAATTCCAAAAGTATAAAACATAAAAAAAATCCTTACCAGAGAGAGAAAACTAATCGTCCTCCTCACCCTCCTCCCACCCTGTGGTGCTACAGATGTCCCTTTCTCCAAAAATGTACTCAATGGGACTGTAACGTAGCTACCACTCACCAGTTGACCTGCTGTGAGGAAAAATCAAGTTAGTACATTTCAAACAGGAAAAAGGTCATTTTAAACTCAACGTGATTAACCAAAATTCCAAAAGTATAAAACATAAAAAAATCCTTACCAGAGAGAGAAAACTAATCGTGCTCCTCACCCTCCTCCCACCCT
Organism: Schistocerca piceifrons; assembly: GCF_021461385.2. Taxonomy (NCBI): domain Eukaryota; kingdom Metazoa; phylum Arthropoda; class Insecta; order Orthoptera; family Acrididae; genus Schistocerca; species Schistocerca piceifrons. The sequence continues at coordinate 7,513,797 of NC_060145.1, forward strand.
GTGGTGCTACAGATGTCCCTTTCTCCAAAAATGTACTCAATGGGACTGTAACGTTGCTACCACTCACCAGTTGACCTGCTGTGAGGAAAAATCAAGTTAGTACATTTCAAACAGGAAAAAGGTCATTTTAAACTCAACGTGATTAACCAAAATACCAAAAGTATAAAACATAAAAAAATCCTTACCAGAGAGAGAAAACTAATCGTGCTCCTCACCCTCCTCCCACCCGGTGGTGCAACAGATGTCCCTTTCTCCAAAAATGTACTCAATGGGACTGTAACGTTGCTACCATTCACCAGTTGACCTGCTGTGAGGAAAAATCAAGTTAGTACATTTCAAACAGGGAAAAGGTCATTTTAAACTCAACGTGATTAACCAAAATTCCAAAAGTATAAAACATAAAAAAATCCTTACCAGAGAGAGAAAACTAACCGTGCTCCTCACCCTCCTCCCACCCTGTGGTGCTACAGATGTCCCTTTCTCCAAAAATGTACTCAATGGGACTGTAACATAGCTACCACTCACCAGTTGACCTGCTGTGAGGAAAAATCAAGTTAGTACATTTCAAACAGGAAACAGGTCATTTTAAACTCAACGTGATTAACCAAAATTCCAAAAGTATAAAACATAAAAAAAATCCTTACCAGAGAGAGAAAACTAATCGTCCTCCTCACCCTCCTCCCACCCTGTGGTGCTACAGATGTCCCTTTCTCCAAAAATGTACTCAATGGGACTGTAACGTAGCTACCACTCACCAGTTGACCTGCTGTGAAGAAAAATCAAGTTAGTACATTTCAAACAGGAAAAAGGTCATTTTAAACTCAACGTGATTAACCAAAATTCCAAAAGTATAAAACATAAAAAAATCCTTACCAGAGAGAGAAAACTAATCGTGCTCCTCACCCTCCTCCCACCCTGTGGTGCTACAGATGTCCCTTTCTCCAAAAATGTACTCAATGGGACTGTAACGTTGCTACCACTCACCAGTTGACCTGCTGTGAGGAAAAATCAAGTTAGTACATTTCAAACAGGAAAAAGGTCATTTTAAACTCAACGTGATTAACCAAAATACCAAAAGTATAAAACATAAAAAAATCCTTACCAGAGAGAGAAAACTAATCGTGCTCCTCACCCTCCTCCCACCCTGTGGTGCAACAGATGTCCCTTTCTCCAAAAATGTACTCAATGGGACTGTAACGTTGCTACCACTCACCAGTTGACCTGCTGTGAGGAAAAATCAAGTTAGTACATTTCAAACAGGGAAAAGGTCATTTTAAACTCAACGTGATTAACCAAAATTCCAAAAGTATAAAACATAAAAAAATCCTTACCAGAGAGAGAAAACTAATCGTGCTCCTCACCCTCCTCCCACCCTGTGGTGCTACAGATGTCCCTTTCTCCAAAAATGTACTCAATGGGACAGTAACGTAGCTACCACTCACCAGTTGACCTGCTGTGAGGAAAAATCAAGTTAGTACATTTCAAACAGGAAAAAGGTCATTTTAAACTCAACGTGATTAACCAAAATTCCAAAAGTATAAAACATAAAAAAATCCTTACCAGAGAGAGAAAACTAATCGTGCTCCTCACCCTCCTCCCACCCTGTGGTGCTACAGATGTCCCTTTCTCCAAAAATGTACTCAATGGGACTGTAACGTTGCTACCACTCACCAGTTGACCTGCTGTGAGGAAAAATCAAGTTAGTACATTTCAAACAGGAAAAAGGTCATTTTAAACTCAACGTGATTAACCAAAATACCAAAAGTATAAAACATAAACAAATCCTTACCAGAGAGAGAAAGCTAATCGTGCTCCTCACCCTCCTCCCACCCTGTGGTGCAACAGATGTCCCTTTCTCCAAAAATGTACTCAATGGGACTGTAACGTTGCTACCACTCACCAGTTGACCTGCTGTGAGGAAAAATCAAGTTAGTACATTTCAAACAGGGAAAAGGTCATTTTAAACTCAACGTGATTAACCAAAATTCCAAAAGTATAAAACATAAAAAAATCCTTACCAGAGAGAGAAAACTAATCGTGCTCCTCACCCTCCTCCCACCCTGTGGTGCTACAGATGTCCCTTTCTCCAAAAATGTACTCAATGGGACAGTAACGTAGCTACCACTCACCAGTTGACCTGCTGTGAGGAAAAATCAAGTTAGTACATTTCAAACAGGAAAAAGGTCATTTTAAACTCAACGTGATTAACCAAAATTCCAAAAGTATAAAACATAAAAAAATCCTTACCAGAGAGAGAAAACTAATCGTGCTCCTCACCCTCCTCCCACCCTGTGGTGCTACAGATGTCCCTTTCTCCAAAAATGTACTCAATGGGACTGTAACGTTGCTACCACTCACCAGTTGACCTGCTGTGAGGAAAAATCAAGTTAGTACATTTCAAACAGGAAAAAGGTCATTTTAAACTCAACGTGATTAACCAAAATTCTAAAAGTATAAAACATAAACAAATCCTTACCAGAGAGAGAAAACTAATCGTGCTCCTCACCCTCCTCCCACCCTGTGGTGCAACAGATGTCCCTTTCTCCAAAAATGTACTCAATGGGACTGTAACGTTGCTACCACTCACCAGTTGACCTGCTGTGAGGATAAATCAAGTTAGTACATATCAAACAGGAAAAAGGTCATTTTAAACTCAACGTGATTAACCAAAATTCCAAAAGTATAAAACATAAAAAAATCCTTACCAGAGAGAGAAAACTAATCGTGCTACTCACCCTCCTCCCACCCTGTGGTGCAACAGATGTCCCTTTCTCCAAAAATGTACTCAATGGGACTGTAACGTTGCTACCACTCACCAGTTGACCTGCTGTGAGGAAAAATCAAGTTAGTACATTTCAAACAGGAAAAAGGTCATTTTAAACTCAACGTGATTAACCAAAATTCCAAAAGTATAAAACATAAAAAAATCCTTACCAGAGAGAGAAAACTAATCGTGCTCCTCACCCTCCTCCCGCCCTGTGGTGCTACAGATGTCACTTTCTCCAAAAATGTACTCAATGGGACTGTAACGTTGCTACCACTCACCAGTTGACCTGCTGTGAGGAAAAATCAAGTTAGTACATTTCGAACAGGAAAAAGGTCATTTTAAACTCAACGTGATTAACCAAAATTCCAAAAGTATAAAACATAAAAAAATCCTTACCAGAGAGAGAAAACTAATCGTGCTCCTCACCCTCCCCCCATCTGTGGTGCTACAGATGTCCCTTTCTCCATAATTTACTCAATGGGACTGTAACGTTGCTACCACTCACCAGTTGACCTGCTGTGAGGAAAAATCAAGTTAGTACATTTCAAACAGGAAAAAGGTCATTTTAAACTCAACGTGATTAACCAAAATTCCAAAAGTATAAAACATAAAAAAATCCTTACCAGAGAGAGAAAACTAATCGTGCTCCTCACCCTCCTCCCGCCCTGTGGTGCTACAGATGTCACTTTCTCCAAAAATGTAGTCAATGGGACTGTAACGTTGCTACCACTCACCAGTTGACCTGCTGTGAGGAAAAATCAAGTTAGTACATTTCAAACAGGAAAAAGGTCATTTTAAACTCAACGTGATTAACCAAAATTCCAAAAGTATAAAACATAAAAGAATCCTTACCAGAGAGAGAAAACTAATCGTGCTCCTCACCCTCCTCCCACCCTGTGGTGCTACAGATGTCCCTTTCTCCAAAAATGTACTCAATGGGACTGTAACGTTGCTACCACTCACCAGTTGACCTGCTGTGAGGAAAAATCAAGTTAGTACATTTCAAACAGGAAAAAGGTCATTTTAAACTCAACGTGATTAACCAAAATTCCAAAAGTATAAAACATAAAAAAATCCTTACCAGAGAGAGAAAACTAATCGAGCTCCTCACCCTCCTCCCACACTGTGGTGCAACAGATGTCCCTTTCTCCAAAAATGTACTCAATGGGACTGTAACGTTGCTACCACTCACCAGTTGAACTGCTGTGAGGAAAAATCAAGTTAGTACATTTCAAACAGGAAAAAGGTCATTTTAAACTCAACGTGATTAACCAAAATTCCAAAAGTATAAAACATAAAAAAATCCTTACCAGAGAGAGAAAACTAATCGTGCTCCTCACCCTCCTCCCACACTGTGGTGCAACAGATGTCCCTTTCTCCAAAAATGTACTCAATGGGACTGTAACGTTGCTACCACTCACCAGTTGACCTGCTGTGAGGAAAAATCAAGTTAGTACATTTCAAACAGGGAAAAGGTCATTTTAAACTCAACGTGATTAACCAAAATTCCAAAAGTATAAAACATAAAAAAATCCTTACCAGAGAGAGAAAACTAATCGTGCTCCTCACCCTCCTCCCACACTGTGGTGCTACAGATGTCCCTTTCTCCAAAAATGTACTCAATGGGACTGTAACGTTGCTACCACTCACCAGTTGACCTGCTGTGAGGAAAAATCAAGTTAGTACATTTCAAACAGGAAAAAGGTCATTTTAAACTCAACGTGATTAACCAAAATTCCAAAAGTATAAAACATAAAAAAATCCTTACCAGAGAGAGAAAACTAATCGTGCTCCTCACCCTCCTCCCACACTGTGGTGCAACAGATGTCCCTTTCTCCAAAAATGTACTCAATGGGACTGTAACGTTGCTACCACTCATCAGTTGACCTGCTGTGAGGAAAAATCAAGTTAGTACATTTCAAACAGGGAAAAGGTCATTTTCAACTCAACGTGATTAACCAAAATTCCAAAAGTATAAAATATAAAAAAATCCTTACCAGAGAGAGAAAACTAATCGTGCTCCTCACCCTCCTCCCAACCTGTGGTGCTACAGATGTCCCTTTCTCCAAAAATGTACTCAATGGGACTGTAACGTAGCTACCTCTCACCAGTTGACCTGCTGTGAGGAAAAATCAAGTTAGTACATTTCAAACAGGAAACAGGTCATTTTAAACTCAACGTGATTAACCAAAATTCCAAAAGTATAAAACATAAAAAAATCCTTACCAGAGAGAGAAAACTAATCGTGCTCCTCACCCTCCTCCCACCCTGTGGTGCTACAGATGTCCCTTTCTCCAAAAATGTACTCAATGGGACTGTAACGTAGCTACCACTCACCAGTTGACCTGCTGTGAGGAAAAATCAAGTTAGTACATTTCAAACAGGAAAAAGGTCATTTTAAACTCAACGTGATTAACCAAAATTCCAAAAGTATAAAACATAAAAAAATCTTTACCAGAGAGAGAAAACTAATCGTGCTCCTCACCCTCCTCCCACCCTGTGGTGCTACAGATGTCCCTTTCTCCAAAAATGTACTCAATGGGACTGTAACGTTGCTACCACTCACCAGTTGACCTGCTGTGAGGAAAAATCAAGTGAGTACATTTCAAACAGGAAAAAGGTCATTTTAAACTCAACGTGATTAACCAAAATTCCAAAAGTATAAAACATAAAAAAATCCTTACCAGAGAGAGAAAACTAATCGTGCTCCTCACCCTCCTCCCACACTGTGGTGCAACAGATGTCCCTTTCTCCAAAAATGTACTCAATGGGACTGTAACGTTGCTACCACTCACCAGTTGACCTGCTGTGAGGAAAAATCAAGTTAGTACATTTCAAACAGGAAAAAGGTCATTTTAAACTCAACGTGATTAACCAAAATTCCAAAAGTATAAAACATAAAAAAATCCTTACCAGAGAGAGAAAACTAATCGTGCTCCTCACCCTCCTCCCACACTGTGGTGCAACAGATGTCCCTTTCTCCAAAAATGTACCCAATGGGACTGTAACGTTGCTACCACTCACCAGTTGACCTGCTGTGAGGAAAAATCAAGTTAGTACATTTCAAACAGGGAAAAGGTCATTTTAAACTCAACGTGATTAACCAAAATTCCAAAAGTATAAAACATAAAAAAATCCTTACCAGAGAGAGAAAACTAATCGTGCTCCTCACCCTCCTCCCACACTGTGGTGCTACAGATGTCCCTTTCTCCAAAAATGTACTCAATGGGACTGTAACGTTGCTACCACTCACCAGTTGACCTGCTGTGAGGAAAAATCAAGTTAGTACATTTCAAACAGGAAAAAGGTCATTTTAAACTCAACGTGATTAACCAAAATTCCAAAAGTATAAAACATAAAAAAATCCTTACCAGAGAGAGAAAACTAATCGTGCTCCTCACCCTCCTCCCACACTGTGGTCCAACAGATGTCCCTTTCTCCAAAAATGTACTCAATGGGACTGTAACGTTGCTACCACTCACCAGTTGACCTGCTGTGAGGAAAAATCAAGTTAGTACATTTCAAACAGGGAAAAGGTCATTTTAAACTCAACGTGATTAACCAAAATTCCAAAAGTATAAAACATAAAAAAATCCTTACCAGAGAGAGAAAACTAACCGTGCTCCTCACCCTCCTCCCACCCTGTGGTGCTACAGATGTCCCTTTCTCCAAAAATGTACTCAATGGGACTGTAACATAGCTACCACTCACCAGTTGACCTGCTGTGAGGAAAAATCAAGTTAGTACATTTCAAACAGGAAACAGGTCATTTTAAACTCAACGTGATTAACCAAAATTCCAAAAGTATAAAACATAAAAAAATCCTTACCAGAGAGAGAAAACTAATCGTGCTCCTCACCCTCCTCCCACACTGTGGTGCAACAGATGTCCCTTTCTCCAAAAATGTACTCAATGGGACTGTAACGTTGCTACCACTCACCAGTTGACCTGCTGTGAGGAAAAATCAAGTTAGTACATTTCAAACAGGGAAAAGGTCATTTTAAACTCAACGTGATTAACCAAAATTCCAAAAGTATAAAACATAAAAAAATCCTTACCAGAGAGAGAAAACTAACCGTGCTCCTCACCCTCCTCCCACCCTGTGGTGCTACAGATGTCCCTTTCTCCAAAAATGTACTCAATGGGACTGTAACATAGCTACCACTCACCAGTTGACCTGCTGTGAGGAAAAATCAAGTTAGTACATTTCAAACAGGAAACAGGTCATTTTAAACTCAACGTGATTAACCAAAATTCCAAAAGTATAAAACATAAAAAAAATCCTTACCAGAGAGAGAAAACTAATCGTCCTCCTCACCCTCCTCCCACCCTGTGGTGCTACAGATGTCCCTTTCTCCAAAAATGTACTCAATGGGACTGTAACGTAGCTACCACTCACCAGTTGACCTGCTGTGAGGAAAAATCAAGTTAGTACATTTCAAACAGGAAAAAGGTCATTTTAAACTCAACGTGATTAACCAAAATTCCAAAAGTATAAAACATAAAAAAATCCTTACCAGAGAGAGAAAACTAATCGTGCTCCTCACCCTCCTCCCACCCTGTGGTGCTACAGATGTCCCTTTCTCCAAAAATGTACTCAATGGGACTGTAACGTTGCTACCACTCACCAGTTGACCTGCTGTGAGGAAAAATCAAGTTAGTACATTTCAAACAGGAAAAAGGTCATTTTAAACTCAACGTGATTAACCAAAATACCAAAAGTATAAAACATAAAAAAATCCTTACCAGAGAGAGAAAACTAATCGTGCTCCTCACCCTCCTCCCACCCGGTGGTGCAACAGATGTCCCTTTCTCCAAAAATGTACTCAATGGGACTGTAACGTTGCTACCATTCACCAGTTGACCTGCTGTGAGGAAAAATCAAGTTAGTACATTTCAAACAGGGAAAAGGTCATTTTAAACTCAACGTGATTAACCAAAATTCCAAAAGTATAAAACATAAAAAAATCCTTACCAGAGAGAGAAAACTAACCGTGCTCCTCACCCTCCTCCCACCCTGTGGTGCTACAGATGTCCCTTTCTCCAAAAATGTACTCAATGGGACTGTAACATAGCTACCACTCACCAGTTGACCTGCTGTGAGGAAAAATCAAGTTAGTACATTTCAAACAGGAAACAGGTCATTTTAAACTCAACGTGATTAACCAAAATTCCAAAAGTATAAAACATAAAAAAAATCCTTACCAGAGAGAGAAAACTAATCGTCCTCCTCACCCTCCTCCCACCCTGTGGTGCTACAGATGTCCCTTTCTCCAAAAATGTACTCAATGGGACTGTAACGTAGCTACCACTCACCAGTTGACCTGCTGTGAAGAAAAATCAAGTTAGTACATTTCAAACAGGAAAAAGGTCATTTTAAACTCAACGTGATTAACCAAAATTCCAAAAGTATAAAACATAAAAAAATCCTTACCAGAGAGAGAAAACTAATCGTGCTCCTCACCCTCCTCCCACCCTGTGGTGCTACAGATGTCCCTTTCTCCAAAAATGTACTCAATGGGACTGTAACGTTGCTACCACTCACCAGTTGACCTGCTGTGAGGAAAAATCAAGTTAGTACATTTCAAACAGGAAAAAGGTCATTTTAAACTCAACGTGATTAACCAAAATACCAAAAGTATAAAACATAAAAAAATCCTTACCAGAGAGAGAAAACTAATCGTGCTCCTCACCCTCCTCCCACCCTGTGGTGCAACAGATGTCCCTTTCTCCAAAAATGTACTCAATGGGACTGTAACGTTGCTACCACTCACCAGTTGACCTGCTGTGAGGAAAAATCAAGTTAGTACATTTCAAACAGGGAAAAGGTCATTTTAAACTCAACGTGATTAACCAAAATTCCAAAAGTATAAAACATAAAAAAATCCTTACCAGAGAGAGAAAACTAATCGTGCTCCTCACCCTCCTCCCACCCTGTGGTGCTACAGATGTCCCTTTCTCCAAAAATGTACTCAATGGGACAGTAACGTAGCTACCACTCACCAGTTGACCTGCTGTGAGGAAAAATCAAGTTAGTACATTTCAAACAGGAAAAAGGTCATTTTAAACTCAACGTGATTAACCAAAATTCCAAAAGTATAAAACATAAAAAAATCCTTACCAGAGAGAGAAAACTAATCGTGCTCCTCACCCTCCTCCCACCCTGTGGTGCTACAGATGTCCCTTTCTCCAAAAATGTACTCAATGGGACTGTAACGTTGCTACCACTCACCAGTTGACCTGCTGTGAGGAAAAATCAAGTTAGTACATTTCAAACAGGAAAAAGGTCATTTTAAACTCAACGTGATTAACCAAAATACCAAAAGTATAAAACATAAACAAATCCTTACCAGAGAGAGAAAGCTAATCGTGCTCCTCACCCTCCTCCCACCCTGTGGTGCAACAGATGTCCCTTTCTCCAAAAATGTACTCAATGGGACTGTAACGTTGCTACCACTCACCAGTTGACCTGCTGTGAGGAAAAATCAAGTTAGTACATTTCAAACAGGGAAAAGGTCATTTTAAACTCAACGTGATTAACCAAAATTCCAAAAGTATAAAACATAAAAAAATCCTTACCAGAGAGAGAAAACTAATCGTGCTCCTCACCCTCCTCCCACCCTGTGGTGCTACAGATGTCCCTTTCTCCAAAAATGTACTCAATGGGACAGTAACGTAGCTACCACTCACCAGTTGACCTGCTGTGAGGAAAAATCAAGTTAGTACATTTCAAACAGGAAAAAGGTCATTTTAAACTCAACGTGATTAACCAAAATTCCAAAAGTATAAAACATAAAAAAATCCTTACCAGAGAGAGAAAACTAATCGTGCTCCTCACCCTCCTCCCACCCTGTGGTGCTACAGATGTCCCTTTCTCCAAAAATGTACTCAATGGGACTGTAACGTTGCTACCACTCACCAGTTGACCTGCTGTGAGGAAAAATCAAGTTAGTACATTTCAAACAGGAAAAAGGTCATTTTAAACTCAACGTGATTAACCAAAATTCTAAAAGTATAAAACATAAACAAATCCTTACCAGAGAGAGAAAACTAATCGTGCTCCTCACCCTCCTCCCACCCTGTGGTGCAACAGATGTCCCTTTCTCCAAAAATGTACTCAATGGGACTGTAACGTTGCTACCACTCACCAGTTGACCTGCTGTGAGGATAAATCAAGTTAGTACATATCAAACAGGAAAAAGGTCATTTTAAACTCAACGTGATTAACCAAAATTCCAAAAGTATAAAACATAAAAAAATCCTTACCAGAGAGAGAAAACTAATCGTGCTACTCACCCTCCTCCCACCCTGTGGTGCAACAGATGTCCCTTTCTCCAAAAATGTACTCAATGGGACTGTAACGTTGCTACCACTCACCAGTTGACCTGCTGTGAGGAAAAATCAAGTTAGTACATTTCAAACAGGAAAAAGGTCATTTTAAACTCAACGTGATTAACCAAAATTCCAAAAGTATAAAACATAAAAAAATCCTTACCAGAGAGAGAAAACTAATCGTGCTCCTCACCCTCCTCCCGCCCTGTGGTGCTACAGATGTCACTTTCTCCAAAAATGTACTCAATGGGACTGTAACGTTGCTACCACTCACCAGTTGACCTGCTGTGAGGAAAAATCAAGTTAGTACATTTCGAACAGGAAAAAGGTCATTTTAAACTCAACGTGATTAACCAAAATTCCAAAAGTATAAAACATAAAAAAATCCTTACCAGAGAGAGAAAACTAATCGTGCTCCTCACCCTCCCCCCATCTGTGGTGCTACAGATGTCCCTTTCTCCATAATTTACTCAATGGGACTGTAACGTTGCTACCACTCACCAGTTGACCTGCTGTGAGGAAAAATCAAGTTAGTACATTTCAAACAGGAAAAAGGTCATTTTAAACTCAACGTGATTAACCAAAATTCCAAAAGTATAAAACATAAAAAAATCCTTACCAGAGAGAGAAAACTAATCGTGCTCCTCACCCTCCTCCCGCCCTGTGGTGCTACAGATGTCACTTTCTCCAAAAATGTAGTCAATGGGACTGTAACGTTGCTACCACTCACCAGTTGACCTGCTGTGAGGAAAAATCAAGTTAGTACATTTCAAACAGGAAAAAGGTCATTTTAAACTCAACGTGATTAACCAAAATTCCAAAAGTATAAAACATAAAAAAATCCTTACCAGAGAGAGAAAACTAATCGTGCTCCTCACCCTCCTCCCACCCTGTGGTGCTACAGATGTCCCTTTCTCCAAAAATGTACTCAATGGGACTGTAACGTTGCTACCACTCACCAGTTGACCTGCTGTGAGGAAATATCAAGTTAGTACATTTCAAACAGGAAAAAGGTCATTTTAAACTCAACGTGATTAACCAAAATTCCAAAAGTATAAAACATAAAAAAATCCTTACCAGAGTGAGAAAACTAATCGTGCTCCTCACCCTCCTCCCACCCTGTGGTGCAACAGATGTCCCTTTCTCCAAAAATGTACTCAATGAGACTGTAACGTTGCTACCACTCACCAGTTGACCTGCTGTGAGGAAAAATCAAGTTAGTACATTTCAAACAGGGAAAAGGTCATTTTAAACTCAACGTGATTAACCAAAATTCCAAAAGTATAAAACATAAAAAAATCCTTACTAGAGAGAGAAAACTAATCGCCCTCCTCACCCTCCTCCCACCCTGTGGTGCTACAGATGTCCCTTTCTCCAAAAATGTACTCAATGGGACTGTAACGTTGCTACCACTCACCAGTTGACCTGCTGTGAGGAAAAATCAAGTTAGTACATTTCAAACAGGAAAAAGGTCATTTTAAACTCAACGTGATTAACCAAAAATCCAAAAGTATAAAACATAAAAAAATCCTTACCAGAGAGAGAAAACTAATCGTGCTCCTCACCCTCCTCCCACCCTGTGGTGCTACAGATGTCCCTTTCTCCAAAAATGTACTCGATGGGACTGTAACGTAGCTACCACTCACCAGTTGACCTGCTGTGAGGAAAAATCAAGTTAGTACATTTCAAACAGAAAAAAGGTCATTTTAAACTCAACGTGATTAACCAAAATTCCAAAAGTATAAAACATAAAAAAATCCTTACCAGAGAGAGAAAACTAATCGTGCTCCTCACCCTCCTCCCACCCTGTGGTGCTACAGATGTCCCTTTCTCCAAAAATGTACTCAATGGGACTGTAACGTAGCTACCACTCACCAGTTGACCTGCTGTGAGGAAAAATCAAGTCAGTACATTTCAAGCAGGAAAAAGGTCATTTTAAACTCAACGTGATTAACCAAAATTCCAAAAGTATAAAACATAAAAAAATCCTTACCAGAGAGAGAAAACTAATCGTGCTCCTCACCCTCCTCCCACCCTGTGGTGCAACAGATGTCCCTGTCTCCAAAAATGTACTCAATGGGACTGTAACGTAGCTACCACTCACCAGTTGACCTGCTGTGAGGAAAAATCAAGTTAGTGCATTTCAAACAGGAAAAAGGTCATTTTAAACTCAACGTGATTAACCAAAATTCCAAAAGTATAAAACATAAAAAAATCCTTACCAGAGAGAGAAAACTAATCGTGCTCCTCACCCTCCTCCCACCCTGTGGTGCTACAGATGTCCCTTTCTCCAAAAATGTACTCAATGGGACTGTAACGTTGCTACCACTCACCAGTTGACCTGCTGTGAGGAAAAATCAAGTGAGTACATTTCAAACAGGAAAAAGGTCATTTTAAGCTCAACGTGATTAACCAAAATTCCAAAAGTATAAAACATAAGAAAATCCTTACCAGAGAGAGAAAACTAATCGTGCTCCTCACCCTCCTCCCACCCTGTGGTGCTACAGATGTCCCTTTCTCCAAAATTGTACTCAATGGGACTGTAACGTAGCCACCACTCACCAGTTGACCTGCTGTGAGGAAAAATCAAGTTAGTACATTTCAAACAGGAAAAAGGTAATTTTAAACTCAACGTAATTAACCAAAATTCCAAAAAGTATAAAACATATAAAAATCCTTACCAGAGAGAGAAAACTAATCGTGCTCCTCACCCTCCTCCCACCCTGTGGTGCTACAGATGTCCCTTTCTCCAAAAATGTACTCAATGGGACTGTAACGTTGCTACCACTCACCAGTTGACCTGCTGTGAGGAAAAATCAAGTTAGTACATTTCAAACAGGAAAAAGGTCATTTTAAACTCAACGTGATTAACCAAAATTCCAAAAGTATAAAACATAAAAAAATCCTTACCAGAGAGAGAAAACTAATCGTGCTCCTCACCTTCCTCCCACCCTGTGGTGCAACAGATGTCCCTTTCTCCAAAAATGTACTCAATGGGACTGTAACGTTGCTACCACTCACCAGGTGACCTGCTGCGATGAAAAATCAAGTTAGTACATTTCAAACAGGAAAAAGGTCATTTTAAACTCAACGTGATTAACCAAAATTCCAAAAGTATAAAACATAAAAAAATCCTTACCAGAGAGAGAAAACTAATCGTGCTCCTCACCCTCCTCCCACCCTGTGGTGCAACAGATGTCCCTTTCTCCAAAAATGTACTCAATGGGACTGTAACGTTGCTACCACTCACCAGTTGACCTGCTGTGAGGAAAAATCAAGTTAGTACATTTCAAACAGAAAAAAGGTCATTTTAAACTCAACGTGATTAACCAAAATTCCAAAAGTATAAAACATAAAAAATACCTTACCAGAGAGAGAAAACTAATCGTGCTCCTCACCCTCCTCCCACCCTGTGGTGCAACAGATGTCCCTTTCTCCAAAAATGTACTCAATGGGACTGTAACGTTGCTACCACTCACCAGTTGACCTGCTGTGAAGAAAAATCAAGTTAGTACATTTCAAACAGGAAAAAGGTCATTTTAAACTCAACGTGATTAACCAAAATTCCAAAAGTATAAAACATAAAAAAATCCTTACCAGAGAGAGAAAACTAATCGTGCTCCTCACCCTCCTCCCACCCTGTGGTGCAACAGATGTCCCTTTCTCCAAAAATGTACTCAATGGGACTGTAACGTTGCTACCACTCACCAGTTGACCTGCTGTGAGGAAAAATCAAGTTAGTACATTTCAAACAGGAAAAAGGTCATTTTAAACTCAACGTGATTAACCAAAACTCCAAAAGTATAAAACATAAAAAAATCCTTACCAGAGAGAGAAAACTAATCGTGCTCCTCACCCTCCTCCCACCCTGTGGTGCAACAGATGTCCCTTTCTCCAAAAATGTACTCAATGGGACTGTAACGTTGCTACCACTCACCAGTTGACCTGCTGTGAGGAAAAATCAAGTTAGTACATTTCAAACAGGAAAAAGGTCATTTTAAACTCAACGTGATTAACCAAAATTCCAAAAGTATAAAACATAAAAAAATCCTTACCAGAGAGAGGAAACTAATCGTGCTCCTCACCCTCCTCCCACCCTGTGGTGCAACAGATGTCCCTTTCTCCAAAAATGTAGTCAATGGGACTGTAACATTGCTACCACTCACCAGTTGACCTGCTGTGAGGAAAAATCAAGTTAGACCATTTCAAACAGGAAAAAGGTCATTTTAAACTCAACGTGATTAACCAAAATTCCAAAAGTATAAAACATAAAAAATTCTTACCAGAGAGAGAAAACTAATCGTGCTCCTCACCCTCCTCCCACCCTGTGGTGCTACAGATGTCCCTTTCTCCAAAAATGTACTCAATGGGACTGTAATGTAGCCACCACTCACCAGTTGACCTGTTGTGAGGAAAAATCAAGTTAGTACATTTCAAACAGGAAAAAGGTCATTTTAAGCTCAACGTGATTAACTAAAATTCCAAAAGTATAAAACATAAAAAAATCCTTACCAGAGAGAGAAAACTAATCGTGCTCCTCACCCTCCTCCCACCCTGTGGTGCTACAGATGTCCCTTTCTCCAAAATTTACTCAATGGGACTGTAACGTAGCTACCACTCACCAGTTGACCTGCTGTGAGGAAAAATCAAGTTAGTACATTTCAAACAGGAAAAAAGTCATTTTAAACTCAACGTGATTAACCAAAATTCCAAAATTATAAAACATAAAAAAATCCTTACCAGAGAGAGAAAACTAATCGTGCTCCTCACCCTCCTCCCACCCTGTGGTGCTACAGATGTCCCTTTCTCCAAAAATGTACTCAATGGGACTGTAACGTAGCTACCACTCACCAGTTGACCTGCTGTGAGGAAAAATCAAGTTAGTACATTTCAAACAGGAAAAAGGTCATTTTAAACTCAACGTGATTAACCAAAATTCCAAAAGTATAAAACATAAAAAAATCCTTACCAGAGAGAGAAAACTAATCGTGCTCCTCACCCTCCTCCCACCCTGTGGTGCAATAGATGTCCCTTTCTCCAAAAATGTACTCAATGGGACTGTAACGTTGCTACCACTCACCAGTTGACCTGCTGTGAAGAAAAATCAAGTTAGTACATTTCAAACAGGAAAAAGGTCATTTTAAACTCAACGTGATTAACCAAAATTCCAAAAGTATAAAACATAAAAAAATCCTTACCAGAGAGAGAAAACTAATCGTGCCCCTCACCTTCCTCCCACCCTGTGGTGCTACAGATGTCCCTTTCTCCAAAATTTACTCAGGGGGCTGTAACGTAGCTACCACTCACCAGTTGACCTGCTGTGAGGAAAAATCAAGTTAGACCATTTCAAACAGGAAAAAGGTCATTTTAAACTCAACGTGATTAACCAAAATTCCAAAAGTATAAAACATAAAAAATTCTTACCAGAGAGAGAAAACTAATCGTGCTCCTCACCCTCCTCCCACCCTGTGGTGCTACAGATGTCCCTTTCTCCAAAAATGTACTCAATGGGACTGTAATGTAGCCACCACTCACCAGTTGACCTGTTGTGAGGAAAAATCAAGTTAGTACATTTCAAACAGGAAAAAGGTCATTTTAAGCTCAACGTGATTAACTAAAATTCCAAAAGTATAAAACATAAAAAAATCCTTACCAGAGAGAGAAAACTAATCGTGCTCCTCACCCTCCTCCCACCCAGTGGTGCTACAGATGTCCCTTTCTCCAAAAATGTACTCAATGGGACTGTAACGTAGCTACCACTCACCAGTTGACCTGCTGTGAGGAAAAATCAAGTTAGTACATTTCAAACAGGAAAAAGGTCATTTTAAACTCAACGTGATTAACCAAAATTCCAAAAGTATAAAACATAAAAAAATCCTTACCAGAGAGAAAAAACTAATTGTGCTCCTCACCCTCCTCCCACCCTGTGGTGCAACAGATGTCCCTTTCTCCAAAAATGTACTCAATGGGACTGTAACGTAGCTACCACTCACCAGTTGACCTGCTGTGAGGAAAAATCAAGTTAGTACATTTCAAACAGGAAAAAGGTCATTTTAAACTCAACGTGATTAACCAAAATTCCAAAAGTATAAAACATAAAAAAATCCTTACCAGAGAGAGAAAACTAATCGTGCTCCTCACCCTCCTCCCACCCTGTGGTGCAACAGATGTCCCTTTCTCCAAAAATGTACTCAATGGGACTGTAACGTTGCTACCACTCACCAGTTGACCTGCTGTGAGGAAAAATCAAGTTAGTACATTTCAAACAGGAAAAAGGTCATTTTAAACTCAATGTGATTAACCAAAATTCCAAAAGTATAAAACATAAAAAAATCCTTACCAGAGAGAGAAAACTAATCATGCTCCTCACCCTCCTCCCACCCTGTGGTGCTACAGATGTCCCTTTCTCCAAAATTTACTCAATGGACTTGTAACGTAGCTACCACTCACCAGTTGACCTGCTGTGAGGAAAAATCAAGTTAGTACATTTCAAACAGGAAAAAAGTCATTTTAAACTCAACGTGATTAACCAAAATTCCAAAATTATAAAACATAAAAAAATCCTTACCAGAGAGAGAAAACTAATCGTGCTCCTCACCCTCCTCCCACCCTGTGGTGTTACAGATGTCCCTTTCTCCAAAAATGTACTCAATGGGACTGTAACGTAGCTACCACTCACCAGTTGACCTGCTGTGAGGAAAAATCAAGTTAGTACATTTCAAACAGGAAAAAAGTCATTTTAAACTCAACGTGATTAACCAAAATTCCAAAAGTATAAAACATAAAAAAATCCTTACCAGAGAGAGAAAACTAATCGTGCTCCTCACCCTCCTCCCACCCTGTGGTGCAACAGATGTCCCTTTCTCCAAAAATGTACTCAATGGGACTGTAACGTTGCTACCACTCACCAGTTGACCTGCTGTGAGGAAAAATCAAGTTAGTACATTTCAAACAGGAAAAAGGTCATTTTAAACTCAACGTGATTAACCAAAATTCCAAAAGTATAAAACATAAAAAAATCCTTACCAGAGAGAGAAAACTAATCGTGCTCCTCACCCTCCTCCCACCCTGTGGTGCAACAGATGTCCCTTTCTCCAAAAATGTACTCAATGGGACTGTAACGTTGCTACCACTCACCAGTTGACCTGCTGTGAGGAAAAATCAAGTTAGTACATTTCAAACAGGAAAAAGGTCATATTAAACTCAACGTGATTAACCAAAATTCCAAAAGTATAAAACATAAAAAAATCCTTACCAGAGAGAGAAAACTAATCGTGCTCCTCACCCTCCTCCCACCCTGTGGTGCAACAGATGTCCCTTTCTCCAAAAATGTACTCAATGGGACTGTAACGTTGCTACCACTCACCAGTTGACCTGCTGTGAGGAAAAATCAAGTTAGTACATTTCAAACAGGAAAAAGGTCATTTTAAACTCAACGTGATTAACCAAAATTCCAAAAGTATAAAACATAAAAAAATCCTTACCAGAGAGCGGAAACTAATCGTGCTCCTCACCCTCCTCCCACCCTGTGGTGCAACAGATGTCCCTTTCTCCAAAAATGTACTCAATGGGACTGTAACGTTGCTACCACTCACCAGTTGACCTGCTGTGAGGAAAAATCAAGTTAGACCATTTCAAACAGGAAAAAGGTCATTTTAAACTCAACGTGATTAACCAAAATTCCAAAAGTATAAAACATAAAAAAATCCTTACCAGAGAGAGAAAACTAATCGTGCTCCTCACCCTCCTCCCACCCTGTGGTGCTACAGATGTCCCTTTCTCCAAAAATGTACTCAATGGGACTGTAATGTAGCCACCACTCACCAGTTGACCTGTTGTGAGGAAAAATCAGGTTAGTACATTTCAAACAGGAAAAAGGTCATTTTAAGCTCAACGTGATTAACCAAAATTCCAAAAGTATAAAACATAAAAAAATCCTTACCAGAGAGAGAAAACTAATCGTGCTCCTCACCCTCCTCCCACCCTGTGCTGCTACAGATGTCCCTTTCTCCAAAATTTACTCAATGGGACTGTAACGTAGCTACCACTCACCAGTTGACCTGCTGTGAGGAAAAGTCAAGTTAGTACATTTCAAACAGGAAAAAAGTCATTTTAAACTCAACGTGATTAACCAAAATTCCAAAAGTATAAAACATAAAAAAATCCTTACCAGAGAGAGAAAACTAATCGTGCTCCTCACCCTCCTCCCACCCTGTGGTGCAACAGATGTCCCTTTCTCCAAAATTGTACTCAATGGGACTGTAACGTTGCTACCACTCACCAGTTGACCTGCTGTGAGGAAAAATCAAGTTAGTACATTTCAAACAGAAAAAAGGTCATTTTAAACTCAACGTGATTAACCAAAATTCCAAAAGTATAAAACATAAAAAAATCCTTACCAGAGAGAGAAAACTAATCGTGCTCCTCACCCTCCTCCCACCCTGTGGTGCAACAGATGTCCCTTTCTCCAAAAATGTACTCAATGGGACTGTAACGTTGCTACCACTCACCAGTTGACCTGCTGTGAGGAAAAATCAAGTTAGTACATTTCAAACAGGGAAAAGGTCATTTTAAACTCAACGTGATTAACCAAAATTCCAAAAGTATAAAACATAAAAAAATCCTTACCAGAGAGAGAAAACTAATCGTGCTTATCACCCTCCTCCCACCCTGTGGTGCAACAGATGTCCCTTTCTCCAAAAATGTACTCAATGGGACTGTAACGTTGCTACCACTCACCAGTTGACCTGCTGTGAGGAAAAATCAAGTTAGTACATTTCAAACAGGAAAAAGGTCATTTTAAACTCAACGTGATTAACCAAAATCCCAAAAGTATAAAACATAAAAAAATCCTTACCAGAGAGAGGAAACTAATCGTGCTCCTCACCCTCCTCCCACCCTGTGGTGCTACAGATGTCCCTTTCTCCAAAAATGTACTCAATGGGACTGTAACGTTGCTACCACTCACCAGTTGACCTGCTGTGAGGAAAAATCAAGTTAGTACATTTCAAACAGGAAAAAGGTCATTTTAAACTCAACGTGATTAACCAAAAATCCAAAAGTATAAAACATAAAAAAATCCTTACCAGAGAGAGAAAACTAATCGTGCTCCTCACCCTCCTCCCACCCTGTGGTGCTACAGATGTCCCTTTCTCCAAAAATGTACTCAATGGGACTGTAATGTAGCCACCACTCACCAGTTGACCTGTTGTGAGGAAAAATCAAGTTAGAACATTTCAAACAGGAAAAAGGTCATTTTAAGCTCAACGTGATTAACCAAAATTCCAAAAGTATAAAACATAAAAAAATCCTTACCAGAGAGAGAAAACTAATCGTGCTCCTCACCCTCCTCCCACCCTGTGGTGCTACAGATGTCCCTTTCTCCAAAATTGTACTCAATGGGACTGTAACGTAGCCACCACTCACCAGTTGACCTGCTGTGAGGAAAAATCAAGTTAGTACATTTCAAACAGGAAAAAGGTCATTTTAAACTCAACGTGATTAACCAAAATTCCAAAAGTATAAAACATAAAAAAATCCTTACCAGAGAGAGAAAACTAATCGTGCTCCTCACCCTCCTCCCACCCTGTGGTGCAACAGATGTCCCTTTCTCCAAAAATGTACTCAATGGGACTGTAACGTTGCTACCACTCACCAGTTGACCTGCTGTGAGGAAAAATCAAGTTAGTACATTTCAAACAGGAAAAAGGTCATTTTAAACTCAACGTGATTAACCAAAATTCCAAAAGTATAAAACATAAAAAAATCCTTACCAGAGAGAGAAAACTAATCGTGCTCCTCACCCTCCTCCCACCCTGTGGTGCAACAGATGTCCCTTTCTCCAAAAATGTACTCAATGGGACTGTAACGTAGCTACCACTCACCAGTTGACCTGCTGTGAGGAAAAATCAAGTTAGTACATTTCAAACAGGAAAAAGGTCATTTTAAACTCAACGTGATTAACCAAAATTCCAAAAGTATAAAACATAAAAAATTCTTACCAGAGAGAGAAAACTAATCGTGCTCCTCACCCTCCTCCCACCCTGTGGTGCTACAGATGTCCCTTTCTCCAAAAATGTACTCAATGGGACTGTAATGTAGCCACCACTCACCAGTTGACCTGTTGTGAGGAAAAATCAAGTTAGTACATTTCAAACAGGAAAAAGGTCATTTTAAGCTCAACGTGATTAACCAAAATTCCAAAAGTATAAAACATAAAAAAATCCTTACCAGAGAGAGAAAACTAATCGTGCTCCTCACCCTCCTCCCACCCTGTGGTGCAACAGATGTCCCTGTCTCCAAAAATGTACTCAATGGGACTGTAACGTTGCTACCACTCACCAGTTGACCTGCTGTGAAGAAAAATCAAGTTAGTACATTTCAAACAGGAAAAAGGTCATTTTAAACTCAACGTGATTAACCAAAATTCCAAAAGTATAAAACATAAAAAAATCCTTACCAGAGAGAGAAAACTAATCGTGCCCCTCACCTTCCTCCCACCCTGTGGTGCTACAGATGTCCCTTTCTCCAAAATTTACTCAGGGGGCTGTAACGTAGCTACCACTCACCAGTTGACCTGCTGTGAGGAAAAATCAAGTTAGTACATTTCAAACAGGAAAAAGGTCATTTTAAACTCAACGTGATTAACCAAAATTCCAAAAGTATAAAACATAAAAAAATCCTTACCAGAGAGAAAAAACTAATTGTGCTCCTCACCCTCCTCCCACCCTGTGGTGCAACAGATGTCCCTTTCTCCAAAAATGTACTCATTGGGACTGTAACGTAGCTACCACTCACCAGTTGACCTGCTGTGAGGAAAAATCAAGTTAGTACATTTCAAACAGGAAAAAGGTCATTTTAAACTCAACGTGATTAACCAAAATTCCAAAAGTATAAAACATAAAAAAATCCTTACCAGAGAGAGAAAACTAATCGTGCTCCTCACCCTCCTCCCACCCTGTGGTGCAACAGATGTCCCTTTCTCCAAAAATGTACTCAATGGGACTGTAACGTTGCTACCACTCACCAGTTGACCTGCTGTGAGGAAAAATCAAGTTAGTACATTTCAAACAGGAAAAAGGTCATTTTAAACTCAATGTGATTAACCAAAATTCCAAAAGTATAAAACATAAAAAAATCCTTACCAGAGAGAGAAAACTAATCATGCTCCTCACCCTCCTCCCACCCTGTGGTGCTACAGATGTCCCTTTCTCCAAAATTTACTCAATGGGACTGTAACGTAGCTACCACTCACCAGTTGACCTGCTGTGAGGAAAAATCAAGTTAGTACATTTCAAACAGGAAAAAAGTCATTTTAAACTCAACGTGATTAACCAAAATTCCAAAATTATAAAACATAAAAAAATCCTTACCAGAGAGAGAAAACTAATCGTGCTCCTCACCCTCCTCCCACCCTGTGGTGTTACAGATGTCCGTTTCTCCAAAAATGTACTCAATGGGACTGTAACGTAGCTACCACTCACCAGTTGACCTGCTGTGAGGAAAAATCAAGTTAGTACATTTCAAACAGGAAAAAAGTCATTTTAAACTCAACGTGATTAACCAAAATTCCAAAAGTATAAAACATAAAAAAATCCTTACCAGAGAGAGAAAACTAATCGTGCTCCTCACCCTCCTCCCACCCTGTGGTGCAACAGATGTCCCTTTCTCCAAAAATGTACTCAATGGGACTGTAACGTTGCTACCACTCACCAGTTGACCTGCTGTGAGGAAAAATCAAGTTAGTACATTTCAAACAGGAAAAAGGTCATTTTAAACTCAACGTGATTAACCAAAATTCCAAAAGTATAAAACATAAAAAAATCCTTACCAGAGAGAGAAAACTAATCGTGCTCCTCACCCTCCTCCCACCCTGTGGTGCAACAGATGTCCCTTTCTCCAAAAATGTACTCAATGGGACTGTAACGTTGCTACCACTCACCAGTTGACCTGCTGTGAGGAAAAATCAAGTTAGTACATTTCAAACAGGAAAAAGGTCATTTTAAACTCAACGTGATTAACCAAAATTCCAAAAGTATAAAACATAAAAAAATCCTTACCAGAGAGAGAAAACTAATCGTGCTCCTCACCCTCCTCCCACCCTGTGGTGCAACAGATGTCCCTTTCTCCAAAAATGTACTCAATGGGACTGTAACGTTGCTACCACTCACCAGTTGACCTGCTGTGAGGAAAAATCAAGTTAGTACATTTCAAACAGGAAAAAGGTCATTTTAAACTCAACGTGATTAACCAAAATTCCAAAAGTATAAAACATAAAAAAATCCTTACCAGAGAGCGGAAACTAATCGTGCTCCTCACCCTCCTCCCACCCTGTGGTGCAACAGATGTCCCTTTCTCCAAAAATGTACTCAATGGGACTGTAACGTTGCTACCACTCACCAGTTGACCTGCTGTGAGGAAAAATCAAGTTAGACCATTTCAAACAGGAAAAAGGTCATTTTAAACTCAACGTGATTAACCAAAATTCCAAAAGTATAAAACATAAAAAAATCCTTACCAGAGAGAGAAAACTAATCGTGCTCCTCACCCTCCTCCCACCCTGTGGTGCTACAGATGTCCCTTTCTCCAAAAATGTACTCAATGGGACTGTAATGTAGCCACCACTCACCAGTTGACCTGTTGTGAGGAAAAATCAGGTTAGTACATTTCAAACAGGAAAAAGGTCATTTTAAGCTCAACGTGATTAACCAAAATTCCAAAAGTATAAAACATAAAAAAATCCTTACCAGAGAGAGAAAACTAATCGTGCTCCTCACCCTCCTCCCACCCTGTGCTGCTACAGATGTCCCTTTCTCCAAAATTTACTCAATGGGACTGTAACGTAGCTACCACTCACCAGTTGACCTGCTGTGAGGAAAAGTCAAGTTAGTACATTTCAAACAGGAAAAAAGTCATTTTAAACTCAACGTGATTAACCAAAATTCCAAAAGTATAAAACATAAAAAAATCCTTACCAGAGAGAGAAAACTAATCGTGCTCCTCACCCTCCTCCCACCCTGTGGTGCAACAGATGTCCCTTTCTCCAAAATTGTACTCAATGGGACTGTAACGTTGCTACCACTCACCAGTTGACCTGCTGTGAGGAAAAATCAAGTTAGTACATTTCAAACAGAAAAAAGGTCATTTTAAACTCAACGTGATTAACCAAAATTCCAAAAGTATAAAACATAAAAAAATCCTTACCAGAGAGAGAAAACTAATCGTGCTCCTCACCCTCCTCCCACCCTGTGGTGCAACAGATGTCCCTTTCTCCAAAAATGTACTCAATGGGACTGTAACGTTGCTACCACTCACCAGTTGACCTGCTGTGAGGAAAAATCAAGTTAGTACATTTCAAACAGGAAAAAGGTCATTTTAAACTCAACGTGATTAACCAAAATTCCAAAAGTATAAAACATAAAAAAATCCTTACCAGAGAGAGAAAACTAATCGTGCTTATCACCCTCCTCCCACCCTGTGGTGCAACAGATGTCCCTTTCTCCAAAAATGTACTCAATGGGACTGTAACGTTGCTACCACTCACCAGTTGACCTGCTGTGAGGAAAAATCAAGTTAGTACATTTCAAACAGGAAAAAGGTCATTTTAAACTCAACGTGATTAACCAAAATTCCAAAAGTATAAAACATAAAAAAATCCTTACCAGAGAGAGGAAACTAATCGTGCTCCTCACCCTCCTCCCACCCTGTGGTGCTACAGATGTCCCTTTCTCCAAAAATGTACTCAATGGGACTGTAACGTTGCTACCACTCACCAGTTGACCTGCTGTGAGGAAAAATCAAGTTAGTACATTTCAAACAGGAAAAAGGTCATTTTAAACTCAACGTGATTAACCAAAAATCCAAAAGTATAAAACATAAAAAAATCCTTACCAGAGAGAGAAAACTAATCGTGCTCCTCACCCTCCTCCCACCCTGTGGTGCTACAGATGTCCCTTTCTCCAAAAATGTACTCAATGGGACTGTAATGTAGCCACCACTCACCAGTTGACCTGTTGTGAGGAAAAATCAAGTTAGTACATTTCAAACAGGAAAAAGGTCATTTTAAGCTCAACGTGATTAACCAAAATTCCAAAAGTATAAAACATAAAAAAATCCTTACCAGAGAGAGAAAACTAATCGTGCTCCTCACCCTCCTCCCACCCTGTGGTGCTACAGATGTCCCTTTCTCCAAAATTGTACTCAATGGGACTGTAACGTAGCCACCACTCACCAGTTGACCTGCTGTGAGGAAAAATCAAGTTAGTACATTTCAAACAGGAAAAAGGTCATTTTAAACTCAACGTGATTAACCAAAATTCCAAAAGTATAAAACATAAAAAAATCCTTACCAGAGAGAGAAAACTAATCGTGCTCCTCACCCTCCTCCCACCCTGTGGTGCAACAGATGTCCCTTTCTCCAAAAATGTACTCAATGGGACTGTAACGTTGCTACCACTCACCAGGTGACCTGCTGCGATGAAAAATCAAGTTAGTACATTTCAAACAGGAAAAAGGTCATTTTAAACTCAACGTGATTAACCAAAATTCCAAAAGTATAAAACATAAAAAAATCCTTACCAGAGAGAGAAAACTAATCGTGCTCCTCACCCTCCTCCCACCCTGTGGTGCAACAGATGTCCCTTTCTCCAAAAATGTACTCAATGGGACTGTAACGTTGCTACCACTCACCAGTTGACCTGCTGTGAGGAAAAATTAAGTTAGTACATTTCAAACAGGAAAAAGGTCATTTTAAACTCAACGTGATTAACCAAAATTCCAAAAGTATAAAACATAAAAAAATCCTTACCAGAGAGAGAAAACTAATCGTGCTCCTCACCCTCCTCCCACCCTGTGGTGCAACAGATGTCCCTTTCTCCAAAAATGTACTCAATGGGACTGTAACGTAGCTACCACTCACCAGTTGACCTGCTGTGAGGAAAAATCAAGTTAGTACATTTCAAACAGGAAAAAGGTCATTTTAAACTCAACGTGATTAACCAAAATTCCAAAAGTATAAAACATAAAAAAATCCTTACCAGAGAGAGAAAACTAATCGTGCTCCTCACCCTCCTCCCACCCTGTGGTGCAACAGATGTCCCTTTCTCCAAAAATGTACTCAATGGGACTGTAACGTTGCTACCACTCACCAGTTGACCTGCTGTGAGGAAAAATCAAGTTAGTACATTTCAAACAGGAAAAAGGTCATTTTAAACTCAACGTGATTAACAAAAATTCCAAAATTATAAAACATAAAAAAATCCTTACCAGAGAGAGAAAACTAATCGTGCTCCTCACCCTCCTCCCACCCTGTGGTGCTACACATGTCCCTTTCTCCAAAAATGTACTCAATGGGACTGTAACGTAGCTACCACTCACCAGTTGACCTGCTGTGAGGAAAAATCAAGGTAGTACATTTCAAACAGGAAAAAGGTCATTTTAAACTCAACGTGATTAACCAAAATTCCAAAAGTATAAAACATAAAAAAATCCTTACCAGAGAGAGAAAACTAATCGTGCTCCTCACCCTCCTCCCACCCTGTGGTGCAACAGATGTCCCTTTCTCCAAAAATGTACTCAATGGGACTGTAATGTAGCCACCACTCACCAGTTGACCTGCTGTGAGGAAAAATCAAGTTAGTACATTTCAAACAGCAAAAAGGTCATTTTAAACTCAACGTGATTAACCAAAATTCCAAAAGTATAAAACATAAAAAAATCCTTACCAGAGAGAGAAAACTAATCGTGCTCCTCACCCTCCTCCCACCCTGTGGTGCAACAGATGTCCCTTTCTCCAAAAATGTACTCAATGGGACTGTAACGTTGCTACCACTCACCAGTTGACCTGCTGTGAGGAAAAATCAAGTTAGTACATTTCAAACAGGAAAAAGGTCATTTTAAACTCAACGTGATTAACCAAAATTCCAAAAGTATAAAACATAAAAAAATCCTTACCAGAGAGAGAAAACTAATCGTGCTCCTCACCCTCCTCCCACCCTGTGGTGCAACAGATGTCCCTTTCTCCAAAAATGTACTCAATGGGACTGTAACATAGCTACCACTCACCAGTTGACCTGCTGTGAGGAAAAATCAAGTTAGTACATTTCAAACAGGAAAAAGGTCATTTTAAACTCAACGTGATTAACCAAAATTCCAAAAGTATAAAACATAAAAAAATCCTTACCAGAGAGAGAAAACTAATCGTGCTCCTCACCCTCCTCCCACCCTGTGGTGCAACAGATGTCCCTTTCTCCAAAAATGTACTCAATGGGACTGTAACGTTGCTACCACTCACCAGTTGACCTGCTGTGAGGAAAAATCAAGTTAGTACATTTCACACAGGAAAAAGGTCATTTTAAACTCAACGTGATTAACCAAAATTCCAAAATTATAAAACATAAAAAAATCCTTACCAGAGAGAGAAAACTAATCGTGCTCCTCACCCTCCTCCCACCCTGTGGTGCTACAGATGTCCCTTTCTCCAAAAATGTACTCAATGGGACTGTAACGTAGCTACCACTCACCA
Organism: Schistocerca piceifrons; assembly: GCF_021461385.2. NCBI lineage: Eukaryota > Metazoa > Arthropoda > Insecta > Orthoptera > Acrididae > Schistocerca > Schistocerca piceifrons. Next base: position 7,540,418 of record NC_060145.1, read on the forward strand.
GTTGACCTGCTGTGAGGAAAAATCAAGTTAGTACATTTCAAACAGGAAAAAGGTCATTTTAAACTCAACGTGATTAACCAAAATTCCAAAAGTATAAAACATAAAAAAATCCTTACCAGAGAGAGAAAACTAATCGTGCTCCTCACCCTCCTCCCACCCTGTGGTGCTACAGATGTCCCTTTCTCCAAAAATGTACTCAATGGGACTGTAACGTAGTTACCACTCACCAGTTGACCTGCTGTGAGGAAAAATCAAGTTAGTACATTTCAAACAGGAAAAAAGTCATTTTAAACTCAACGTGATTAACCAAAATTCCAAAAGTATAAAACATAAAAAAATCCTTACCAGAGAGAGAAAACTAATCGTGCTCCTCACCCTCCTCCCACCCTGTGGTGCAACAGATGTCCCTTTCTCCAAAAATGTACTCAATGGGACTGTAACGTTGCTACCACTCACCAGTTGACCTGCTGTGAGGAAAAATCAAGTTAGTACATTTCAAACAGAAAAAAGGTCATTTTAAACTCAACGAGATTAACCAAAATTCCAAAAGTATAAAACATAAAAAAATCCTTACCAGAGAGAGAAAACTAATCGTGCTCCTCACCCTCCTCCCACCCTGTGGTGCAACAGATGTCCCTTTCTCCAAAAATGTACTCAATGGGACTGTAACGTTGCTACCACTCACCAGTTGACCTGCTGTGAGGAAAAATCAAGTTAGTACATTTCAAACAGGAAAAAGGTCATTTTAAACTCAACGTGATTAACCAAAATTCCAAAAGTATAAAACATAAAAAAATCCTTACCAGAGAGAGAAAACTAATCGTGCTCCTCACCCTCCTCCCACCCTGTGGTGCAACAGATGTCCCTTTCTCCAAAAATGTACTCAATGGGACTGTAACGTTGCTACCACTCACCAGTTGAGCTGCTGTGAGGAAAAATCAAGTTAGTACATTTCAAACAGGAAAAAGGTCATTTTAAACTCAACGTGATTAACCAAAATTCCAAAAGTATAAAACTTAAAAAAATCCTTACCAGAGAGAGGAAACTAATCGTGCTCCTCACCCTCCTCCCACCCTGTGGTGCAACAGATGTCCCTTTCTCCAAAAATGTACTCAATGGGACTGTAACGTTGCTACCACTCACCAGTTGACCTGCAGTGAGGAAAAATCAAGTTAGTACATTTCAAACAGGAAAAAGGTCATTTTAAACTCAACGTGATTAACCAAAATTCCAAAAGTATAAAACATAAAAAAATCCTTACCAGAGAGAGAAAACTAATCGTGCTCCTCACCCTCCTCCCACCCTGTGGTGCTAATGATGTCCCTTTCTCCAAAAATGTACTCAATGGGACTGTAATGTAGCCACCACTCACCAGTTGACGTGTTGTGAGGAACAAATCAAGTTAGTACATTTCAAACAGGAAAAAGGTCATTTTAAGCTCAACGTGATTAACCAAAATTCCAAAAGTATAAAACATAAAAAAATCCTTACCAGAGAGAGAAAACTAATCGTGCTCCTCACCCTCCTCCCACCCTGTGGTGCTACAGATGTCCCTTTCTCCAAAATTGTACTCAATGGGACTGTAACGTAGCCACCACTCACCAGTTGACCTGCTGTGAGTAAAAATCAAGTTAGTACATTTCAAACAGGAAAAAGGTCATTTTAAACTCAACGTGATTAACCAAAATTCCAAAAGTATAAAACATAAAAAAATCCTTACCAGAGAGAGAAAACTAATCGTGCTCCTCACCCTCCTCCCACCCTGTGGTGCTACAGATGTCCCTTTCTCCAAGATTTACTCAATGGGACTGTAACGTAGCTACCACTCACCAGTTGACCTGCTGTGAGGAAAAATCAAGTTAGTACATTTCAAACAGGAAAAAAGTCATTTTAAACTCAACGTGATTAACCAAAATTCCAAAAGTATAAAACATAAAAAAATCCTTACCAGAGAGAGAAAACTAATCGTGCTCCTCACCCTCCTCCCACCCTGTGGTGCAACAGATGTCCCTTTCTCCAAAAATGTACTCAATGGGACTGTAACGTTGCTACCACTCACCAGTTGACCTGCTGTGAGGAAAAATCAAGTTAGTACATTTCAAACAGAAAAAAGGTCATTTTAAACTCAACGTGATTAACCAAAATTCCAAAAGTATAAAACATAAAAAAATCCTTACCAGAGAGAGAAAACTAATCGTGCTCCTCACCCTCCTCCCACCCTGTGGTGCAACAGATGTCCCTTTCTCCAAAAATGTACTCAATGGGACTGTAACGTTGCTACCACTCACCAGTTGACCTGCTGTGAGGAAAAATCAAGTTAGTACATTTCAAACAGGAAAAAGGTCATTTTAAACTCAACGTGATTAACCAAAATTCCAAAAGTATAAAACATAAAAAAATCCTTACCAGAGAGAGAAAACTAATCGTGCTCCTCACCCTCCTCTCACCCTGTGGTGCAACAGATGTCCCTTTCTCCAAAAATGTACTCAATGGGACTGTAACGTTGCTACCACTCACCAGTTGACCTGCTGTGAGGAAAAATCAAGTTAGTACATTTCAAACAGGAAAAAGGTCATTTTAAACTCAAAGTGATTAACCAAAATTCCAAAAGTATAAAACATAAAAAAATCCTTACCAGAGAGAGGAAACTAATCGTGCTCCTCACCCTCCTCCCACCCTGTGGTGCAACAGATGTCCCTTTCTCCAAAAATGTACTCAATGGGACTGTAACGTTGCTACCACTCACCAGTTGACCTGCTGTGAGGAAAAATCAAGTTAGTACATTTCAAACAGGAAAAAGGTCATTTTAAACTCAACGTGATTAACCAAAATTCCAAAAGTATAAAACATAAAAAAAATCCTTACCAGAGAGAGAAAACTAATCGTGCTCCTCACCCTCCTCCCACCCTGTGGTGCTACAGATGTCCCTTTCTCCAAAAATGTACTCAATGGGACTGTAATGTAGCCACCACTCACCAGTTGACGTGTTGTGAGGAAAAATCAAGTTAGTACATTTCAAACAGGAAAAAGGTCATTTTAAGCTCAACGTGATTAACCAAAATTCCAAAAGTATAAAACATAAAAAAATCCTTACCAGAGAGAGAAAACTAATCGTGCTCCTCACCCTCCTCCCACCCTGTGGTGCAACAGATGTCCCTTTCTCCAAAAATGTACTCAATGGGACTGTAACGTTGCTACCACTCACCAGTTGACCTGCTGTGAGGAAAAATTAAGTTAGTACATTTCAAACAGGAAAAAGGTCATTTTAAACTCAACGTGATTAACCAAAATTCCAAAAGTATAAAACATAAAAAAATCCTTACCAGAGAGAGAAAACTAATCGTGCTCCTCACCCTCCTCCCACCCTGTGGTGCAACAGATGTCCCTTTCTCCAAAAATGTACTCAATGGGACTGTAACGTAGCTACCACTCACCAGTTGACCTGCTGTGAGGAAAAATCAAGTTAGTACATTTCAAACAGGAAAAAGGTCATTTTAAACTCAACGTGATTAACCAAAATTCCAAAAGTATAAAACATAAAAAAATCCTTACCAGAGAGAGAAAACTAATCGTGCTCCTCACCCTCCTCCCACCCTGTGGTGCAACAGATGTCCCTTTCTCCAAAAATGTACTCAATGGGACTGTAACGTTGCTACCACTCACCAGTTGACCTGCTGTGAGGAAAAATCAAGTTAGTACATTTCAAACAGGAAAAAGGTCATTTTAAACTCAACGTGATTAACCAAAATTCCAAAATTATAAAACATAAAAAAATCCTTACCAGAGAGAGAAAACTAATCGTGCTCCTCACCCTCCTCCCACCCTGTGGTGCTACACATGTCCCTTTCTCCAAAAATGTACTCAATGGGACTGTAACGTAGCTACCACTCACCAGTTGACCTGCTGTGAGGAAAAATCAAGGTAGTACATTTCAAACAGGAAAAAGGTCATTTTAAACTCAACGTGATTAACCAAAATTCCAAAAGTATAAAACATAAAAAAATCCTTACCAGAGAGAGAAAACTAATCGTGCTCCTCACCCTCCTCCCACCCTGTGGTGCAACAGATGTCCCTTTCTCCAAAAATGTACTCAATGGGACTGTAATGTAGCCACCACTCACCAGTTGACCTGCTGTGAGGAAAAATCAAGTTAGTACATTTCAAACAGCAAAAAGGTCATTTTAAACTCAACGTGATTAACCAAAATTCCAAAAGTATAAAACATAAAAAAATCCTTACCAGAGAGAGAAAACTAATCGTGCTCCTCACCCTCCTCCCACCCTGTGGTGCAACAGATGTCCCTTTCTCCAAAAATGTACTCAATGGGACTGTAACGTTGCTACCACTCACCAGTTGACCTGCTGTGAGGAAAAATCAAGTTAGTACATTTCAAACAGGAAAAAGGTCATTTTAAACTCAACGTGATTAACCAAAATTCCAAAAGTATAAAACATAAAAAAATCCTTACCAGAGAGAGAAAACTAATCGTGCTCCTCACCCTCCTCCCACCCTGTGGTGCAACAGATGTCCCTTTCTCCAAAAATGTACTCAATGGGACTGTAACATAGCTACCACTCACCAGTTGACCTGCTGTGAGGAAAAATCAAGTTAGTACATTTCAAACAGGAAAAAGGTCATTTTAAACTCAACGTGATTAACCAAAATTCCAAAAGTATAAAACATAAAAAAATCCTTACCAGAGAGAGAAAACTAATCGTGCTCCTCACCCTCCTCCCACCCTGTGGTGCAACAGATGTCCCTTTCTCCAAAAATGTACTCAATGGGACTGTAACGTTGCTACCACTCACCAGTTGACCTGCTGTGAGGAAAAATCAAGTTAGTACATTTCACACAGGAAAAAGGTCATTTTAAACTCAACGTGATTAACCAAAATTCCAAAATTATAAAACATAAAAAAATCCTTACCAGAGAGAGAAAACTAATCGTGCTCCTCACCCTCCTCCCACCCTGTGGTGCTACAGATGTCCCTTTCTCCAAAAATGTACTCAATGGGACTGTAACGTAGCTACCACTCACCAGTTGACCTGCTGTGAGGAAAAATCAAGTTAGTACATTTCAAACAGGAAAAAGGTCATTTTAAACTCAACGTGATTAACCAAAATTCCAAAAGTATAAAACATAAAAAAATCCTTACCAGAGAGAGAAAACTAATCGTGCTCCTCACCCTCCTCCCACCCTGTGGTGCTACAGATGTCCCTTTCTCCAAAAATGTACTCAATGGGACTGTAACGTAGTTACCACTCACCAGTTGACCTGCTGTGAGGAAAAATCAAGTTAGTACATTTCAAACAGGAAAAAAGTCATTTTAAACTCAACGTGATTAACCAAAATTCCAAAAGTATAAAACATAAAAAAATCCTTACCAGAGAGAGAAAACTAATCGTGCTCCTCACCCTCCTCCCACCCTGTGGTGCAACAGATGTCCCTTTCTCCAAAAATGTACTCAATGGGACTGTAACGTTGCTACCACTCACCAGTTGACCTGCTGTGAGGAAAAATCAAGTTAGTACATTTCAAACAGAGAAAAGGTCATTTTAAACTCAACGAGATTAACCAAAATTCCAAAAGTATAAAACATAAAAAAATCCTTACCAGAGAGAGAAAACTAATCGTGCTCCTCACCCTCCTCCCACCCTGTGGTGCAACAGATGTCCCTTTCTCCAAAAATGTACTCAATGGGACTGTAACGTTGCTACCACTCACCAGTTGACCTGCTGTGAGGAAAAATCAAGTTAGTACATTTCAAACAGGAAAAAGGTCATTTTAAACTCAACGTGATTAACCAAAATTCCAAAAGTATAAAACATAAAAAAATCCTTACCAGAGAGAGAAAACTAATCGTGCTCCTCACCCTCCTCCCACCCTGTGGTGCAACAGATGTCCCTTTCTCCAAAAATGTACTCAATGGGACTGTAACGTTGCTACCACTCACCAGTTGAGCTGCTGTGAGGAAAAATCAAGTTAGTACATTTCAAACAGGAAAAAGGTCATTTTAAACTCAACGTGATTAACCAAAATTCCAAAAGTATAAAACTTAAAAAAATCCTTACCAGAGAGAGGAAACTAATCGTGCTCCTCACCCTCCTCCCACCCTGTGGTGCAACAGATGTCCCTTTCTCCAAAAATGTACTCAATGGGACTGTAACGTTGCTACCACTCACCAGTTGACCTGCAGTGAGGAAAAATCAAGTTAGTACATTTCAAACAGGAAAAAGGTCATTTTAAACTCAACGTGATTAACCAAAATTCCAAAAGTATAAAACATAAAAAAATCCTTACCAGAGAGAGAAAACTAATCGTGCTCCTCACCCTCCTCCCACCCTGTGGTGCTAATGATGTCCCTTTCTCCAAAAATGTACTCAATGGGACTGTAATGTAGCCACCACTCACCAGTTGACGTGTTGTGAGGAACAAATCAAGTTAGTACATTTCAAACAGGAAAAAGGTCATTTTAAGCTCAACGTGATTAACCAAAATTCCAAAAGTATAAAACATAAAAAAATCCTTACCAGAGAGAGAAAACTAATCGTGCTCCTCACCCTCCTCCCACCCTGTGGTGCTACAGATGTCCCTTTCTCCAAAATTGTACTCAATGGGACTGTAACGTAGCCACCACTCACCAGTTGACCTGCTGTGAGTAAAAATCAAGTTAGTACATTTCAAACAGGAAAAAGGTCATTTTAAACTCAACGTGATTAACCAAAATTCCAAAAGTATAAAACATAAAAAAATCCTTACCAGAGAGAGAAAACTAATCGTGCTCCTCACCCTCCTCCCACCCTGTGGTGCTACAGATGTCCCTTTCTCCAAGATTTACTCAATGGGACTGTAACGTAGCTACCACTCACCAGTTGACCTGCTGTGAGGAAAAATCAAGTTAGTACATTTCAAACAGGAAAAAAGTCATTTTAAACTCAACGTGATTAACCAAAATTCCAAAAGTATAAAACATAAAAAAATCCTTACCAGAGAGAGAAAACTAATCGTGCTCCTCACCCTCCTCCCACCCTGTGGTGCAACAGATGTCCCTTTCTCCAAAAATGTACTCAATGGGACTGTAACGTTGCTACCACTCACCAGTTGACCTGCTGTGAGGAAAAATCAAGTTAGTACATTTCAAACAGAAAAAAGGTCATTTTAAACTCAACGTGATTAACCAAAATTCCAAAAGTATAAAACATAAAAAAATCCTTACCAGAGAGAGAAAACTAATCGTGCTCCTCACCCTCCTACCACCCTGTGGTGCAACAGATGTCCCTTTCTCCAAAAATGTACTCAATGGGACTGTAACGTTGCTACCACTCACCAGTTGACCTGCTGTGAGGAAAAATCAAGTTAGTACATTTCAAACAGGAAAAAGGTCATTTTAAACTCAACGTGATTAACCAAAATTCCAAAAGTATAAAACATAAAAAAATCCTTACCAGAGAGAGAAAACTAATCGTGCTCCTCACCCTCCTCTCACCCTGTGGTGCAACAGATGTCCCTTTCTCCAAAAATGTACTCAATGGGACTGTAACGTTGCTACCACTCACCAGTTGACCTGCTGTGAGGAAAAATCAAGTTAGTACATTTCAAACAGGAAAAAGGTCATTTTAAACTCAAAGTGATTAACCAAAATTCCAAAAGTATAAAACATAAAAAAATCCTTACCAGAGAGAGGAAACTAATCGTGCTCCTCACCCTCCTCCCACCCTGTGGTGCAACAGATGTCCCTTTCTCCAAAAATGTACTCAATGGGACTGTAACGTTGCTACCACTCACCAGTTGACCTGCTGTGAGGAAAAATCAAGTTAGTACATTTCAAACAGGAAAAAGGTCATTTTAAACTCAACGTGATTAACCAAAATTCCAAAAGTATAAAACATAAAAAAAATCCTTACCAGAGAGAGAAAACTAATCGTGCTCCTCACCCTCCTCCCACCCTGTGGTGCTACAGATGTCCCTTTCTCCAAAAATGTACTCAATGGGACTGTAATGTAGCCACCACTCACCAGTTGACGTGTTGTGAGGAAAAATCAAGTTAGTACATTTCAAACAGGAAAAAGGTCATTTTAAGCTCAACGTGATTAACCAAAATTCCAAAAGTATAAAACATAAAAAAATCCTTACCAGAGAGAGAAAACTAATCGTGCTCCTCACCCTCCTCCCACCCTGTGGTGCTACAGATGTCCCTTTCTCCAAAATTGTACTCAATGGGACTGTAACGTAGCCACCACTCACCAGTTGACCTGCTGTGAGGAAAAATCAAGTTAGTACATTTCAAACAGGAAAAAGGTCATTTTAAACTCAACGTGATTAACCAAAATTCCAAAAGTATAAAACATAAAAAAATCCTTACCAGAGAGAGAAAACTAATCGTGCTCCTCACCCTCCTCCCACCCTGTGGTGCTACAGATGTCCCTTTCTCCAAAATTTACTCAATGGGACTGTAACGTAGCTACCACTCACCAGTTGACCTGCTGTGAGGAAAAATCAAGTTAGTACATTTCAAACAGGAAAAAGGTCATTTTAAACTCAACGTGATTAACCAAAATTCCAAAAGTATAAAACATAAACAAATCCTTACCAGAGAGAGAAAACTAATCGTGCTCCTCACCCTCCTCCCACCCTGTGGTGCTACAGATGTCCCTTTCTCCAAAAATGTACTCAATGGGACTGTAACGTTGCTATCACTCACCAGTTGACCTGCTGTGAGGAAAAATGAAGTTAGTACATTTCAAACAGGAAAAAGGTCATTTTAAACTCAACGTGATTAACCAAAATTCCAAAAGTATAAAACATAAAAAAATCCTTACCAGAGAGAGAAAACTAATCGTGCTCGGCACCCTCCTCCCACCCTGTGGTGCAACAGATGTCCCTTTCTCCAAAAATGTACTCAATGGGACTGTAACATTGCTACCACTCACCAGTTGACCTGCAGTGAGGAAAAATAAAGTTAGTACATTTCAAACAGGAAAAAGGTCATTTTAAACTCAACGTGATTAACCAAAATTCCAAAAGTATAAAACATAAAAAAATCCTTACCAGAGAGAGAAAACTAATCGTGCTCGGCACCCTCCTCCCACCCTGTGGTGCAACAGATGTCCCTTTCTCCAAAAATGTACTCAATGGGACTGTAACGTTGCTACCACTCACCAGTTGACCTGCTGTGAGGAAAAATAAAGTTAGTACATTTCAAACAGGAAAAAGGTCATTTTAAACTCAACGTGATTAACCAAAATTCCAAAAGTATAAAACATAAACAAATCCTCACCAGAGACAGAAAACTAATCGTGCTCCTCACCCTCCTCCCACCCTGTGGTGCAACAGATGTCCCTTTCTCCAAAAATGTACTCAATGGGACTGTAACGTTGCTACCACTCACCAGTTGACCTGCTGTGAGGAAAAATCAAGTTAGTACATTTCAAACAGGAAAAAGGTCATTTTAAACTCAACGTGATTAACCAAAATTCCAAAAGTATAAAACATAAAAAAATCCTTACCAGAGAGAGAAAACTAATCGTGCTCGGCACCCTCCTGCCACCCTGTCGTGCAACAGATGTCCCTTTCTCCAAAAATGTACTCAATGGGACTGTAACGTTGCTACCACTCACCAGTTGACCTGCTGTGAGGAAAAATCAAGTTAGTACATTTCAAACAGGAAAAAGGTCATTTTAAACTCAACGTGATTAACCAAAAGTATAAAACATAAAAAAATCCTTACCAGAGAGAGAAAACTAATCGTGCTCGGCACCCTCCTCCCACCCTGTGGTGCAACAGATATCCCTTTCTCCAAAAATGTACTCAATGGGTCTGTAACGTTGCTACCACTCACCAGTTGACCTGCTGTGAGGAAAAATCAAGTTAGTACATTTCAAACAGGAAAAAGGTCATTTTAAACTCAACGTGATTAACCAAAATTCCAAAAGTATAAAACATTAAAAAATCCTTACCAGAGAGAGAAAACTAATCGTGCTCGGCACCCTCCTCCCACCCTGTGGTGCAACGGATGTCCCTTTCTCCAAAAATGTACTCAATGGGACTGTAACGTTGCTACCACTCACCAGTTGACCTGCTGTGAGGAAAAATCAAGTTAGTACATTTCAAACAGGAAAAAGGTCATTTTAAACTCAACGTGATTAACCAAAATTCCAAAAGTATAAAACATAAAAAAATTCTTACCAGAGAGAGAAAACTATTCGTGCTCGGCACCCTCCTCCCACCCTGTGGTGCAACAGATGTCCCTTTCTCCAAAAATGTACTCAATGGGACTGTAACGTTGCTACCACTCACCAGTTGACCTGCTGTGAGGAAAAATCAAGTTAGTACATTTCAAACAGGAAAAAGGTCATTTTAAACTCAACGTGATTAACCGAAAGTATAAAACATAAAAAAATCCTTACCAGAGAGAGAAAACTAATCGTGCTCGGCACCCTCCTCCCACCCTGTGGTGCAACAGATGTCCCTTTCTCCAAAAATGTACTCAATGGGACTGTAACGTTGCTACCACTCACCAGTTGACCTGCTGTGAGGAAAAATCAAGTTAGTACATTTCAAACAGGAAAAAGGTCATTTTAAACTCAACGTGATTAACCAAAATTCCAAAAGTATAAAACATAAAAAAATCCTTACCAGAGAGAGAAAACTAATCGTGCTCGGCACCCTCCTCCCACCCTGTGTTACAACAGATGTCCCTTTCTCCAAAAATGTACTCAATGGGACTGTAACGTTGCAACCACTCACCAGTTGACCTCCTGTGAGGAAAAATCAAGTTAGTACATTTCAAACAGGAAAAAGGTCATTTTAAACTCAACGTGATTAACCAAAATTCCAAAAGTATAAAACATAAAAAAATCCTTACCAGAGAGAGAAAACTAATCGTGCTCGGCACCCTCCTCCCACCCTGTAGTGCAACAGATGTCCCTTTCTCCAAAAATGTACTCAATGGGACTGTAACGTTGCTACCACTCACCAGTTGACCTGCTGTGAGTAAAAATCAAGTTAGTACATTTCAAACAGGAAAAAGCTCATTTTAAACTCAACGTGATTAACCAAAATTCCAAAAGTATAAAACATAAAAAAATTCTTACCAGAGAGAGAAAACTAATCGTGCTCCTCACACTCCTACCACCCTGTGGTGCAACAGATGTCCCTTTCTCCAAAAATGTACTCAATGGGACTGTAACGTTGCTACCACTCACCAGTTGACCTGCTGTGAGGAAAAATAAGTTAGTACATTTCAAACAGGAAAAAGGTCATTTTAAACTCAACGTGATTAACCAAAAGTATAAAACATAAAAAAATCCTTACCAGAGAGAGAAAACTAATCGTGCTCGGCACCCTCCTCCCACCCTGTGTTGCAACAGATGTCCCTTTCTCCAAAAATGTACTCAATGGGACTGTAACGTTGCTACCACTCACCAGTTGACCTGCTGTGAGGAAAAATCAAGTTAGTACATTTCAAAGAGGAAAAAGGTCATTTTAAACTCAACGTGATTAACCAAAATTCCAAAAGTATAAAACATAAAAAAATCCTTACCAGAGAGAGAAAACTAATCGTGCTCGGCACCCTCCTCCCACCCTGTGGTGCAACAGATGTCCCTTTCTCCAAAAATGTACTCAATGGGACTGTAACGTTGCTACCACTCACCAGTTGACCTGCTGTGAGGAAAAATCAAGTTAGTACATTTCAAACAGGAAAAAGGTCATTTTAAACTCAACGTGATTAACCAAAATTCCAAAAGTATAAAACATAAAAAAATCCTTACCAGAGAGAGAAAACTAATCGTGCTCGGCACCCTCCTCCCACCCTGTGGTGCAACAGATGTCCCTTTCTCCAAAAATGTACTCAATGGGACTGTAACGTTGCTACCACTCACCAGTTGACCTGCTGTGAGGAAAAATCAAGTTAGTACATTTCAAACAGGAAAAAGGTCATTTTAAACTCAACGTGATTAACCAAAAGTATAAAACATAAAAAAATCCTTACCAGAGAGAGAAAACTAATCGTGCTCGGCACCCTCCTCCCACCCTGTGTTGCAACAGATGTCCCTTTCTCCAAAAATGTACTCAATGGGACTGTAACGTTGCTACCACTCACCAGTTGACCTGCTGTGAGGAAAAATCAAGATAGTACATTTCAAACAGAAAAAAGGTCATTTTAAACTCAACGTGATTAACAAAAATTCCAAAAGTATAAAACATAAAAAAATCCTTACCAGAGAGAGAAAACTAATCGTGCTCGGCACCCTCCTCCCACCCTGTGGTGCAACAGATGTCCCTTTCTCCAAAAATGTACTCATTGGGACTGTAACGTTGCTACCACTCACCAGTTGACCTGCTGTGAGGAAAAATAAAGTTAGTACATTTCAAACAGGAAAAAGGTCATTTTAAACTCAACGTGATTAACCAAAATTCCAAAAGTATAAAACATAAAAAAATCCTTACCAGAGAGAGAAAACTAATCGTGCTCGGCACCCTCCTCCCACCCTGTGGTGCAACAGATGTCCCTTTCTCCAAAAATGTACTCAATGGGACTGTAACGTTGCTACCACTCACCAGTTGACCTGCTGTGAGTAAAAATCAAGTTAGTACATTTCAAACAGGAAAAAGGTCATTTTAAACTCAACGTGATTAACCAAAAGTATAAAACATAAAAAAATCCTTACCAGAGAGAGAAAACTAATCGTGCTCGGCACCCTCCTCCCACCCTGTGTTGCAACAGATGTCCCTTTCTCCAAAAATGTACTCAATGGGACTGTAACGTTGCTACCACTCACCAGTTGACCTGCTGTGAGGAAAAATAAAGTTAGTACATTTCAAACAGGAAAAAGGTCATTTTAAACTCAACGTGATTAACCAAAATTCCAAAAGTATAAAACATAAAAAAATCCTTACCAGAGAGAGAAAACTAATCGTGCTCGGCACCCTCCTCCCACCCTGAGGTGCAACAGATGTCCCTTTCTCCAAAAATGTACTCAATGGGACTGTAACGTTGCTACCACTCACCAGTTGACCTGCTGTGAGGAAAAATCAAGTTAGTACATTTCAAACAGGAAAAAGGTCATTTTAAACTCAATGTGATTAACCAAAAGTATAAAACATAAAAAAATCCTTACCAGAGAGAGAAAACTAATCGTGCTCGGCACCCTCCTCCCACCCTGTGGTGCAACAGATGTCCCTTTCTCCAAAAATGTACTCAATGGGACTGTAACGTTGCTACCACTCACCAGTTGACCTGCTGTGAGGAAAAATCAAGTTAGTACATTTCAAACAGGAAAAAGGTCATTTTAAACTCAACGTGATTAACCAAAATTCCAAAAGTATAAAACATAAAAAAATCCTTACCAGAGAGAGAAAACTAATCGTGCTCGGCACCCTCCTCCCACCCTGTGTTGCAACAGATGTCCCTTTCTCCAAAAATGTACTCAATGGGACCGTAACGTTGCTACCACTCACCAGTTGACCTGCTGTGAGGAAAAATAAGTTAGTACATTTCAAACAGGAAAAAGGTCACTTTAAACTCAACGTGATTAACCAAAAGTATAAAACATAAAAAAATCCTTACCAGAGAGAGAAAACTAATCGTGCTCGGCACCCTCCTCCCACCCTGTGGTGCAACAGATGTCCCTTTCTCCAAAAATGTACTCAATGGGACTGTAACGTTGCTACCACTCACCAGTTGACCTGCTGTGAGGAAAAATCAAGTTAGTACATTTCAAACAGGAAAAAGGTCATTTTAAACTCAACGTGATTAACCAAAATTCCAAAAGTATAAAACATAAAAAAATCCTTACCAGAGAGAGAAAACTAATCGTGCTCGGCACCCTCCTCCCACCCTGTGGTGCAACACATGTCCCTTTCTCCAAAAATGTACTCAATGGGACTGTAACGTTGCTACCACTCACCAGTTGACCTGCTGTGAGTAAAAATCAAGTTAGTACATTTCAAACAGGAAAAAGGTCATTTTAAACTCAACGTGATTAACCAAAATTCCAAAAGTATAAAACATAAAAAAATCCTTACCAGAGAGAGAAAACTAATCGTGCTCGGCACCCTCCTCCCACCCTGTGGTGCAACAGATGTCCCTTTCTCCAAAAATGTACTCAGTGGGACTGTAACGTTGCTACCACTCACCAGTTGACCTGCTGTGAGTAAAAATCAAGTTAGTACATTTCAAACAGGAAAAAGGTCATTTTAAACTCAACGTGATTAACCAAAAGTATAAAACATAAAAAAATCCTTACCAGAGAGAGAAAACTAATCGTGCTCGGCACTCTCCTCCCACCCTGTGTTGCAACAGATGTCCCTTTCTCCAAAAATGTACTCAATGGGACTGTAACGTTGCTACAACTCACCAGTTGACCTGCTGTGAGGAAAAATCAAGTTAGTACATTTCAAAGAGGAAAAAGGTCATTTTAAACTCAACGTGATTAACCAAAATTCCAAAAGTATAAAACATAAGAAAATCCTTACCAGAGAGAGAAAACTAATCGTGCTCGGCACCCTCCTCCCACCCTGTGGTGCAACAGATGTCCCTTTCTCCAAAAATGTACTCAATAAGACTGTAACGTTGCTACCACTCACCAGTTGACCTGCTGTGAGGAAAAATCAAGTTAGTACATTTCAAACAGGAAAAAGGTCATTTTAAACTCAACGTGATTAACCAAAATTCCAAAAGTATAAAACATAAAAAAATCCTTACCAGAGAGAGAAAACTAATCGTGCTCGGCACCCTCCTCCCACCCTGTGGTGCAACAGATGTCCCTTTCTCCAAAAATGTACTCAATGGGACTGTAACGTTGCTACCACTCACCAGTTGACCTGCTGTGAGTAAAAATCAAGTTACTACATTTCAAACAGGAAAAAGGTCATTTTAAACTCAACGTGATTAACCAAAAGTATAAAACATAAAAAAATCCTTACCAGAGAGAGAAAACTAATCGTGCTCGGCACCCTCCACCCACCCTGTGTTGCAACAGATGTCCCTTTCTCCAAAAATGTACTCAATGGGACTGTAACGTTGCTACCACTCACCAGTTGACCTGCTGTGAGGAAAAATCAAGTTAGTACATTTCAAACAGGAAAAAGGTCATTTTAAACTCAACGTGATTAACCAAAATTCCAAAAGTATAAAACATAAAAAGATCCTTACCAGAGAGAGAAAACTAATCGTGCTCGGCACCCTCCTCCCACCCTGTGGTGCAACAGATGTCCCTTTCTCCAAAAATGTACTCAATGGGACTGTAACGTTGCTACCACTCACCAGTTGACCTGCTGTGAGGAAAATTCAAGTTAGTACATTTCAAACAGGAAAAAGGTCATTTTAAACTCAACAAGATTAACCAAAATTCCAAAAGTATAAAACATAAAAAAATCCTTACCAGAGAGAGAAAACTAATCGTGCTCGGCACCCTCCTCCCACCCTGTGGTGCAACAGATGTCCCTTTCTCCAAAAATGTACTCAATGGGACTGTAACGTTGCTACCACTCACCAGTTGACCTGCTGTGAGTAAAAATCAAGTTAGTACATTTCAAACAGGAAAAAGGTCATTTTAAACTCAACGTGATTAACCAAAAGTATAAAACATAAAAAAATCCTTGCCAGAGAGAGAAAACTAATCGTGCTCGGCACCCTCCTCCCACCCTGTGTTGCAACAGATGTCCCTTTCTCCAAAAATGTACTCAATGGGACTGTAACGTTGCTACCACTCACCAGTTGACCTGCTGTGAGGAAAAATAAAGTTAGTACATTTCAAACAGGAAAAAGGTCATTTTAAACTCAACGTGATTAACCAAAATTCCAAAAGTATAAAACATAAAAAAATCCTTACCAGAGAGAGAAAACTAATCGTGCTCGGCACCCTCCTCCCACCCTGTGGTGCAACAGATGTCCCTTTCTCCAAAAATGTACTCAATGGGACTGTAACGTTGCTACCACTCACCAGTTGACCTGCTGTGAGGAAAAATCAAGTTAGTACATTTCAAACAGGAAAAAGGTCATTTTAAACTCAACGTGATTAACCAAAATTCCAAAAGTATAAAACATAAAAAAATCCTTACCAGAGAGAGAAAACTAATCGTGCTCGGCACCCTCCTCCCACCCTGTGGTGCAACAGACGTCCCTTTCTCCAAAAATGTACTCAATGGGACTGTAACGTTGCTACCACTCACCAGTTGACCTGCTGTGAGGAAAAATCAAGTTAGTACATTTCAAACAGGAAAAAGGTCATTTTAAACTCAACGTGATTAACCAAAATTCCAAAAGTATAAAACATAAAAAAATCCTTACCAGAGAGAGAAAACTAATCGTGCTCGGCACCCTCCTCCCACCCTGTGGTGCAACAGATGTCCCTTTCTCCAAAAATGTACTCAATGGGACTGTAACGTTGCTACCACTCACCAGTTGACCTGCTGTGAGGAAAAATCAAGTTAGTACATTTCAAACAGGAAAAAGGTCATTTTAAACTCAACGTGATTAACCAAAATTCCAAAAGTATAAAACATAAAAAAATCCTTACCAGAGAGAGAAAACTAATCGTGCTCGGCACCCTCCTCCCACCCTGTGTTGCAACAGATGTCCCTTTCTCCAAAAATGTACTCAATGGGACCGTAACGTTGCTACCACTCACCAGTTGACCTGCTGTGAGGAAAAATAAGTTAGTACATTTCAAACAGGATAAAAGGTCACTTTAAACTCAACGTGATTAACCAAAAGTATAAAACATAAAAAAATCCTTACCAGAGAGAGAAAACTAATCGTGCTCGGCACCCTCCTCCCACCCTGTGGTGCAACAGATGTCCCTTTCTCCAAAAATGTACTCAATGGGACTGTAACGTTGCTACCACCCACCAGTTGACCTGCTGTGAGTAAAAATCAAGTTAGTACATTTCAAACAGGAAAAAGGTCATTTTAAACTCAACGTGATTAACCAAAATTCCAAAAGTATAAAACATAAAAAAATCCTTACCAGAGAGAGAAAACTAATCGTGCTCAGCACCCTCCTACCACCCTGTGGTGCAACAGATGTCCCTTTCTCAAAAAATGTACTCAATGGGACTGTAACGTTGCTACCACTCACCAGTTGACCTGCTGTGAGTAAAAATCAAGTTAGTACATTTCAAACAGGAAAAAGGTCATTTTAAACTCAACGTGATTAACCAAAATTCCAAAAGTATAAAACATAAAAAAATCCTTACCAGAGAGAGAAAACTAATCGTGCTCAGCACCCTCCTACCACCCTGTGGTGCAACAGATGTTCCTTTCTCCAAAAATGTACTCAATGGGACTGTAACGTTGCTACCACTCACCAGTTGACCTGCTGTGAGTAAAAATCAAGTTAGTACATTTCAAACAGGAAAAAGGTCATTTTAAACTCAACGTGATTAACCAAAATTCCAAAAGTATAAAACATAAAAAAATCCTTACCAGAGAGAGAAAACTAATCGTGCTCGGCACCCTCCTCCCACCCTGTGGTGCAACAGATGTCCCTTTCTCCAAAAATGTACTCAATGGGACTGTAACGTTGCTACCACTGACCAGTTGACCTGCTGTGAGTAAAAATCAAGTTAGTACATTTCAAACAGGAAAAAGGTTATTTTAAACTCAACGTGATTAACCAAAATTCCAAAAGTATAAAACATAAAAAAATCCTTACCAGAGAGAGAAAACTAATCGTGCTCGGCACCCTCCTCCCACCCTGTGGTGCAACAGATGTCCCTTTCTCCAAAAATGTACTCAATGGGACCGTAACGTTGCTACCACTCACCAGTTGACCTGCTGTGAGGAAAAATAAGTTAGTACATTTCAAACAGGAAAAAGGTCACTTTAAACTCAACGTGATTAACCAAAAGTATAAAACATAAAAAAATCCTTACCAGAGAGAGAAAACTAATCGTGCTCGGCACCCTCCTCCCACCCTGTGGTGCAACAGATGTCCCTTTCTCCAAAAATGTACTCAATGGGACTGTAACGTTGCTACCTCTCACCAGTTGACCTGCTGTGAGGAAAAATCAAGTTAGTACATTTCAAACAGGAAAAAGGTCATTTTAAACTCAACGTGATTAACCAAAATTCCAAAAGTATAAAACATAAAAAAATCCTTACCAGAGAGAGAAAACTAATCGTGCTCGGCACCCTCCTCCCACCCTGTGTTGCAACAGATGTCCCTTTCTCCAAAAATGTACTCAATGGGACTGTAACGTTGCTACCACTCACCAGTTGACCTGCTGTGAGGAAAAATCAAGTTAGTACATTTCAAACAGGAAAAAGGTCATTTTAAACTCAACGTGATTAACCAAAATTCCAAAAGTATAAAACATAAAAAAATCCTTACCAGAGAGAGAAAACTAATCGTGCTCAGCACCCTCCTACCACCCTGTAGTGCAACAGATGTCCCTTTCTCCAAAAATGTACTCAATGGGACTGTAACGTTGCTACCACTCACCAGTTGACCTGCTGTGAGGAAAAATCAAGTTAGTACATTTCAAACAGGAAAAAGGTCATTTTAAACTCAACGTGATTAACCAAAATTCCAAAAGTATAAAACATAAAAAAATCCTTACCAGAGAGAGAAAACTAATCGTGCTCGGCACCCTCCTCCCACCCTGTGGTGCAACAGATGTCCCTTTCTCCAAAAATGTACTCAATGGGACTGTAACGTTGCTACCACTCACCAGTTGACCTGCTGTGAGTAAAAATCAAGTTAGTACATTTCAAACAGGAAAAAGGTTATTTTAAACTCAACGTGATTAACCAAAATTCCAAAAGTATAAAACATAAAAAAATCCTTACCAGAGAGAGAAAACTAATCGTGCTCGGCACCCTCCTCCCACCCTGTGGTGCAACAGATGTCCCTTTCTCCAAAAATGTACTCAATGGGACCGTAACGTTGCTACCACTCACCAGTTGACCTGCTGTGAGGAAAAATAAGTTAGTACATTTCAAACAGGAAAAAGGTCACTTTAAACTCAACGTGATTAACCAAAAGTATAAAACATAAAAAAATCCTTACCAGAGAGAGAAAACTAATCGTGCTCGGCACCCTCCTCCCACCCTGTGGTGCAACAGATGTCCCTTTCTCCAAAAATGTACTCAATGGGACTGTAACGTTGCTACCACTCACCAGTTGACCTGCTGTGAGGAAAAATCAAGTTAGTACATTTCAAACAGGAAAAAGGTCATTTTAAACTCAACGTGATTAACCAAAATTCCAAAAGTATAAAACATAAAAAAATCCTTACCAGAGAGAGAAAACTAATCGTGCTCGGCACCCTCCTCCCACCCTGTGTTGCAACAGATGTCCCTTTCTCCAAAAATGTACTCAATGGGACTGTAACGTTGCTACCACTCACCAGTTGACCTGCTGTGAGTAAAAATCAAGTTAGTACATTTCAAACAGGAAAAAGGTCATTTTAAACTCAACGTGATTAACCAAAATTCCAAAAGTATAAAACATAAAAAAATCCTTACCAGAGAGAGAAAACTAATCGTGCTCGGCACCCTCCTCCCACCCTGTGGTGCAACAGATGTCCCTTTCTCCAAAAATGTTGTCAATGGGACTGTAACGTTGCTACCACTCACCAGTTGACCTGCTGTGAGTAAAAATCAAGTTAGTACATTTCAAACAGGAAAAAGGTCATTTTAAACTCAACGTGATTAACCAAAATTCCAAAAGTATAAAACATAAAAAAATCCTTACCAGAGAGAGAAAACTAATCGTGCTCAGCACCCTCCTACCACCCTGTGGTGCAACAGATGTCCCTTTCTCCAAAAATGTACTCAATGGGACTGTAGCGTTGCTACCACTCACCAGTTGACCTGCTGTGAGGAAAAATCAAGTTAGTACATTTCAAACAGGAAAAAGGTCATTTTAAACTCAACGTGATTAACCAAAATTCCAAAAGTATAAAACATAAAAAAATCCTTACCAGAGAGAGAAAACTAAGAGTGCTCGGCACCCTCCTCCCACCCTGTGGTGCAACAGATGTCCCTTTCTCCAAAAATGTACTCAATGGGACTGTAACGTTGCTACCACTCACCAGTTGACCTGCTGTGAGGAAAAATCAAGTTAGTACATTTCAAACAGGAAAAAGGTCATTTTAAACTCAACGTGATTAACCAAAATTCCAAAAGTATAAAACATAAAAAAATCCTTACCAGAGAGAGAAAACTAATCGTGCTCGGCACCCTCCTCCCACCCTGTGCTGCAACAGATGTCCCTTTCTCCAAAAATGTACTCAATGGGACTGTAATGTTGCTACCACTCAACAGTTGACCTGCTGTGAGGAAAAATCAAGTTAGTACATTTCAAACAGGAAAAAGGTCATTTTAATCTCAATGTGATTATCCAAAATTCCAAAAGTATAAAACATAAAAAAATCCTTACCAGAGAGAGAAAACTAATCGTGCTCGGCACCCTCCTCCCACTCTGTGGTGCAACAGATGTCCCTTTCTCCAAAAATGTACTCAATGGGACTGTAATGTTGCTACCACTCAACAGTTGACCTGCTGTGAGGAAAAATCAAGTTAGTACATTTCAAACAGGAAAAAGGTCATTTTAAACTCAACGTGATTAACCAAAAGTATAAAACATAAAAAAATCCTTACCAGAGAGAGAAAACTAATCGTGCTCGGCACCCTCCTCCCACCCTGTGTTGCAACAGATGTCCCTTTCTCCAAAAATGTACTCAATGGGACTGTAACGTTGCTACCACTCACCAGTTGACCTGCTGTGAGGAAAAATCAAGTTAGTACATTTCAAACAGGAAAAAGGTCATTTTAAACTCAACGTGATTAACCAAAATTCCAAAAGTATAAAACATAAAAAAATCCTTACCAGAGAGAGAAAACTAATCGTGCTCGGCACCCTCCTCCCACCCTGTGGTGCAACAGATGTCCCTTTCTCCAAAAATGTACTCAATGGGACTGTAACGTTGCTACCACTCACCAGTTGACCTGCTGTGAGTAAAAATCAAGTTAGTACATTTCAAACAGGAAAAAGGTCATTTTAAACTCAACGTGATAAACCAAAAGTATAAAACATAAAAAAATCCTTACCAGAGAGAGAAAACTAATCGTGCTCGGCACCCTCCTCCCACCCTGTGGTGCAACAGATGTCCCTTTCTCCAAAAATGTACTCAATGGGACTGTAACGTTGCTACCACTCACCAGTTGACCTGCTGTGAGTAAAAATCAAGTTAGTACATTTCAAACAGGAAAAAGGTCATTTTAAACTCAACGTGATTAACCAAAAGTATAAAACATAAAAAAATCCTTACCAGAGAGAGAAAACTAATCGTGCTCGGCACCCTCCTCCCACCCTGTGGTGCAACAGATGTCCCTTTCTCCAAAAATGTACTCAATGGGACTGTAACGTTGCTACCACTCACAAGTTGACCTGCTGTGAGTAAAAATCAAGTTAGTACATTTCAAACAGGAAAAAGGTCATTTTAAACTCAACGTGATTAACCAAAATTCCAAAAGTATAAAACATAAAAAAATCCTTACCAGAGAGAGAAAACTAATCGTGCTCAGCACCCTCCTACCACCCTGTGGTGCAACAGATGTCCCTTTCTCCAAAAATGTACTCAATGGGACCGTAACGTTGCTACCACTCACCAGTTGACCTGCTGTGAGGAAAAATAAGTTAGTACATTTCAAACAGAAAAAAGGTCATTTTAAACTCAACGTGATTAACCAAAATTCAAAAAGTATAAAACATAAAAAAATCCTTACCAGAGAGAGAAAACTAATCGTGCTCAGCACCCTCCTACCACCCTGTGGTGCAACAGATGTCCCTTTCTCCAAAAATGTACTCAATGGGACTGTAACGTTGCTACCACTCACCAGTTGACCTGCTGTGAGTAAAAATCAAGTTAGTACATTTCAAACAGGAAAAAGGTCATTTTAAACTCAACGTGATTAACCAAAATTCCAAAAGTATAAAACATAAAAAAATCCTTACCAGAGAGAGAAAACTAATCGTGCTCGGCACCCTCCTCCCACCCTGTGGTGCAACAGATGTCCCTTTCTCCAAAAATGTACTCAATGGGACTGTAACGTTGCTACCACTCACCAGTTGACCTGCTGTGAGGAAAAATCAAGTTAGTACATTTCAAACAGGAAAAAGGTCATTTTAAACTCAACGTGATTAACCAAAATTCCAAAAGTATAAAACATAAAAAAATCCTTACCAGAGAGAGAAAACTAATCGTGCTCAGCACCCTCCTACCACCCTGCGGTGCAACAGATGTCCCTTTCTCCAAAAATGTACTCAATGGGACTGTAACGTTGCTACCACTCACCAGTTGACCTGCTGTGAGGAAAAATAAGTTAGTACATTTCAAACAGGAAAAAGGTCATTTTAAACTCAACGTGATTAACCAAAATTCCAAAAGTATAAAACATAAAAAAATCCTTACCAGAGAGAGAAAACTAATCGTGCTCAGCACCCTCCTACCACCCTGTGGTGCAACAGATGTCCCTTTCTCCAAAAATGTACTCAATGGGACCGTAACGTTGCTACCACTCACCAGTTGACCTGCTGTGAGGAAAAATAAGTTAGTACATTTCAAACAGGAAAAAGGTCATTTTAAACTCAACGTGATTAACCAAAATTCCAAAAGTATAAAACATAAAAAAATCCTTACCAGAGAGAGAAAACTAATCGTGCTCGGCACCCTCCTACCACCCTGTGGTGCAACAGATGTCCCTTTCTCCAAAAATGTACTCAATGGGACTGTAACGTTGCTACCACTCACCAGTTGACCTGCTGTGAGTAAAAATCAAGTTAGTACATTTCAAACAGGAAAAAGGTCATTTTAAACTCAACGTGATTAACCAAAATTCCAAAAGTATAAAACATAAAAAAATCCTTACCAGAGAGAGAAAACTAATCGTGCTCAGCACCCTCCTACCACCCTGTGGTGCAACAGATGTCCCTTTCTCCAAAAATGTACTCAATGGGACTGTAACGTTGCTACCACTCACCAGTTGACCTGCTGTGAGTAAAAATCAAGTTAGTACATTTCAAACAGGAAAAAGGTCATTTTAAACTCAACGTGATTAACCAAAATTCCAAAAGTATAAAACATAAAAAAATCCTTACCAGAGAGAGAAAACTAATCGTGCTCAGCACCCTCCTCCCACCCTGTGTTGCAACAGATGTCCCTTTCTCCAAAAATGTACTCAATGGGACTGTAACGTTGCTACCACTCACCAGTTGACCTGCTGTGAGGAAAAATCAAGTTAGTACATTTCAAACAGGAAAAAGGTCATTTTAATCTAAATGTGATTATCCAAAATTCCAAAAGTATAAAACATAAAAAAATCCTTACCAGAGAGAGAAAACTAATCGTGCTCGGCACCCTCCTCCCACTCTGTGGTGCAACAGATGTCCCTTTCTCCAAAAATGTACTCAATGGGACTGTAATGTTGCTACCACTCAACAGTTGACCTGCTGTGAGGAAAAATCAAGTTAGTACATTTCAAACAGGAAAAAGGTCATTTTAAACTCAACGTGATTAACCAAAAGTATAAAACATAAAAAAATCCTTACCAGAGAGAGAAAACTAATCGTGCTCGGCACCCTCCTCCCACCCTGTGTTGCAACAGATGTCCCTTTCTCCAAAAATGTACTCAATGGGACTGTAACGTTGCTACCACTCACCAGTTGACCTGCTGTGAGGAAAAATCAAGTTAGTACATTTCAAACAGGAAAAAGGTCATTTTAAACTCAACGTGATTAACCAAAATTCCAAAAGTATAAAACATAAAAAAATCCTTACCAGAGAGAGAAAACTAATCGTGCTCGGCACCCTCCTCCCACCCTGTGGTGCAACAGATGTCCCTTTCTCCAAAAATGTACTCAATGGGACTGTAACGTTGCTACCACTCACCAGTTGACCTGCTGTGAGTAAAAATCAAGTTAGTACATTTCAAACAGGAAAAAGGTCATTTTAAACTCAACGTGATAAACCAAAAGTATAAAACATAAAAAAATCCTTACCAGAGAGAGAAAACTAATCGTGCTCGGCACCCTCCTCCCACCCTGTGGTGCAACAGATGTCCCTTTCTCCAAAAATGTACTCAATGGGACTGTAACGTTGCTACCACTCACCAGTTGACCTGCTGTGAGTAAAAATCAAGTTAGTACATTTCAAACAGGAAAAAGGTCATTTTAAACTCAACGTGATTAACCAAAAGTATAAAACATAAAAAAATCCTTACCAGAGAGAGAAAACTAATCGTGCTCGGCACCCTCCTCCCACCCTGTGGTGCAACAGATGTCCCTTTCTCCAAAAATGTACTCAATGGGACTGTAACGTTGCTACCACTCACAAGTTGACCTGCTGTGAGTAAAAATCAAGTTAGTACATTTCAAACAGGAAAAAGGTCATTTTAAACTCAACGTGATTAACCAAAATTCCAAAAGTATAAAACATAAAAAAATCCTTACCAGAGAGAGAAAACTAATCGTGCTCAGCACCCTCCTACCACCCTGTGGTGCAACAGATGTCCCTTTCTCCAAAAATGTACTCAATGGGACCGTAACGTTGCTACCACTCACCAGTTGACCTGCTGTGAGGAAAAATAAGTTAGTACATTTCAAACAGAAAAAAGGTCATTTTAAACTCAACGTGATTAACCAAAATTCAAAAAGTATAAAACATAAAAAAATCCTTACCAGAGAGAGAAAACTAATCGTGCTCAGCACCCTCCTACCACCCTGTGGTGCAACAGATGTCCCTTTCTCCAAAAATGTACTCAATGGGACTGTAACGTTGCTACCACTCACCAGTTGACCTGCTGTGAGTAAAAATCAAGTTAGTACATTTCAAACAGGAAAAAGGTCATTTTAAACTCAACGTGATTAACCAAAATTCCAAAAGTATAAAACATAAAAAAATCCTTACCAGAGAGAGAAAACTAATCGTGCTCGGCACCCTCCTCCCACCCTGTGGTGCAACAGATGTCCCTTTCTCCAAAAATGTACTCAATGGGACTGTAACGTTGCTACCACTCACCAGTTGACCTGCTGTGAGGAAAAATCAAGTTAGTACATTTCAAACAGGAAAAAGGTCATTTTAAACTCAACGTGATTAACCAAAATTCCAAAAGTATAAAACATAAAAAAATCCTTACCAGAGAGAGAAAACTAATCGTGCTCAGCACCCTCCTACCACCCTGCGGTGCAACAGATGTCCCTTTCTCCAAAAATGTACTCAATGGGACTGTAACGTTGCTACCACTCACCAGTTGACCTGCTGTGAGGAAAAATAAGTTAGTACATTTCAAACAGGAAAAAGGTCATTTTAAACTCAACGTGATTAACCAAAATTCCAAAAGTATAAAACATAAAAAAATCCTTACCAGAGAGAGAAAACTAATCGTGCTCAGCACCCTCCTACCACCCTGTGGTGCAACAGATGTCCCTTTCTCCAAAAATGTACTCAATGGGACCGTAACGTTGCTACCACTCACCAGTTGACCTGCTGTGAGGAAAAATAAGTTAGTACATTTCAAACAGGAAAAAGGTCATTTTAAACTCAACGTGATTAACCAAAATTCCAAAAGTATAAAACATAAAAAAATCCTTACCAGAGAGAGAAAACTAATCGTGCTCGGCACCCTCCTACCACCCTGTGGTGCAACAGATGTCCCTTTCTCCAAAAATGTACTCAATGGGACTAACGTTGCTACCACTCACCAGTTGACCTGCTGTGAGTAAAAATCAAGTTAGTACATTTCAAACAGGAAAAAGGTCATTTTAAACTCAACGTGATTAACCAAAATTCCAAAAGTATAAAACATAAAAAAATCCTTACCAGAGAGAGAAAACTAATCGTGCTCAGCACCCTCCTACCACCCTGTGGTGCAACAGATGTCCCTTTCTCCAAAAATGTACTCAATGGGACTGTAACGTTGCTACCACTCACCAGTTGACCTGCTGTGAGTAAAAATCAAGTTAGTACATTTCAAACAGGAAAAAGGTCATTTTAAACTCAACGTGATTAACCAAAATTCCAAAAGTATAAAACATAAAAAAATCCTTACCAGAGAGAGAAAACTAATCGTGCTCAGCACCCTCCTACCACCCTGTGGTGCAACAGATGTCCCTTTCTCCAAAAATGTACTCAATGGGACTGTAACGTTGCTACCACTCACCAGTTGACCTGCTGTGAGTAAAAATCAAGTTAGTACATTTCAAACAGGAAAAAGGTCATTTTAAACTCAACGTGATTAACCAAAATTCCAAAAGTATAAAACATAAAAAAATCCTTACCAGAGAGAGAAAACTAATCGTGCTCAGCACCCTCCTACCACCCTGTGGTGCAACAGATGTCCCTTTCTCCAAAAATGTACTCAATGGGACTGTAACGTTGCTACCACTCACCAGTTGACCTGCTGTGAGTAAAAATCAAGTTAGTACATTTCAAACAGGAAAAAGGTCATTTTAAACTCAACGTGATTAACCAAAATTCCAAAAGTATAAAACATAAAAAGATCCTTACCAGAGAGAGAAAACTAATCGTGCTCAGCACCCTCCTACCACCCTGTGGTGCAACAGATGTCCCTTTCTCCAAAAATGTACTCAATGGGACCGTAACGTTGCTACCACTCACCAGTTGACCTGCTGTGAGGAAAAATCAAGTTAGTACATTTCAAACAGGAAAAAGGTCATTTTAAACTCAACGTGATTAACCAAAATTCCAAAAGTATAAAACATAAAAAAATCCTTACCAGAGAGAGAAAACTAATCGTGCTCGGCACCCTCCTCCCACCCTGTGGTGCAACAGATGTCCCTTTCTCCAAAAATGTACTCAATGGGACTGTAACGTTGCTACCACTCACCAGTTGACCTGCTGTGAGTAAAAATCAAGTTAGTACATTTCAAACAGGAAAAAGGTCATTTTAAACTCAACGTGATTAACCAAAATTCCAAAAGTATAAAACATAAAAAAATCCTTACCAGAGAGAGAAAACTAATCGTGCTCAGCACCCTCCTACCACCCTGTGGTGCAACAGATGTCCCTTTCTCCAAAAATGTACTCAATGGGACCGTAACGTTGCTACCACTCACCAGTTGACCTGCTGTGAGGAAAAATACGTTAGTACATTTCAAACAGGAAAAAGGTCATTTTAAACTCAACGTGATTAACCAAAATTCCAAAAGTATAAAACATAAAAAAATCCTTACCAGAGAGAGAAAACTAATCGTGCTCAGCACCCTCCTACCACCCTGTGGTGCAACAGATGTCCCTTTCTCCAAAAATGTACTCAATGGGACCGTAACGTTGCTACCACTCACCAGTTGACCTGCTGTGAGTAAAAATCAAGTTAGTACATTTCAAACAGGAAAAAGGTCATTTTAAACTCAACGTGATTAACCAAAATTCCAAAAGTATAAAACATAAAAAAATCCTTACCAGAGAGAGAAAACTAATCGTGCTCAGCACCCTCCTACCACCCTGTGGTGCAACAGATGTCCCTTTCTCCAAAAATGTACTCAATGGGACCGTAACGTTGCTACCACTCACCAGTTGACCTGCTGTGAGTAAAAATCAAGTTAGTACATTTCAAACAGGAAAAAGGTCATTTTAAACTCAACGTGATTAACCAAAATTCCAAAAGTATAAAACATAAAAAAATCCTTACCAGAGAGAGAAAACTAATCGTGCTCAGCACCCTCCTACCACCCTGTGGTGCAACAGATGTCCCTTTCTCCAAAAATGTACTCAATGGGACCGTAACGTTGCTACCACTCACCAGTTGACCTGCTGTGAGTAAAAATCAAGTTAGTACATTTCAAACAGGAAAAAGGTCATTTTAAACTCAACGTGATTAACCAAAATTCCAAAAGTATAAAACATAAAAAAATCCTTACCAGAGAGAGAAAACTAATCGTGCTCAGCACCCTCCTACCACCCTGTGGTGCAACAGATGTCCCTTTCTCCAAAAATGTACTCAATGGGACCGTAACGTTGCTACCACTCACCAGTTGACCTGCTGTGAGTAAAAATCAAGTTAGTACATTTCAAACAGGAAAAAGGTCATTTTAAACTCAACGTGATTAACCAAAATTCCAAAAGTATAAAACATAAAAAAATCCTTACCAGAGAGAGAAAACTAATCGTGCTCAGCACCCTCCTACCACCCTGTGGTGCAACAGATGTCCCTTTCTCCAAAAATGTACTCAATGGGACCGTAACGTTGCTACCACTCACCAGTTGACCTGCTGTGAGTAAAAATCAAGTTAGTACATTTCAAACAGGAAAAAGGTCATTTTAAACTCAACGTGATTAACCAAAATTCCAAAAGTATAAAACATAAAAAAATCCTTACCAGAGAGAGAAAACTAATCGTGCTCAGCACCCTCCTACCACCCTGTGGTGCAACAGATGTCCCTTTCTCCAAAAATGTACTCAATGGGACCGTAACATTGCTACCACTCACCAGTTGACCTGCTGTGAGTAAAAATCAAGTTAGTACATTTCAAACAGGAAGAAGGTCATTTTAAACTCAACGTGATTAACCAAAATTCCAAAAGTATAAAACATAAAAAAATCCTTACCAGAGAGAGAAAACTAATCGTGCTCAGCACCCTCCTACCACCCTGTGGTGCAACAGATGTCCCTTTCTCCAAAAATGTACTCAATGGGACCGTAACGTTGCTACCACTCACCAGTTGACCTGCTGTGAGTAAAAATCAAGTTAGTACATTTCAAACAGGAAAAAGGTCATTTTAAACTCAACGTGATTAACCAAAATTCCAAAAGTATAAAACATAAAAAAATCCTTACCAGAGAGAGAAAACTAATCGTGCTCAGCACCCTCCTACCACCCTGTGGTGCAACAGATGTCCCTTTCTCCAAAAATGTACTCAATGGGACCGTAACGTTGCTACCACTCACCAGTTGACCTGCTGTGAGTAAAAATCAAGTTAGTACATTTCAAACAGGAAAAAGGTCATTTTAAACTCAACGTGATTAACCAAAATTCCAAAAGTATAAAACATAAAAAAATCCTTACCAGAGAGAGAAAACTAATCGTGCTCAGCACCCTCCTACCACCCTGTGGTGCAACAGATGTCCCTTTCTCCAAAAATGTACTCAATGGGACCGTAACGTTGCTACCACTCACCAGTTGACCTGCTGTGAGTAAAAATCAAGTTAGTACATTTCAAACAGGAAAAAGGTCATTTTAAACTCAACGTGATTAACCAAAATTCCAAAAGTATAAAACATAAAAAAATCCTTACCAGAGAGAGAAAACTAATCGTGCTCAGCACCCTCCTACCACCCTGTGGTGCAACAGATGTCCCTTTCTCCAAAAATGTACTCAATGGGACCGTAACGTTGCTACCACTCACCAGTTGACCTGCTGTGAGTAAAAATCAAGTTAGTACATTTCAAACAGGAAAAAGGTCATTTTAAACTCAACGTGATTAACCAAAATTCCAAAAGTATAAAACATAAAAAAATCCTTACCAGAGAGAGAAAACTAATCGTGCTCAGCACCCTCCTACCACCCTGTGGTGCAACAGATGTCCCTTTCTCCAAAAATGTACTCAATGGGACCGTAACGTTGCTACCACTCACCAGTTGACCTGCTGTGAGTAAAAATCAAGTTAGTACATTTCAAACAGGAAAAAGGTCATTTTAAACTCAACGTGATTAACCAAAATTCCAAAAGTATAAAACATAAAAAAATCCTTACCAGAGAGAGAAAACTAATCGTGCTCAGCACCCTCCTACCACCCTGTGGTGCAACAGATGTCCCTTTCTCCAAAAATGTACTCAATGGGACCGTAACGTTGCTACCACTCACCAGTTGACCTGCTGTGAGTAAAAATCAAGTTAGTACATTTCAAACAGGAAAAAGGTCATTTTAAACTCAACGTGATTAACCAAAATTCCAAAAGTATAAAACATAAAAAAATCCTTACCAGAGAGAGAAAACTAATCGTGCTCAGCACCCTCCTACCACCCTGTGGTGCAACAGATGTCCCTTTCTCCAAAAATGTACTCAATGGGACCGTAACGTTGCTACCACTCACCAGTTGACCTGCTGTGAGTAAAAATCAAGTTAGTACATTTCAAACAGGAAAAAGGTCATTTTAAACTCAACGTGATTAACCAAAATTCCAAAAGTATAAAACATAAAAAAATCCTTACCAGAGAGAGAAAACTAATCGTGCTCAGCACCCTCCTACCACCCTGTGGTGCAACAGATGTCCCTTTCTCCAAAAATGTACTCAATGGGACCGTAACGTTGCTACCACTCACCAGTTGACCTGCTGTGAGTAAAAATCAAGTTAGTACATTTCAAACAGGAAAAAGGTCATTTTAAACTCAACGTGATTAACCAAAATTCCAAAAGTATAAAACATAAAAAAATCCTTACCAGAGAGAGAAAACTAATCGTGCTCAGCACCCTCCTACCACCCTGTGGTGCAACAGATGTCCCTTTCTCCAAAAATGTACTCAATGGGACCGTAACGTTGCTACCACTCACCAGTTGACCTGCTGTGAGTAAAAATCAAGTTAGTACATTTCAAACAGGAAAAAGGTCATTTTAAACTCAACGTGATTAACCAAAATTCCAAAAGTATAAAACATAAAAAAATCCTTACCAGAGAGAGAAAACTAATCGTGCTCAGCACCCTCCTACCACCCTGTGGTGCAACAGATGTCCCTTTCTCCAAAAATGTACTCAATGGGACCGTAACGTTGCTACCACTCACCAGTTGACCTGCTGTGAGTAAAAATCAAGTTAGTACATTTCAAACAGGAAAAAGGTCATTTTAAACTCAACGTGATTAACCAAAATTCCAAAAGTATAAAACATAAAAAAATCCTTACAAGAGAGAGAAAACTAATCGTGCTCAGCACCCTTCTACCACCCTGTGGTGCAACAGATGTCCCTTTCTCCAAAAATGTACTCAATGGGACCGTAACGTTGCTACCACTCACCAGTTGACCTGCTGTGAGTAAAAATCAAGTTAGTACATTTCAAACAGGAAAAAGGTCATTTTAAACTCAACGTGATTAACCAAAATTCCAAAAGTATAAAACATAAAAAAATCCTTACCAGAGAGAGAAAACTAATCGTGCTCAGCACCCTCCTACCACCCTGTGGTGCAACAGATGTCCCTTTCTCCAAAAATGTACTCAATGGGACTGTAACGTTGCTACCACTCACCAGTTGACCTGCTGTGAGTAAAAATCAAGTTAGTACATTTCAAACAGGAAAAAGGTCATTTTAAACTCAACGTGATTAACCAAAATTCCAAAAGTATAAAACATAAAAAAATCCTTACCAGAGAGAGAAAACTAATCGTGCTCAGCACCCTCCTACCACCCTGTGGTGCAACAGATGTCCCTTTCTCCAAAAATGTACTCAATGGGACCGTAACATTGCTACCACTCACCAGTTGACCTGCTGTGAGTAAAAATCAAGTTAGTACATTTCAAACAGGAAGAAGGTCATTTTAAACTCAACGTGATTAACCAAAATTCCAAAAGTATAAAACATAAAAAAATCCTTACCAGAGAGAGAAAACTAATCGTGCTCAGCACCCTCCTACCACCCTGTGGTGCAACAGATGTCCCTTTCTCCAAAAATGTACTCAATGGGACCGTAACGTTGCTACCACTCACCAGTTGACCTGCTGTGAGTAAAAATCAAGTTAGTACATTTCAAACAGGAAAAAGGTCATTTTAAACTCAACGTGATTAACCAAAATTCCAAAAGTATAAAACATAAAAAAATCCTTACCAGAGAGAGAAAACTAATCGTGCTCAGCACCCTCCTACCACCCTGTGGTGCAACAGATGTCCCTTTCTCCAAAAATGTACTCAATGGGACCGTAACGTTGCTACCACTCACCAGTTGACCTGCTGTGAGTAAAAATCAAGTTAGTACATTTCAAACAGGAAAAAGGTCATTTTAAACTCAACGTGATTAACCAAAATTCCAAAAGTATAAAACATAAAAAAATCCTTACCAGAGAGAGAAAACTAATCGTGCTCAGCACCCTCCTACCACCCTGTGGTGCAACAGATGTCCCTTTCTCCAAAAATGTACTCAATGGGACCGTAACGTTGCTACCACTCACCAGTTGACCTGCTGTGAGTAAAAATCAAGTTAGTACATTTCAAACAGGAAAAAGGTCATTTTAAACTCAACGTGATTAACCAAAATTCCAAAAGTATAAAACATAAAAAAATCCTTACCAGAGAGAGAAAACTAATCGTGCTCAGCACCCTCCAACCACCCTGTGGTGCAACAGATGTCCCTTTCTCCAAAAATGTACTCAATGGGACCGTAACGTTGCTACCACTCACCAGTTGACCTGCTGTGAGTAAAAATCAAGTTAGTACATTTCAAACAGGAAAAAGGTCATTTTAAACTCAACGTGATTAACCAAAATTCCAAAAGTATAAAACATAAAAAAATCCTTACCAGAGAGAGAAAACTAATCGTGCTCAGCACCCTCCTACCACCCTGTGGTGCAACAGATGTCCCTTTCTCCAAAAATGTACTCAATGGGACCGTAACGTTGCTACCACTCACCAGTTGACCTGCTGTGAGTAAAAATCAAGTTAGCACATTTCAAACAGGAAAAAGGTCATTTTAAACTCAACGTGATTAACCAAAATTCCAAAAGTATAAAACACAAAAAAATCCTTACCAGAGAGAGAAAACTAATCGTGGTCAGCACCCTCCTACCACCCTGTGGTGCAACAGATGTCCCTTTCTCCAAAAATGTACTCAATGGGACCGTAACGTTGCTACCACTCACCAGTTGACCTGCTGTGAGTAAAAATCAAGTTAGTACATTTCAAACAGGAAAAAGGTCATTTTAAACTCAACGTGATTAACCAAAATTCCAAAAGTATAAAACATAAAAAAATCCTTACCAGAGAGAGAAAACTAATCGTGCTCAGCACCCTCCTACCACCCTGTGGTGCAACAGATGTCCCTTTCTTCAAAAATGTACTCAATGGGACCGTAACGTTGCTACCACTCACCAGTTGACCTGCTGTGAGTAAAAATCAAGTTAGTACATTTCAAACAGGAAAAAGGTCATTTTAAACTCAACGTGATTAACCAAAATTCCAAAAGTATAAAACATAAAAAAATCCTTACCAGAGAGAGAAAACTAATCGTGCTCAGCACCCTCCTACCACCCTGTGGTGCAACAGATGTCCCTTTCTCCAAAAATGTACTCAATGGGACCGTAACGTTGCTACCACTCACCAGTTGACCTGCTGTGAGTAAAAATCAAGTTAGTACATTTCAAACAGGAAAAAGGTCATTTTAAACTCAACGTGATTAACCAAAATTCCAAAAGTATAAAACATAAAAAAATCCTTACCAGAGAGAGAAAACTAATCGTGCTCAGCACCCTCCTACCACCCTGTGGTGCAACAGATGTCCCTTTCTCCAAAAATGTACTCAATGGGACCGTAACGTTGCTACCACTCACCAGTTGACCTGCTGTGAGTAAAAATCAAGTTAGTACATTTCAAACAGGAAAAAGGTCATTTTAAACTCAACGTGATTAACCAAAATTCCAAAAGTATAAAACATAAAAAAATCCTTACCAGAGAGAGAAAACTAATCGTGCTCAGCACCCTCCTACCACCCTGTGGTGCAACAGATGTCCCTTTCTCCAAAAATGTACTCAATGGGACTGTAACGTTGCTACCACTCACCAGTTGACCTGCTGTGAGTAAAAATCAAGTTAGTACATTTCAAACAGGAAAAAGGTCATTTTAAACTCAACGTGATTAACCAAAATTCCAAAAGTATAAAACATAAAAAGATCCTTACCAGAGAGAGAAAACTAATCGTGCTCAGCACCCTCCTACCACCCTGTGGTGCAACAGATGTCCCTTTCTCCAAAAATGTACTCAATGGGACCGTAACGTTGCTACCACTCACCAGTTGACCTGCTGTGAGGAAAAATCAAGTTAGTACATTTCAAACAGGAAAAAGGTCATTTTAAACTCAACGTGATTAACCAAAATTCCAAAAGTATAAAACATAAAAAAATCCTTACCAGAGAGAGAAAACTAATCGTGCTCGGCACCCTCCTACCACCCTGTGGTGCAACAGATGTCCCTTTCTCCAAAAATGTACTCAATGGGACCGTAACGTTGCTACCACTCACCAGTTGACCTGCTGTGAGTAAAAATCAAGTTAGCACATTTCAAACAGGAAAAAGGTCATTTTAAACTCAACGTGATTAACCAAAATTCCAAAAGTATAAAACACAAAAAAATCCTTACCAGAGAGAGAAAACTAATCGTGCTCAGCACCCTCCTACCACCCTGTGGTGCAACAGATGTCCCTTTCTCCAAAAATGTACTCAATGGGACCGTAACGTTGCTACCACTCACCAGTTGACCTGCTGTGAGTAAAAATCAAGTTAGTACATTTCAAACAGGAAAAAGGTCATTTTAAACTCAACGTGATTAACCAAAATTCCAAAAGTATAAAACATAAAAAAATCCTTACCAGAGAGAGAAAACTAATCGTGCTCAGCACCCTCCTACCACCCTGTGGTGCAACAGATGTCCCTTTCTTCAAAAATGTACTCAATGGGTCCGTAACGTTGCTACCTCTCACCAGTTGACCTGCTGTGAGTAAAAATCAAGTTAGTACATTTCAAACAGGAAAAAGGTCATTTTAAACTCAACGTGATTAACCAAAATTCCAAAAGTATAAAACATAAAAAAATCCTTACCAGAGAGAGAAAACTAATCGTGCTCAGCACCCTCCTACCACCCTGTGGTGCAACAGATGTCCCTTTCTCCAAAAATGTACTCAATGGGACCGTAACGTTGCTACCACTCACCAGTTGACCTGCTGTGAGTAAAAATCAAGTTAGTACATTTCAAACAGGAAAAAGGTCATTTTAAACTCAACGTGATTAACCAAAATTCCAAAAGTATAAAACATAAAAAAGTCCTTACCAGAGAGAGAAAACTAATCGTGCTCAGCACCCTCCTACCACCCTGTGGTGCAACAGATGTCCCTTTCTCCAAAAATGTACTCAATGGGACCGTAACGTTGCTACCACTCACCAGTTGACCTGCTGTGAGTAAAAATCAAGTTAGTACATTTCAAACAGGAAAAAGGTCATTTTAAACTCAACGTGATTAACCAAAATTCCAAAAGTATAAAACATAAAAAAATCCTTACCAGAGAGAGAAAACTAATCGTGCTCAGCACCCTCCTACCACCCTGTGGTGCAACAGATGTCCCTTTCTCCAAAAATGTACTCAATGGGACTGTAACGTTGCTACCACTCACCAGTTGACCTGCTGTGAGTAAAAATCAAGTTAGTACATTTCAAACAGGAAAAAGGTCATTTTAAACTCAACGTGATTAACCAAAATTCCAAAAGTATAAAACATAAAAAGATCCTTACCAGAGAGAGAAAACTAATCGTGCTCAGCACTCTCCTACCACCCTGTGGTGCAACAGATGTCCCTTTCTCCAAAAATGTACTCAATGGGACCGTAACGTTGCTACCACTCACCAGTTGACCTGCTGTGAGGAAAAATCAAGTTAGTACATTTCAAACAGGAAAAAGGTCATTTTAAACTCAACGTGATTAACCAAAATTCCAAAAGTATAAAACATAAAAAAATCCTTACCAGAGAGAGAAAACTAATCGTGCTCAGCACCCTCCTACCACCCTGTGGTGCAACAGATGTCCCTTTCTCCAAAAATGTACTCAATGGGACCGTAACGTTGCTACCACTCACCAGTTGACCTGCTGTGAGTAAAAATCAAGTTAGTACATTTCAAACAGGAAAAAGGTCATTTTAAACTCAACGTGATTAACCAAAATTCCAAAAGTATAAAACATAAAAAAATCCTTACCAGAGAGAGAAAACTAATCGTGCTCAGCACCCTTCTACCACCCTGTGGTGCAACAGATGTCCCCTTTCTCCAAAAATGTACTCAATGGGACCGTAACGTTGCTACCACTCACCAGTTGACCTGCTGTGAGTAAAAATCAAGTTAGTACATTTCAAACAGGAAAAAGGTCATTTTAAACTCAACGTGATTAACCAAAATTCCAAAAGTATAAAACATAAAAAAAATCCTTACCAGAGAGAGAAAACTAATCGTGCTCAGCACCCTCCTACCACCCTGTGGTGCAACAGATATCCCCTTTCTCCAAAAATGTACTCAATGGGACCGTAACGTTGCTACCACTCACCAGTTGACCTGCTGTGAGTAAAAATCAAGTTAGTACATTTCAAACAGGAAAAAGGTCATTTTAAACTCAACGTGATTAACCAAAATTCCAAAAGTATAAAACATAAAAAAAATCCTTACCAGAGAGAGAAAACTAATCGTGCTCAGCACCCTCCTACCACCCTGTGGTGCAACAGATGTCCCTTTCTCCAAAAATGTACTCAATGGGACCGTAACGTTGCTACCACTCACCAGTTGACCTGCTGTGAGTAAAAATCAAGTTAGTACATTTCAAACAGGAAAAAGGTCATTTTAAACTCAACGTGATTAACCAAAATTCCAAAAGTATAAAACATAAAAAAATCCTTACCAGAGAGAGAAAACTAATCGTGCTCAGCACCCTCCTACCACCCTGTGGTGCAACAGATGTCCCTTTCTCCAAAAATGTACTCAATGGGACCGTAACGTTGCCTACCACTCACCAGTTGACCTGCTGTGAGTAAAAATCAAGTTAGTACATTTCAAACAGGAAAAAGGTCATTTTAAACTCAACGTGATTAACCAAAATTCCAAAAGTATAAAACATAAAAAAATCCTTACCAGAGAGAGAAAACTAATCGTGCTCAGCACCCTCCTACCACCCTGTGGTGCAACAGATGTCCCTTTCTCCAAAAATGTACTCAATGGGACCGTAACGTTGCTACCACTCACCAGTTGACCTGCTGTGAGTAAAAATCAAGTTAGTACATTTCAAACAGGAAAAAGGTCATTTTAAACTCAACGTGATTAACCAAAAATTCCAAAAGTATAAAACATAAAAAAATCCTTACCAGAGAGAGAAAACTAATCGTGCTCAGCACCCTCCTACCACCCTGTGGTGCAACAGATGTCCCTTTCTCCAAAAATGTACTCAATGGGACCGTAACGTTGCTACCACTCACCAGTTGACCTGCTGTGAGTAAAAATCAAGTTAGTACATTTCAAACAGGAAAAAGGTCATTTTAAACTCAACGTGATTAACCAAAATTCCAAAAGTATAAAACATAAAAAAATCCTTACCAGAGAGAGAAAACTAATCGTGCTCAGCACCCTCCTACCACCCTGTGGTGCAACAGATGTCCCTTTCTCCAAAAATGTACTCAATGGGACCGTAACGTTGCTACCACTCACCAGTTGACCTGCTGTGAGTAAAAATCAAGTTAGTACATTTCAAACAGTAAAAAGGTCATTTTAAACTCAACGTGATTAACCAAAATTCCAAAAGTATAAAACATAAAAAAATCCTTACCAGAGAGAGAAAACTAATCGTGCTCAGCACCCTCCTACCACCCTGTGGTGCAACAGATGTCCCTTTCTCCAAAAATGTACTCAATGGGACCGTAACGTTGCTACCACTCACCAGTTGACCTGCTGTGAGTAAAAATCAAGTTAGTACATTTCAAACAGGAAAAAGGTCATTTTAAACTCAACGTGATTAACCAAAATTCCAAAAGTATAAAACATAAAAAAATCCTTACCAGAGAGAGAAAACTAATCGTGCTCAGCACCCTCCTACCACCCTGTGGTGCAACAGATGTCCCTTTCTCCAAAAATGTACTCAATGGGACCGTAACGTTGCTACCACTCACCAGTTGACCTGCTGTGAGTAAAAATCAAGTTAGTACATTTCAAACAGGAAAAAGGTCATTTTAAACTCAACGTGATTAACCAAAATTCCAAAAGTATAAAACATAAAAAAATCCTTACCAGAGAGATAAAACTAATCGTGCTCAGCACCCTCCTACCACCCTGTGGTGCAACAGATGTCCCTTTCTCCAAAAATGTACTCAATGGGACCGTAACGTTGCTACCACTCACCAGTTGACCTGCTGTGAGTAAAAATCAAGTTAGTACATTTCAAACAGGAAAAAGGTCATTTTAAACTCAACGTGATTAACCAAAATTCCAAAAGTATAAAACATAAAAAAATCCTTACCAGAGAGAGAAAACTAATCGTGCTCAGCACCCTCCTACCACCCTGTGGTGCAACAGATGTCCCTTTCTCCAAAAATGTACTCAATGGGACCGTAACGTTGCTACCACTCACCAGTTGACCTGCTGTGAGTAAAAATCAAGTTAGTACATTTCAAACAGGAAAAAGGTCATTTTAAACTCAACGTGATTAACCAAAATTCCAAAAGTATAAAACATAAAAAAATCCTTACCAGAGAGAGAAAACTAATCGTGCTCAGCACCCTCCTACCACCCTGTGGTGCAACAGATGTCCCTTTCTCCAAAAATGTACTCAATGGGATCGTAACGTTGCTACCACTCACCAGTTGACCTGCTGTGAGGAAAAATAAGTTAGTACATTTCAAACAGGAAAAAGGTCATTTTAAACTCAACGTGATTAACCAAAATTCCAAAAGTATAAAACATAAAAAAATCCTTACCAGAGAGAGAAAACTAATCGTGCTCAGCACCCTCCTACCACCCTGTGGTGCAACAGATGTCCCTTTCTCCAAAAATGTACTCAATGGGACCGTAACGTTGCTACCACTCACCAGTTGACCTGCTGTGAGTAAAAATCAAGTTAGTACATTTCAAACAGGAAAAAGGTCATTTTAAACTCAACGTGATTAACCAAAATTCCAAAAGTATAAAACATAAAAAAATCCTTACCAGAGAGAGAAAACTAATCGTGCTCAGCACCCTCCTACCACCCTGTGGTGCAACAGATGTCCCTTTCTCCAAAAATGTACTCAATGGGACCGTAACGTTGCTACCACTCACCAGTTGACCTGCTGTGAGTAAAAATCAAGTTAGTACATTTCAAACAGGAAAAAGGTCATTTTAAACTCAACGTGATTAACCAAAATTCCAAAAGTATAAAACATAAAAAAATCCTTACCAGAGAGAGAAAACTAATCGTGCTCAGCACCCTCCTACCACCCTGTGGTGCAACAGATGTCCCTTTCTCCAAAAATGTACTCAATGGGACCGTAACGTTGCTACCACTCACCAGTTGACCTGCTGTGAGTAAAAATCAAGTTAGTACATTTCAAACAGGAAAAAGGTCATTTTAAACTCAACGTGATTAACCAAAATTCCAAAAGTATAAAACATAAAAAAATCCTTACCAGAGAGAGAAAACTAATCGTGCTCAGCACCCTCCTACCACCCTGTGGTGCAACAGATGTCCCTTTCTCCAAAAATGTACTCAATGGGACCGTAACGTTGCTACCACTCACCAGTTGACCTGCTGTGAGTAAAAATCAAGTTAGTACATTTCAAACAGGAAAAAGGTCATTTTAAACTCAACGTGATTAACCAAAATTCCAAAAGTATAAAACATAAAAAAATCCTTACCAGAGAGAGAAAACTAATCGTGCTCAGCACCCTCCTACCACCCTGTGGTGCAACAGATGTCCCTTTCTCCAAAAATGTACTCAATGGGACCGTAACGTTGCTACCACTCACCAGTTGACCTGCTGTGAGTAAAAATCAAGTTAGTACATTTCAAACAGGAAAAAGGTCATTTTAAACTCAACGTGATTAACCAAAATTCCAAAAGTATAAAACATAAAAAAATCCTTACCAGAGAGAGAAAACTAATCGTGCTCAGCACCCTCCTACCACCCTGTGGTGCAACAGATGTCCCTTTCTCCAAAAATGTACTCAATGGGACCGTAACGTTGCTACCACTCACCAGTTGACCTGCTGTGAGTAAAAATCAAGTTAGTACATTTCAAACAGGAAAAAGGTCATTTTAAACTCAACGTGATTAACCAAAATTCCAAAAGTATAAAACATAAAAAAATCCTTACCAGAGAGAGAAAACTAATCGTGCTCAGCACCCTCCTACCACCCTGTGGTGCAACAGATGTCCCTTTCTCCAAAAATGTACTCAATGGGACCGTAACGTTGCTACCACTCACCAGTTGACCTGCTGTGAGTAAAAATCAAGTTAGTACATTTCAAACAGGAAAAAGGTCATTTTAAACTCAACGTGATTAACCAAAATTCCAAAAGTATAAAACATAAAAAAATCCTTACCAGAGAGAGAAAACTAATCGTGCTCAGCACCCTCCTACCACCCTGTGGTGCAACAGATGTCCCTTTCTCCAAAAATGTACTCAATGGGACCGTAACGTTGCTACCACTCACCAGTTGACCTGCTGTGAGTAAAAATCAAGTTAGTACATTTCAAACAGGAAAAAGGTCATTTTAAACTCAACGTGATTAACCAAAATTCCAAAAGTATAAAACATAAAAAAATCCTTACCAGAGAGAGAAAACTAATCGTGCTCAGCACCCTCCTACCACCCTGTGGTGCAACAGATGTCCCTTTCTCCAAAAATGTACTCAATGGGATCGTAACGTTGCTACCACTCACCAGTTGACCTGCTGTGAGGAAAAATAAGTTAGTACATTTCAAACAGGAAAAAGGTCATTTTAAACTCAACGTGATTAACCAAAATTCCACAAGTATAAAACATAAAAAAATCCTTACCAGAGAGAGAAAACTAATCGTGCTCAGCACCCTCCTACCACCCTGTGGTGCAACAGATGTCCCTTTCTCCAAAAATGTACTCAATGGGACCGTAACGTTGCTACCACTCACCAGTTGACCTGCTGTGAGGAAAAATAAGTTAGTACATTTCAAACAGGAAAAAGGTCATTTTAAACTCAACGTGATTAACCAAAATTCCAAAAGTATAAAACATAAAAAAATCCTTACCAGAGAGAGAAAACTAATCGTGCTCAGCACCCTCCTACCACCCTGTAGTGCAACAGATGTCCCTTTCTCCAAAAATGTACTCAATGGGACCGTAACGTTGCTACCACTCACCAGTTGACCTGCTGTGAGTAAAAATCAAGTTAGTACATTTCAAACAGGAAAAAGGTCATTTTAAACTCAACGTGATTAACCAAAATTCCAAAAGTATAAAACATAAAAAAATCCTTACCAGAGAGAGAAAACTAATCGTGCTCAGCACCCTGCTACCACCCTGTGGTGCAACAGATGTCCCTTTCTCCAAAAATGTACTCAATGGGACTGTAACGTTGCTACCACTCACCAGTTGACCTGCTGTGAGTAAAAATCAAGTTAGTACATTTCAAACAGGAAAAAGGTCATTTTAAACTCAACGTGATTAACCAAAATTCCAAAAGTACAAAACATAAAAAAATCCTTACCAGAGAGAGAAAACTAAT
The DNA here is from genome assembly GCF_021461385.2 of Schistocerca piceifrons. Classification (NCBI taxonomy): domain Eukaryota; kingdom Metazoa; phylum Arthropoda; class Insecta; order Orthoptera; family Acrididae; genus Schistocerca; species Schistocerca piceifrons. The sequence goes on from NC_060145.1 coordinate 7,581,840, forward strand.
CGTGCTCAGCACCCTCCTACCACCCTGTGGTGCAACAGATGTCCCTTTCTCCAAAAATGTACTCAATGGGACCGTAACGTTGCTACCACTCACCAGTTGACCTGCTGTGAGGAAAAATAAGTTAGTACATTTCAAACAGGAAAAAGGTCATTTTAAACTCAACGTGATTAACCAAAATTCCAAAAGTATAAAACATAAAAAAATCCTTACCAGAGAGAGAAAACTAATCGTGCTCAGCACCCTCCTACCACCCTGTGGTGCAACAGATGTCCCTTTCTCCAAAAATGTACTCAATGGGACCGTAACGTTGCTACCACTCACCAGTTGACCTGCTGTGAGGAAAAATAAGTTAGTACATTTCAAACAGGAAAAAGGTCATTTCAAACTCAACGTGATTAACCAAAATTCCAAAAGTATAAAACATAAAAAAATCCTTACCAGAGAGAGAAAACTAATCGTGCTCAGCACCCTCCTACCACCCTGTGGTGCAACAGATGTCCCTTTCTCCAAAAATGTACTCAATGGGACCGTAACGTTGCTACCACTCACCAGTTGACCTGCTGTGAGGAAAAATAAGTTAGTACATTTCAAACAGGAGAAAGGTTATTTTAAACTCAACGTGATTAACCAAAATTCCAAAAGTATAAAACATAAAAAAATCCTTACCAGAGAGGGAAAACTAATCGTGCTCAGCACCCTCCTACCACCCTGTGGTGCAACAGATGTCCCTTTCTCCAAAAATGTACTCAATGGGACCGTAACGTTGCTACCACTCACCAGTTGACCTGCTGTGAGGAAAAATAAGTTAGTACATTTCAAACAGGAAAAAGGTCATTTTAAACTCAACGTGATTAACCAAAATTCCAAAAGTATAAAACATAAAAAAATCCTTACCAGAGAGAGAAAACTAATCGTGCTCAGCACCCTCCTACCACCCTGTGGTGCAACAGATGTCCCTTTCTCCAAAAATGTACTCAATGGGACCGTAACGTTGCTACCACTCACCAGTTGACCTGCTGTGAGGAAAAATAAGTTAGTACATTTCAAACAGGAAAAAGGTCATTTTAAACTCAACGTGATTAACCAAAATTCCAAAAGTATAAAACATAAAAAAATCCTTACCAGAGAGAGAAAACTAATCGTGCTCAGCACCCTCCTACCACCCTGTGGTGCAACAGATGTCCCTTTCTCCAAAAATGTACTCAATGGGACCGTAACGTTGCTACCACTCACCAGTTGACCTGCTGTGAGGAAAAATAAGTTAGTACATTTCAAACAGGACAAAGGTCATTTTAAACTCAACGTGATTAACCAAAATTCCAAAAGTATAAAACATAAAAAAATCCTTACCAGAGAGAGAAAACTAATCGTGCTCAGCACCCTCCTACCACCCTGTGGTGCAACAGATGTCCCTTTCTCCAAAAATGTACTCAATGGGACCGTAACGTTGCTACCACTCACCAGTTGACCTGCTGTGAGGAAAAATAAGTTAGTACATTTCAAACAGGAGAAAGGTCATTTTAAACTCAACGTGATTAACCAAAATTCCAAAAGTATAAAACATAAAAAAATCCTTACCAGAGAGAGAAAACTAATCGTGCTCAGCACCCTCCTACCACCCTGTGGTGCAACAGATGTCCCTTTCTCCAAAAATGTACTCAATGGGACCGTAACGTTGCTACCACTCACCAGTTGACCTGCTGTGAGGAAAAATAAGTTAGTACATTTCAAACAGGAGAAAGGTCATTTTAAACTCAACGTGATTAACCAAAATTCCAAAAGTATAAAACATAAAAAAATCCTTACCAGAGAGAGAAAACTAATCGTGCTCAGCACCCTCCTACCACCCTGTGGTGCAACAGATGTCCCTTTCTCCAAAAATGTACTCAATGGGACCGTAACGTTGCTACCACTCACCAGTTGACCTGCTGTGAGGAAAAATAAGTTAGTACATTTCAAACAGGAGAAAGGTCATTTTAAACTCAACGTGATTAACCAAAATTCCAAAAGTATAAAACATAAAAAAATCCTTACCAGAGAGAGAAAACTAATCGTGCTCAGCACCCTCCTACCACCCTGTGGTGCAACAGATGTCCCTTTCTCCAAAAATGTACTCAATGGGACCGTAACGTTGCTACCACTCACCAGTTGACCTGCTGTGAGGAAAAATAAGTTAGTACATTTCAAACAGGAGAAAGGTCATTTTAAACTCAACGTGATTAACCAAAATTCCAAAAGTATAAAACATAAAAAAATCCTTACCAGAGAGAGAAAACTAATCGTGCTCAGCACCCTCCTACCACCCTGTGGTGCAACAGATGTCCCTTTCTCCAAAAATGTACTCAATGGGACCGTAACGTTGCTACCACTCACCAGTTGACCTGCTGTGAGGAAAAATAAGTTAGTACATTTCAAACAGGAGAAAGGTCATTTTAAACTCAACGTGATTAACCAAAATTCCAAAAGTATAAAACATAAAAAAATCCTTACCAGAGAGAGAAAACTAATCGTGCTCAGCACCCTCCTACCACCCTGTGGTGCAACAGATGTCCCTTTCTCCAAAAATGTACTCAATGGGACCGTAACGTTGCTACCACTCACCAGTTGACCTGCTGTGAGGAAAAATAAGTTAGTACATTTCAAACAGGAGAAAGGTCATTTTAAACTCAACGTGATTAACCAAAATTCCAAAAGTATAAAACATAAAAAAATCCTTACCAGAGAGAGAAAACTAATCGTGCTCAGCACCCTCCTACCACCCTGTGGTGCAACAGATGTCCCTTTCTCCAAAAATGTACTCAATGGGACCGTAACGTTGCTACCACTCACCAGTTGACCTGCTGTGAGGAAAAATAAGTTAGTACATTTCAAACAGGAGAAAGGTCATTTTAAACTCAACGTGATTAACCAAAATTCCAAAAGTATAAAACATAAAAAAATCCTTACCAGAGAGAGAAAACTAATCGTGCTCAGCACCCTCCTACCACCCTGTGGTGCAACAGATGTCCCTTTCTCCAAAAATGTACTCAATGGGACCGTAACGTTGCTACCACTCACCAGTTGACCTGCTGTGAGGAAAAATAAGTTAGTACATTTCAAACAGGAAAAAGGTCATTTTAAACTCAACGTGATTAACCAAAATTCCAAAAGTATAAAACATAAAAAAATCCTTACCAGAGAGAGAAAACTAATCGTGCTCAGCACCCTCCTACCACCCTGTGGTGCACCAGATGTCCCTTTCTCCAAAAATGTACTCAATGGGACCGTAACGTTGCTACCACTCACCAGTTGACCTGCTGTGAGGAAAAATAAGTTAGTACATTTCAAACAGGAAAAAGGTCATTTTAAACTCAACGTGATTAACCAAAATTCCAAAAGTATAAAACATAAAAAAATCCTTACCAGAGAGAGAAAACTAATCGTGCTCAGCACCCTCCTACCACCCTGTGGTGCAACAGATGTCCCTTTCTCCAAAAATGTACTCAATGGGACTGTAACGTTGCTACCACTCACCAGTTGACCTGCTGTGAGGAAAAATAAGTTAGTACATTTCAAACAGGAAAAAGGTCACTTTAAACTCAACGTGATTAACCAAAAGTATAAAACATAAAAAAATCCTTACCAGAGAGAGAAAACTAATCGTGCTCAGCACCCTCCTACCACCCTGTGGTGCAACAGATGTCCCTTTCTCCAAAAATGTACTCAATGGGACTGTAACGTTGCTACCACTCACCAGTTGACCTGCTGTGAGGAAAAATAAGTTAGTACATTTCAAACAGGAAAAAGGTCACTTTAAACTCAACGTGATTAACCAAAATTCCAAAAGTATAAAACATAAAAAAATCCTTACCAGAGAGAGAAAACTAATCGTGCTCAGCACCCTCCTACCACCCTGTGGTGCAACAGATGTCCCTTTCTCCAAAAATGTACTCAATGGGACCGTAACGTTGCTACCACTCACCAGTTGACCTGCTGTGAGGAAAAATAAGTTAGTACATTTCAAACAGGAAAAAGGTCACTTTAAACTCAACGTGATTAACCAAAAGTATAAAACATAAAAAAATCCTTACCAGAGAGAGAAAACTAATCGTGCTCGGCACCCTCCTCCCACCCTGTGGTGCAACAGATGTCCCTTTCTCCAAAAATGTACTCAATGGGACTGTAACGTTGCTACCACTCACCAGTTGACCTGCTGTGAGTAAAAATCAAGTTAGTACATTTCAAACAGGAAAAAGGTCATTTTAAACTCAACGTGATTAACCAAAATTCCAAAAGTATAAAACATAAAAAAATCCTTACCAGAGAGAGAAAACTAATCGTGCTCAGCACCCTCCTACCACCCTGTGGTGCAACAGATGTCCCTTTCTCCAAAAATGTACTCAATGGGACTGTAACGTTGCTACCACTCACCAGTTGACCTGCTGTGAGGAAAAATAAGTTAGTACATTTCAAACAGGAAAAAGGTCACTTTAAACTCAACGTGAGTAACCAAAAGTATAAAACATAAAAAAATCCTTACCAGAGAGAGAAAACTAATCGTGCTCAGCACCCTCCTACCACCCTGTGGTGCAACAGATGTCCCTTTCTCCAAAAATGTACTCAATGGGACTGTAACGTTGCTACCACTCACCAGTTGACCTGCTGTGAGGAAAAATAAGTTAGTACATTTCAAACAGGAAAAAGGTCACTTTAAACTCAACGTGATTAACCAAAATTCCAAAAGTATAAAACATAAAAAAATCCTTACCAGAGAGAGAAAACTAATCGTGCTCAGCACCCTCCTACCACCCTGTGGTGCAACAGATGTCCCTTTCTCCAAAAATGTACTCAATGGGACCGTAACGTTGCTACCACTCACCAGTTGACCTGCTGTGAGGAAAAATAAGTTAGTACATTTCAAACAGGAAAAAGGTCACTTTAAACTCAACGTGATTAACCAAAAGTATAAAACATAAAAAAATCCTTACCAGAGAGAGAAAACTAATCGTGCTCGGCACCCTCCTCCCACCCTGTGGTGCAACAGATGTCCCTTTCTCCAAAAATGTACTCAATGGGACTGTAACGTTGCTACCACTCACCAGTTGACCTGCTGTGAGTAAAAATCAAGTTAGTACATTTCAAACAGGAAAAAGGTCACTTTAAACTCAACGTGATTAACCAAAATTCCAAAAGTATAAAACATAAAAAAATCCTTACCAGAGAGAGAAAACTAATCGTGCTCAGCACCCTCCTACCACCCTGTGGTGCAACAGATGTCCCTTTCTCCAAAAATGTACTCAATGGGACTGTAACGTTGCTACCACTCACCAGTTGACCTGCTGTGAGGAAAAATAAGTTAGTACATTTCAAACAGGAAAAAGGTCACTTTAAACTCAACGTGATTAACCAAAAGTATAAAACATAAAAAAATCCTTACCAGAGAGAGAAAACTAATCGTGCTCAGCACCCTCCTACCACCCTGTGGTGCAACAGATGTCCCTTTCTCCAAAAATGTACTCAATGGGACTGTAACGTTCCTACCACTCACCAGTCTACCTGCTGTGAGTAAAAATCAAGTTAGTACATTTCAAACAGGAAAAAGGTCATTTTAAACTCAACGTGATTAACCAAAATTCCAAAAGTATAAAACATAAAAAAATCCTTACCAGAGAGAGAAAACTAATCGTGCTCAGCACCCTCCTACCACCCTGTGGTGCAACAGATGTCCCTTTCTCCAAAAATGTACTCAATGGGACCGTAACGTTGCTACCACTCACCAGTTGACCTGCTGTGAGGAAAAATAAGTTAGTACATTTCAAACAGGAAAAAGGTCATTTTAAACTCAACGTGATTAACCAAAATTCCAAAAGTATAAAACATAAAAAAATCCTTACCAGAGAGAGAAAACTAATCGTGCTCAGCACCCTCCTACCACCCTGTGGTGCAACAGATGTCCCTTTCTCCAAAAATGTACTCAATGGGACCGTAACGTTGCTACCACTCACCAGTTGACCTGCTGTGAGGAAAAATAAGTTAGTACATTTCAAACAGGAAAAAGGTCATTTTAAACTCAACGTGATTAACCAAAATTCCAAAAGTATAAAACATAAAAAAATCCTTACCAGAGAGAGAAAACTAATCGTGCTCAGCACCCTCCTACCACCCTGTGGTGCAACAGATGTCCCTTTCTCCAAAAATGTACTCAGTGGGACCGTAACGTTGCTACCACTCACCAGTTGACCTGCTGTGAGGAAAAATAAGTTAGTACATTTCAAACAGGAAAAAGGTCATTTTAAACTCAACGTGATTAACCAAAATTCCAAAAGTATAAAACATAAAAAAATCCTTACCAGAGAGAGAAAACTAATCGTGCTCAGCACCCTCCTACCACCCTGTGGTGCAACAGATGTCCCTTTCTCCAAAAATGTACTCAATGGGACCGTAACGTTGCTACCACTCACCAGTTGACCTGCTGTGAGGAAAAATAAGTTAGTACATTTCAAACAGGAAAAAGGTCACTTTAAACTCAACGTGATTAACCAAAAGTATAAAACATAAAATAATCCTTACCAGAGAGAGAAAACTAATCGTGCTCGGCACCCTCCTCCCACCCTGTGGTGCAACAGATGTCCCTTTCTCCAAAAATGTACTCAATGGGACTGTAACGTTGCTACCACTCACCAGTTGACCTGCTGTGAGTAAAAATCAAGTTAGTACATTTCAAACAGGAAAAAGGTCATTTTAAACTCAACGTGATTAACCAAAATTCCAAAAGTATAAAACATAAAAAAATCCTTACCAGAGAGAGAAAACTAATCGTGCTCAGCACCCTCCTACCACCCTGTGGTGCAACAGATGTCCCTTTCTCCAAAAATGTACTCAATGGGACCGTAACGTTGCTACCACTCACCAGTTGACCTGCTGTGAGGAAAAATAAGTTAGTACATTTCAAACAGGAAAAAGGTCATTTTAAACTCAACGTGATTAACCAAAATTCCAAAAGTATAAAACATAAAAAAATCCTTACCAGAGAGAGAAAACTAATCGTGCTCAGCACCCTCCTACCACCCTGTGGTGCAACAGATGTCCCTTTCTCCAAAAATGTACTCAATGGGACCGTAACGTTGCTACCACTCACCAGTTGACCTGCTGTGAGGAAAAATAAGTTAGTACATTTCAAACAGGAAAAAGGTCACTTTAAACTCAACGTGATTAACCAAAAGTATAAAACATAAAAAAATCCTTACCAGAGAGAGAAAACTAATCGTGCTCGGCACCCTCCTCCCACCCTGTGGTGCAACAGATGTCCCTTTCTTCAAAAATGTACTCAATGGGACCGTAACGTTGCTACCACTCACCAGTTGACCTGCTGTGAGGAAAAATAAGTTAGTACATTTCAAACAGGAAAAAGGTCATTTTAAACTCAACGTGATTAACCAAAATTCCAAAAGTATAAAACATAAAAAAATCCTTACCAGTGAGAGAAAACTAATCGTGCTCAGCACCCTCCTACCACCCTGTGGTGCAACAGATGTCCCTTTCTCCAAAAATGTACTCAATGGGACCGTAACGTTGCTACCACTCACCAGTTGACCTGCTGTGAGGAAAAATAAGTTAGTACATTTCAAACAGGAAAAAGGTCATTTTAAACTCAACGTGATTAACCAAAATTCCAAAAGTATAAAACATAAAAAAATCCTTACCAGAGAGAGAAAACTAATCGTGCTCAGCACCCTCCTACCACCCTGTGGTGCAACAGATGTCCCTTTCTCCAAAAATGTACTCAATGGGACTGTAACGTTGCTACCACTCACCAGTTGACCTGCTGTGAGTAAAAATCAAGTTAGTACATTTCAAACAGGAAAAAGGTCATTTTAAACTCAACGTGATTAACCAAAATTCCAAAAGTATAAAACATAAAAAAATCCTTACCAGAGAGAGAAAACTAATCGTGCTCGGCACCCTCCTCCCACCCTGTGGTGCAACAGATGTCCCTTTCTCCAAAAATGTACTCAATGGGACTGTAACGTTGCTACCACTCACCAGTTGACCTGCTGTGAGTAAAAATCAAGTTAGTACATTTCAAACAGGAAAAAGGTCATTTTAAACTCAACGTGATTAACCAAAATTCCAAAAGTATAAAACATAAAAAAATCCTTACCAGAGAGAGAAAACTAATCGTGCTCGGCACCCTCCTCCCACCCTGTGGTGGAACAGATGTCCCTTTCTCCAAAAATGTACTCAATGGGACTGTAACGTTGCTACCACTCACCAGTTGACCTGCTGTGAGGAAAAATAAGTTAGTACATTTCAAACAGGAAAAAGGTCATTTTAAACTCAACGTGATTAACCAAAATTCCAAAAGTATAAAACATAAAAAAATCCTTACCAGAGAGAGAAAACTAATCGTGCTCAGCACCCTCCTACCACCCTGTGGTGCAACAGATGTCCCTTTCTCCAAAAATGTACTCAATGGGACTGTAACGTTGCTACCACTCACCAGTTGACCTGCTGTGAGTAAAAATCAAGTTAGTACATTTCAAACAGGAAAAAGGTCATTTTAAACTCAACGTGATTAACCAAAATTCCAAAAGTATAAAACATAAAAAAATCCTTACCAGAGAGAGAAAACTAATCGTGCTCAGCACCCTCCTACCACCCTGTGGTGCAACAGATGTCCCTTTCTCCAAAAATGTACTCAATGGGACTGTAACGTTGCTACCACTCACCAGTTGACCTGCTGTGAGTAAAAATCAAGTTAGTACATTTCAAACAGGAAAAAGGTCATTTTAAACTCAACGTGATTAACCAAAATTCCAAAAGTATAAAACATAAAAAAATCCTTACCAGAGAGAGAAAACTAATCGTGCTCAGCACCCTCCTACCACCCTGTGGTGCAACAGATGTCCCTTTCTCCAAAAATGTACTCAATGGGACTGTAACGTTGCTACCACTCACCAGTTGACCTGCTGTGAGGAAAAATCAAGTTAGTACATTTCAAACAGGAAAAAGGTCATTTTAAACTCAACGTGATTAACCAAAATTCCAAAAGTATAAAACATAAAAAAATCCTTACCAGAGAGAGAAAACTAATCGTGCTCAGCACCCTCCTACCACCCTGTGGTGCAACAGATGTCCCTTTCTCCAAAAATGTACTCAATGGGACTGTAACGTTGCTACCACTCACCAGTTGACCTGCTGTGAGTAAAAATCAAGTTAGTACATTTCAAACAGGAAAAAGGTCATTTTAAACTCAACGTGATTAACCAAAATTCCAAAAGTATAAAACATAAAAAAATCCTTACCAGAGAGAGAAAACCAATCGTGCTCAGCACCCTCCTACCACCCTGTGGTGCAACAGATGTCCCTTTCTCCAAAAATGTACTCAATGGGACCGTAACGTTGCTACCACTCACCAGTTGACCTGCTGTGAGTAAAAATCAAGTTAGTACATTTCAAACAGGAAAAAGGTCTTTTTAAACTCAACGTGATTAACCAAAATTCCAAAAGTATAAAACATAAAAAAATCCTTACCAGAGAGAGAAAACTAATCGTGCTCAGCACCCTCCTACCACCCTGTGGTGCAACAGATGTCCCTTTCTCCAAAAATGTACTCAATGGGACTGTAACGTTGCTACCACTCACCAGTTGACCTGCTGTGAGTAAAAATCAAGTTAGTACATTTCAAACAGGAAAAAGGTCATTTTAAACTCAACGTGATTAACCAAAATTCCAAAAGTATAAAACATAAAAAAATCCTTACCAGAGAGAGAAAACTAATCGTGCTCAGCACCCTCCTACCACCCTGTGGTGCAACAGATGTCCCTTTCTCCAAAAATGTACTCAATGGGACTGTAACGTTGCTACCACTCACCAGTTGACCTGCTGTGAGGAAAAATCAAGTTAGTACATTTCAAACAGGAAAAAGGTCATTTTAAACTCAACGTGATTAACCAAAATTCCAAAAGTATAAAACATAAAAAAATCCTTACCAGAGAGAGAAAACTAATCGTGCTCAGCACCCTCCTACCACCCTGTGGTGCAACAGATGTCCCTTTCTCCAAAAATGTACTCAATGGGACTGTAACGTTGCTACCACTCACCAGTTGACCTGCTGTGAGGAAAAATAAGTTAGTACATTTCAAACAGGAAAAAGGTCATTTTAAACTCAACGTGATTAACCAAAATTCCAAAAGTATAAAACATAAAAAAATCCTTACCAGAGAGAGAAAACTAATCGTGCTCAGCACCCTCCTACCACCCTGTGGTGCAACAGATGTCCCTTTCTCCAAAAATGTACTCAATGGGACTGTAACGTTGCTACCACTCACCAGTTGACCTGCTGTGAGGAAAAATCAAGTTAGTACATTTCAAACAGGAAAAAGGTCATTTTAAACTCAACGTGATTAACCAAAATTCCAAAAGTATAAAACATAAAAAAATCCTTACCAGAGAGAGAAAACTAATCGTGCTCAGCACCCTCCTACCACCCTGTGGTGCAACAGATGTCCTTTTCTCCAAAAATGTACTCAATGGGACTGTAACGTTGCTACCACTCACCAGTTGACCTGCTGTGAGTAAAAATCAAGTTAGTACATTTCAAACAGGAAAAAGGTCATTTTAAACTCAACGTGATTAACCAAAATTCCAAAAGTATAAAACATAAAAAAATCCTTACCAGAGAGAGAAAACTAATCGTGCTCAGCACCCTCCTACCACCCTGTGGTGCAACAGATGTCCCTTTCTCCAAAAATGTACTCAATGGGACTGTAACGTTGCTACCACTCACCAGTTGACCTGCTGTGAGAAAAAATAAGTTAGTACATTTCAAACAGGAAAAAGGTCATTTTAAACTCAACGTGATTAACCAAAATTCCAAAAGTATAAAACATAAAAAAATCCTTACCAGAGAGAGAAAACTAATCGTGCTCAGCACCCTCCTACCACCCTGTGGTGCAACAGATGTCCCTTTCTCCAAAAATGTACTCAATGGGACTGTAACGTTGCTACCACTCACCAGTTGACCTGCTGTGAGTAAAAATCAAGTTAGTACATTTCAAACAGGAAAAAGGTCATTTTAAACTCAACGTGATTAACCAAAATTCCAAAAGTATAAAACATAAAAAAATCCTTACCAGAGAGAGAAAACTAATCGTGCTCAGCACCCTCCTACCACCCTGTGGTGCAACAGATGTCCCTTTCTCCAAAAATGTACTCAATGGGACTGTAACGTTGCTACCACTCACCAGTTGACCTGCTGTGAGTAAAAATCAAGTTAGTACTTTTCAAACAGGAAAAAGGTCATTTTAAACTCAACGTGATTAACCAAAATTCCAAAAGTATAAAACATAAAAAAATCCTTACCAGAGAGAGAAAACTAATCGTGCTCAGCACCCTCCTACCACCCTGTGGTGCAACAGATGTCCCTTTCTCCAAAAATGTACTCAATGGGACTGTAACGTTGCTACCACTCACCAGTTGACCTGCTGTGAGTAAAAATCAAGTTAGTACATTCCAAACAGGAAAAAGGTCATTTTAAACCCAACGTGATTAACCAAAATTCCAAAAGTATAAAACATAAAAAAATCCTTACCAGAGAGAGAAAACTAATCGTGCTCAGCACCCTCCTACCACCCTGTGGTGCAACAGATGTCCCTTTCTCCAAAAATGTACTCAATGGGACTGTAACGTTGCTACCACTCACCAGTTGACCTGCTGTGAGTAAAAATCAAGTTAGTACATTTCAAACAGGAAAAAGGTCATTTTAAACTCAACGTGATTAACCAAAATTCCAAAAGTATAAAACATAAAAAAATCCTTACCAGAGAGAGAAAACTAATCGTGCTCAGCACCCTCCTACCACCCTGTGGTGCAACAGATGTCCCTTTCTCCAAAAATGTACTCAATGGGACTGTAACGTTGCTACCACTCACCAGTTGACCTGCTGTGAGTAAAAATCAAGTTAGTACATTTCAAACAGGAAAAAGGTCATTTTAAACTCAATGTGATTAACCAAAATTCCAAAAGTATAAAACATAAAAAAATCCTTACCAGAGAGAGAAAACTAATCGTGCTCAGCACCCTCCTACCACCCTGTGGTGCAACAGATGTCCCTTTCTCCAAAAATGTACTCAATGGGACTGTAACGTTGCTACCACTCACCAGTTGACCTGCTGTGAGGAAAAATAAGTTAGTACATTTCAAACAGGAAAAAGGTCATTTTAAACTCAACGTGATTAACCAATATTCCAAAAGTATAAAACATAAAAAAATCCTTACCAGAGAGAGAAAACTAATCGTGCTCAGCACCCTCCTACCACCCTGTGGTGCAACAGATGTCCCTTTCTCCAAAAATGTACTCAATGGGACTGTAACGTTGCTACCACTCACCAGTTGACCTGCTGTGAGTAAAAATCAAGTTAGTACATTTCAAACAGGAAAAAGGTCATTTTAAACTCAACGTGATTAACCAAAATTCCAAAAGTATAAAACATAAAAAAATCCTTACCAGAGAGAGAAAACTAATCGTGCTCAGCACCCTCCTACCACCCTGTGGTGCAACAGATGTCCCTTTCTCCAAAAATGTACTCAATGGGACTGTAACGTTGCTACCACTCACCAGTTGACCTGCTGTGAGTAAAAATCAAGTTAGTACATTTCAAACAGGAAAAAGGTCATTTTAAACTCAACGTGATTAACCAAAATTCCAAAAGTATAAAACATAAAAAAATCCTTACCAGAGAGAGAAAACTAATCGTGCTCAGCACCCTCCTACCACCCTGTGGTGCAACAGATGTCCCTTTCTCCAAAAATGTACTCAATGGGACTGTAACGTTGCTACCACTCACCAGTTGACCTGCTGTGAGTAAAAATCAAGTTAGTACATTTCAAACAGGAAAAAGGTCATTTTAAACTCAACGTGATTAACCAAAATTCCAAAAGTATAAAACATAAAAAAATCCTTACCAGAGAGAGAAAACTAATCGTGCTCAGCACCCTCCTACCACCCTGTGGTGCAACAGATGTCCCTTTCTCCAAAAATGTTCTCAATGGGACTGTAACGTTGCTACCACTCACCAGTTGACCTGCTGTGAGTAAAAATCAAGTTAGTACATTCCAAACAGGAAAAAGGTCATTTTAAACTCAACGTGATTAACCAAAATTCCAAAAGTATAAAACATAAAAAAATCCTTACCAGAGAGAGAAAACTAATCGTGCTCAGCACCCTCCTACCACCCTGTGGTGCAACAGATGTCCCTTTCTCCAAAAATGTACTCAATGGGACTGTAACGTTGCTACCACTCACCAGTTGACCTGCTGTGAGTAAAAATCAAGTTAGTACATTTCAAACAGGAAAAAGGTCATTTTAAACTCAACGTGATTAACCAAAATTCCAAAAGTATAAAACATAAAAAAATCCTTACCAGAGAGAGAAAACTAATCGTGCTCAGCACCCTCCTACCACCCTGTGGTGCAACAGATGTCCCTTTCTCCAAAAATGTACTCAATGGGACTGTAACGTTGCTACCACTCACCAGTTGACCTGCTGTGAGAAAAAATAAGTTAGTACATTTCAAACAGGAAAAAGGTCATTTTAAACTCAACGTGATTAACCAAAATTCCAAAAGTATAAAACATAAAAAAATCCTTACCAGAGAGAGAAAACTAATCGTGCTCAGCACCCTCCTACCACCCTGTGGTGCAACAGATGTCCCTTTCTCCAAAAATGTACTCAATGGGACTGTAACGTTGCTACCACTCACCAGTTGACCTGCTGTGAGTAAAAATCAAGTTAGTACATTTCAAACAGGAAAAAGGTCATTTTAAACTCAACGTGATTAACCAAAATTCCAAAAGTATAAAACATAAAAAAATCCTTACCAGAGAGAGAAAACTAATCGTGCTCAGCACCCTCCTACCACCCTGTGGTGCAACAGATGGCCCTTTCTCCAAAAATGTACTCAATGGGACTGTAACGTTGCTACCACTCACCAGTTGACCTGCTGTGAGTAAAAATCAAGTTAGTACATTTCAAACAGGAAAAAGGTCATTTTAAACTCAACGTGATTAACCAAAATTCCAAAAGTATAAAACATAAAAAAATCCTTACCAGAGAGAGAAAACTAATCGTGCTCAGCACCCTCCTACCACCCTGTGGTGCAACAGATGTCCCTTTCTCCAAAAATGTACTCAATGGGACTGTAACGTTGCTACCACTCACCAGTTGACCTGCTGTGAGTAAAAATCAAGTTAGTACATTTCAAACAGGAAAAAGGTCATTTTAAACTCAACGTGATTAACCAAAATTCCAAAAGTATAAAACATAAAAAAATCCTTACCAGAGAGAGAAAACTAATCGTGCTCAGCACCCTCCTACCACCCTGTGGTGCAACAGATGTCCCTTTCTCCAAAAATGTACTCAATGGGACTGTAACGTTGCTACCACTCACCAGTTGACCTGCTGTGAGTAAAAATCAAGTTAGTACATTTCAAACAGGAAAAAGGTCATTTTAAACTCAACGTGATTAACCAAAATTCCAAAAGTATAAAACATAAAAAAATCCTTACCAGAGAGAGAAAACTAATCGTGCTCAGCACCCTCCTACCACCCTGTGGTGCAACAGATGTCCCTTTCTCCAAAAATGTACTCAATGGGACTGTAACGTTGCTACCACTCACCAGTTGACCTGCTGTGAGTAAAAATCAAGTTAGTACATTTCAAACAGGAAAAAGGTCATTTTAAACTCAATGTGATTAACCAAAATTCCAAAAGTATAAAACATAAAAAAATCCTTACCAGAGAGAGAAAACTAATCGTGCTCAGCACCCTCCTACCACCCTGTGGTGCAACAGATGTCCCTTTCTCCAAAAATGTACTCAATGGGACTGTAACGTTGCTACCACTCACCAGTTGACCTGCTGTGAGGAAAAATAAGTTAGTACATTTCAAACAGGAAAAAGGTCATTTTAAACTCAACGTGATTAACCAAAATTCCAAAAGTATAAAACATAAAAAAATCCTTACCAGAGAGAGAAAACTAATCGTGCTCAGCACCCTCCTACCACCCTGTGGTGCAACAGATGTCCCTTTCTCCAAAAATGTACTCAATGGGACTGTAACGTTGCTACCACTCACCAGTTGACCTGCTGTGAGTAAAAATCAAGTTAGTACATTTCAAACAGGAAAAAGGTCATTTTAAACTCAACGTGATTAACCAAAATTCCAAAAGTATAAAACATAAAAAAATCCTTACCAGAGAGAGAAAACTAATCGTGCTCAGCACCCTCCTACCACCCTGTGGTGCAACAGATGTCCCTTTCTCCAAAAATGTACTCAATGGGACTGTAACGTTGCTACCACTCACCAGTTGACCTGCTGTGAGTAAAAATCAAGTTAGTACATTTCAAACAGGAAAAAGGTCATTTTAAACTCAACGTGATTAACCAAAATTCCAAAAGTATAAATTATAAAAAAATCCTTACCAGAGAGAGAAAACTAATCGTGCTCAGCACCCTCCTACCACCCTGTGGTGCAACAGATGTCCCTTTCTCCAAAAATGTACTCAATGGGACTGTAACGTTGCTACCACTCACCAGTTGACCTGCTGTGAGTAAAAATCAAGTTAGTACATTTCAAACAGGAAAAAGGTCATTTTAAACTCAACGTGATTAACCAAAATTCCAAAAGTATAAAACATAAAAAAATCCTTACCAGAGAGAGAAAACTAATCGTGCTCAGCACCCTCCTACCACCCTGTGGTGCAACAGATGTCCCTTTCTCCAAAAATGTACTCAATGGGACTGTAACGTTGCTACCACTCACCAGTTGACCTGCTGTGAGTAAAAATCAAGTTAGTACATTTCAAACAGGAAAAAGGTCATTTTGAACTCAACGTGATTAACCAAAATTGCAAAAGTATAAATTATAAAAAAATCCTTACCAGAGAGAGAAAACTAATCGTGCTCAGCACCCTCCTACCACCCTGTGGTGCAACAGATGTCCCTTTCTCCAAAAATGTACTCAATGGGACTGTAACGTTGCTACCACTCACCAGTTGACCTGCTGTGAGTAAAAATCAAGTTAGTACATTCCAAACAGGAAAAAGGTCATTTTAAACTCAATGTGATTAACCAAAATTCCAAAAGTATAAAACATAAAAAAATCCTTACCAGAGAGAGAAAACTAATCGTGCTCAGCACACTCCTACCACCCTGTGGTGCAACAGATGTCCCTTTCTCCAAAAATGTACTCAATGGGACTGTAACGTTGCTACCACTCACCAGTTGACCTGCTGTGAGGAAAAATAAGTTAGTACATTTCAAACAGGAAAAAGGTCATTTTAAACTCAACGTGATTAACCAAAATTCCAAAAGTATAAAACATAAAAAAATCCTTACCAGAGAGAGAAAACTAATCGTGCTCAGCACCCTCCTACCACCCTGTGGTGCAACAGATGTCCCTTTCTCCAAAAATGTACTCAATGGGACTGTAACGTTGCTACCACTCACCAGTTGACCTGCTGTGAGTAAAAATCAAGTTAGTACATTTCAAACAGGAAAAAGGTCATTTTAAACTCAACGTGATTAACCAAAATTCCAAAAGTATAAAACATAAAAAAATCCTTACCAGAGAGAGAAAACTAATCGTGCTCAGCACCCTCCTACCACCCTGTGGTGCAACAGATGTCCCTTTCTCCAAAAATGTACTCAATGGGACTGTAACGTTGCTACCACTCACCAGTTGACCTGCTGTGAGTAAAAATCAAGTTAGTACATTTCAAACAGGAAAAAGGTCATTTTAAACTCAACGTGATTAACCAAAATTCCAAAAGTATAAATTATAAAAAAATCCTTACCAGAGAGAGAAAACTAATCGTGCTCAGCACCCTCCTACCACCCTGTGGTGCAACAGATGTCCCTTTCTCCAAAAATGTACTCAATGGGACTGTAACGTTGCTACCACTCACCAGTTGACCTGCTGTGAGTAAAAATCAAGTTAGTACATTTCAAACAGGAAAAAGGTCATTTTAAACTCAACGTGATTAACCAAAATTCCAAAAGTATAAAACATAAAAAAATCCTTACCAGAGAGAGAAAACTAATCGTGCTCAGCACCCTCCTACCACCCTGTGGTGCAACAGATGTCCCTTTCTCCAAAAATGTACTCAATGGGACTGTAACGTTGCTACCACTCACCAGTTGACCTGCTGTGAGTAAAAATCAAGTTAGTACATTCCAAACAGGAAAAAGGTCATTTTAAACTCAACGTGATTAACCAAAATTCCAAAAGTATAAAACATAAAAAAATCCTTACCAGAGAGAGAAAACTAATCGTGCTCAGCACCCTCCTACCACCCTGTGGTGCAACAGATGTCCCTTTCTCCAAAAATGTACTCAATGGGACTGTAACGTTGCTACCACTCACCAGTTGACCTGCTGTGAGTAAAAATCAAGTTAGTACATTTCAAACAGGAAAAAGGTCATTTTAAACTCAACGTGATTAACCAAAATTCCAAAAGTATAAAACATAAAAAAATCCTTACCAGAGAGAGAAAACTAATCGTGCTCAGCACCCTCCTACCACCCTGTGGTGCAACAGATGTCCCTTTCTCCAAAAATGTACTCAATGGGACTGTAACGTTGCTACCACTCACCAGTTGACCTGCTGTGAGGAAAAATCAAGTTAGTACATTTCAAACAGGAAAAAGGTCATTTTAAACTCAAGGTGATTAACCAAAATTCCAAAAGTATAAAACATAAAAAAATCCTTACCAGAGAGAGAAAACTAATCGTGCTCAGCACCCTCCTCCCACCCTGTGGTGCAACAGATGTCCCTTTCTCCAAAAATGTACTCAATGGGACTGTAACGTTGCTACCACTCACCAGTTGACCTGCTGTGAGTAAAAATCAAGTTAGTACATTCCAAACAGGAAAAAGGTCATTTTAAACTCAGCGTGATTAACCAAAATTCCAAAAGTATAAAACATAAAAAAATCCTTACCAGAGAGAGAAAACTAATCGTGCTCAGCACCCTCCTACCACCCTGTGGTGCAACAGATGTCCCTTTCTCCAAAAATGTACTCAATGGGACTGTAACGTTGCTACCACTCACCAGTTGACCTGCTGTGAGTAAAAATCAAGTTAGTACATTTCAAACAGGAAAAAGGTCATTTTAAACTCAACGTGATTAACCAAAATTCCAAAAGTATAAAACATAAAAAAATCCTTACCAGAGAGAGAAAACTAATCGTGCTCAGCACCCTCCTACCACCCTGTGGTGCAACAGATGTCCCTTTCTCCAAAAATGTACTCAATGGGACTGTAACGTTGCTACCACTCACCAGTTGACCTGCTGTGAGTAAAAATCAAGTTAGTACATTTCAAACAGGAAAAAGGTCATTTTAAACTCACTGTGATTAACCAAAATTCCAAAAGTATAAAACATAAAAAAATCCTTACCAGAGAGAGAAAACTAATCGTGCTCAGCACCCTCCTACCACCCTGTGGTGCAACAGATGTCCCTTTCTCCAAAAATGTACTCAATGGGATTGTAACGTTGCTACCACTCACCAGTTGACCTGCTGTGAGTAAAAATCAAGTTAGTACATTTCAAACAGGAAAAAGGTCATTTTAAACTCAACGTGATTAACCAAAATTCCAAAAGTATAAAACATAAAAAAATCCTTACCAGAGAGAGAAAACTAATCGTGCTCAGCACCCTCCTACCACCCTGTGGTGCAACAGATGTCCCTTTCTCCAAAAATGTACTCAATGGGACTGTAACGTTGCTACCACTCACCAGTTGACCTGCTGTGAGTAAAAATCAAGTTAGTATATTTCAAACAGGAAAAAGGTCATTTTAAACTCAACGTGATTAACCAAAATTCCAAAAGTATAAAACATAAAAAAATCCTTACCAGAGAGAGAAAACTAATCGTGCTCAGCACCCTCCTACCACCCTGTGGTGCAACAGATGTCCCTTTCTCCAAAAATGTACTCAATGGGACTGTAACGTTGCTACCACTCACCAGTTGACCTGCTGTGAGGAAAAATCAAGTTAGTACATTTCAAACAGGAAAAAGGTCATTTTAAACTCAACGTGATTAACCAAAATTCCAAAAGTATAAAACATAAAAAAATCCTTACCAGAGAGAGAAAACTAATCGTGCTCAGCACCCTCCTACCACCCTGTGGTGCAACAGATGTCCCTTTCTCCAAAAATGTACTCAATGGGACTGTAACGTTGCTACCACTCACCAGTTGACCTGCTGTGAGTAAAAATCAAGTTAGTACATTTCAAACAGGAAAAAGGTCATTTTAAACTCAACGTGATTAACCAAAATTCCAAAAGTATAAAACATAAAAAAATCCTTACCAGAGAGAGAAAACTAATCGTGCTCAGCACCCTCCTAACACCCTGTGGTGCAACAGATGTCCCTTTCTCCAAAAATGTACTCAATGGGACTGTAACGTTGCTACCACTCACCAGTTGACCTGCTGTGAGTAAAAATCAAGTTAGTACATTTCAAACAGGAAAAAGGTCATTTTAAACTCAACGTGATTAACCAAAATTCCAAAAGTATAAAACATAAAAAAATCCTTACCAGAGAGAGAAAACTAATCGTGCTCAGCACCCTCCTACCACCCTGTGGTGCAACAGATGTCCCTTTCTCCAAAAATGTACTCAATGGGACTGTAATGTTGCTACCACTCACCAGTTGACCTGCTGTGAGTAAAAATCAAGTTAGTACATTTCAAACAGGAAAAAGGTCATTTTAAACTCAACGTGATTAACCAAAATTCCAAAAGTATAAAACATAAAAAAATCCTTACCAGAGAGAGAAAACTAATCGTGCTCAGCACCCTCCTACCACCCTGTGGTGCAACAGATGTCCCTTTCTCCAAAAATGTACTCAATGGGACTGTAACGTTGCTACCACTCACCAGTTGACCTGCTGTGAGGAAAAATAAGTTAGTACATTTCAAACAGGAAAAAGGTCATTTTAAACTCAACGTGATTAACCAAAATTCCAAAAGTATAAAACATAAAAAAATCCTTACCAGAGAGAGAAAACTAATCGTGCTCAGCACCCTCCTACCACCCTGTGGTGCAACAGATGTCCCTTTCTCCAAAAATGTACTCAATGGGACTGTAACGTTGCTACCACTCACCAGTTGACCTGCTGTGAGTAAAAATCAAGTTAGTACATTTCAAACAGGAAAAAGGTCATTTTCAACTCAACGTGACTAACCAAAATTCCAAAAGTATAAAACATAAAAAAATCCTTACCAGAGAGAGAAAACTAATCGTGCTCAGCACCCTCCTACCACCCTGTGGTGCAACAGATGTCCCTTTCTCCAAAAATGTACTCAATGGGACTGTAACGTTGCTACCACTCACCAGTTGACCTGCTGTGAGTAAAAATCAAGTTAGTACATTTCAAACAGGAAAAAGGTCATTTTAAACTCAACGTGATTAACCAAAATTCCAAATGTATAAAACATAAAAAAATCCTTACCAGAGAGAGAAAACTAATCGTGCTCAGCACCCTCCTACCACCCTGTGGTGCAACAGATGTCCCTTTCTCCAAAAATGTACTCAATGGGGCTGTAACGTTGCTACCACTCACCAGTTGACCTGCTGTGAGGAAAAATAAGTTAGTACATTTCAAACAGGAAAAAGGTCATTTTAAACTCAACGTGATTAACCAAAATTCCAAAAGTATAAAACATAAAAAAATCCTTACCAGAGAGAGAAAACTAATTGTGCTCAGCACCCTCCTACCACCCTGTGGTGCAACAGATGTCGCTTTCTCCAAAAATGTACTCAATGGGACTGTAACGTTGCTACCACTCACCAGTTGACCTGCTGTGAGTAAAAATCAAGTTAGTACATTTCAAACAGGAAAAAGGTCATTTTAAACTCAACGTGGTTAACCAAAATTCCAAAAGTATAAAACATAAAAAAATTATTACCAGAGAGAGAAAACTAATCGTGCTCAGCACCCTCCTACCACCCTGTGGTGCAACAGATGTCCCTTTCTCCAAAAATGTACTCAATGGGACTGTAACGTTGCTACCACTCACCAGTTGACCTGCTGTGAGTAAAAATCAAGTTAGTACATTTCAAACAGGAAAAAGGTCATTTTAAACTCAACGTGATTAACCAAAATTCCAAAAGTATAAAACATAAAAAAATCCTTACCAGAGAGAGAAAACTAATCGTGCTCAGCACCCTCCTACCACCCTGTGGTGCAACAGATGTCCCTTTCTCCAAAAATGTACTCAATGGGACTGTAACGTTGCTACCACTCACCAGTTGACCTGCTGTGAGTAAAAATCAAGTTAGTACATTTCAAACAGGAAAAAGGTCATTTTAAACTCAACGTGATTAACCAAAATTCCAAAAGTATAATACATAAAAAAATCCTTACCAGAGAGAGAAAACTAATCGTGCTCAGCACCCTCCTACCACCCTGTGGTGCAACAGATGTCCCTTTCTCCAAAAATGTACTCAATGGGACTGTAACGTTGCTACCACTCACCAGTTGACCTGCTGTGAGTCAAAAACCAAGTTAGTACATTTCAAACAGGAAAAAGGTCATTTTAAACTCAACGTGATTAACCAAAATTCCAAAAGTATAAAACATAAAAAAATCCTTACCAGAGAGAGAAAACTAATCGTGCTCAGCACCCTCCTACCACCCTGTGGTGCAACAGATGTCCCTTTCTCCAAAAATGTACTCAATGGGACTGTAACGTTGCTACCACTCACCAGTTGACCTGCTGTGAGTAAAAATCAAGTTAGTACATTTCAAACAGGAAAAAGGTCATTTTAAACTCAACGTGAGTAACCAAAATTCCAAAAGTATAAAACATAAAAAAATCCTTACCAGAGAGAGAAAACTAATTGTGCTCAGCACCCTCCTACCACCCTGTGGTGCAACAGATGTCCCTTTCTCCAAAAATGTACTCAATGGGACTGTAACGTTGCTACCACTCACCAGTTGACCTGCTGTGAGTAAAAATCAAGTTAGTACATTTCAAACAGGAAAAAGGTCATTTTAAACTCAACTTGATTAACCAAAATTCCAAAAGTATAAAACATAAAAAAATCCTTACCAGAGAGAGAAAACTAATCGTGCTCAGCACCCTCCTACCACCCTGTGGTGCAACAGATGTCCCTTTCTCCAAAAATGTACTCAATGGGACTGTAACGTTGCTACCACTCACCAGTTGACCTGCTGTGAGTAAAAATCAAGTTAGTACATTTCAAACAGGAAAAAGGTCATTTTAAACTCAACGTGATTAACCAAAATTCCAAAAGTATAAAACATAAAAAAATCCTTACCAGAGAGAGAAAACTAATCGTGCTCAGCACCCTCCTACCACCCTGTGGTGCAACAGATGTCCCTTTCTCCAAAAATGTACTCAATGGGACTGTAACGTTGCTACCACTCACCAGTTGACCTGCTGTGAGGAAAAATCAAGTTAGTACATTTCAAACAGGAAAAAGGTCATTTTAAACTCAACGTGATTAACCAAAATTCCGAAAGTATAAAACATAAAAAAATCCTTACCAGAGAGAGAAAACTAATCGTGCTCAGCACCCTCCTACCACCCTGTGGTGCAACAGATGTCCCTTTCTCCAAAAATGTACTCAATGGGACTGTAACGTTGCTACCACTCACCAGTTGACCTGCTGTGAGTAAAAATCAAGTTAGTACATTTCAAACAGGAAAAAGGTCATTTCAAACTCAACGTGATTAACCAAAATTCCAAAAGTATAAAACATAAAAAAATCCTTACCAGAGAGAGAAAACTAATCGTGCTCAGCACCCTCCTACCACCCTGTGGTGCAACAGATGTCCCTTTCTCCAAAAATGTACTCAATGGGACCGTAACGTTGCTACCACTCACCAGTTGACCTGCTGTGAGGAAAAATAAGTTAGTACATTTCAAACAGGAAAAAGGTCACTTTAAACTCAACGTGATTAACCAAAAGTATAAAACATAAAAAAATCCTTACCAGAGAGAGAAAACTAATCGTGCTCTGCACCCTCCTACCACCCTGTGGTGCAACAGATGTCCCTTTCTCCAAAAATGTACTCAATGGGACTGTAACGTTGCTACCACTCACCAGTTGACCTGCTGTGAGGAAAAATCAAGTTAGTACATTTCAAACAGGAAAAAGGTCATTTTAAGCTCAACGTGATTAACCAAAATTCCAAAAGTATAACACATAAAAAAATCCTTACCATAGAGAGAAAACTAATCGTGCTCGGCACCCTCCTCCCACCCTGTGGTGCAACAGATGTCCCTTTCTCCAAAAATGTACTCAATGGGACTGTAACGTTGCTACCACTCACCAGTTGACCTGTTGTGAGGAAAAATCAAGTTAGTACATTTCAAACAGGAAAAAGGTCATTTTAAACTCAACGTGATTAACCAAAATTCCAAAAGTATAAAACATAAAAAAATCCTTACCAGAGAGAGAAAACTAATCGTGCTCGGCACCCTCCTCCCACCCTGTGGTGCAACAGATGTCCCTTTCTCCAAAAATGTACTCAATGGGACTGTAACGTTGCTACCACTCAGCAATTGACCTGCTGTGAGGAAAAATCAAGTTAGTGCATTTCAAACAGGAAAAAGGTCATTTTAAACTCAACGTGATTAACCAAAATTCCAAAAGTATAAAACATAAAAAAATCCTTACCAGAGAGAGAAAACTAATCGTGCTCGGCACCCTCCTCCCACCCTGTGGTGCAACAGATGTCCCTTTCTCCAAAAATGTACTCAATGGGACTGTAACGTTGCTACCACTCACCAGTTGACCTGCTGTGAGGAAAAATCAAGTTAGTACATTTCAAACAGGAAAAAGGTCATTTTAAACTCAACGTGATTAACCAAAATTCCAAAAGTATAAAACATAAAAAAATCCTTACCAGAGAGAGAAAACTAATCGTGCTCGGCACCCTCCTCCCACCCTGTGGTGCAACAGATGTCCCTTTCTCCAAAAATGTACTCAATGGGACTGTAATGTTGCTACCACTCAACAGTTGACCTGCTGAGAGGAAAAACAAGTTAGTACATTTCAAACAGGAAAAAGGTCATTTTAAACTCAACGTGATTAACCAAAATTCCAAAAGTATAAAACATACAAAAATCCTTACCAGAGAGAGAAAACTAATCGTGCTCGGCACCCTCCTCCCTCCCTGTGGTGCAACAGATGTCCCTTTCTCCAAAAATGTAGTCAATGGGACTGTAACGTTGCTACCACTCACCAGTTGACCTGCTGTGAGGAAAAATCAAGTTAGTACATTTCAAACAGGAAAAAGGTCATTTTAAACTCAACGTGATTAACCAAAATTCCAAAAGTATAAAACATAAAAAAATCCTTACCAGAGAGAGAAAACTAATCGTGCTCGGCTCCCTCCTCCCACCCTGTGGTGCAACAGATGTCCCTTTCTCCAAAAATGTACTCAATGGGACTGTAATGTTGCTACCACTCAACAGTTGACCTGCTGTGAGGAAAAATCAAGTTAGTACATTTCAAACAGGAAAAAGGTCATTTTAAACTCAACGTGATTAACCAAAATTCCAAAAGTATAAAACAGAAAAAAATCCTTACCAGAGAGAGAAAACTAATCGTGCTCCTCACCCTCCTCCCACCCTGTGGTGCTATACGTGTCCCTTTCTCCAAAATATACTCAGTGGGACTGTAACGTTGCTACCACTCACCAGTTGACCTGCTGTGAGGAAAAATCAAGTTAGTACATTTCAAACAGGAAAAAGGTCATTTTAAACTCAACGTGATTAACCAAAATTCCAAAAATATAAAACATAAAAAAATCCTTACCAGAGAGGGAAAACTAATCGTGCTCGGCACCCTCCTCCCACCCTGTGGTGCAACAGATGTCCCTTTCTCCAAAAACGTACTCAATGGGACTGTAACGTTGCTACCACTCAGCAATTTACCTGCTATGAGGAAAAATCAAGTTAGTACATTTCAAACAGGAAAAAGGTCATTTTAAACTCAACGTGATTAACCAAAATTCCAAAAGTATAAAACATAAAAAAATCCTTACCAGAAAGAGAAAACTAATCGTGCTCGGCACCCTCCTCCCACCCTGTGGTGCAACAGATGTCCCTTTCTCCAAAAATGTACTCAATGGGACTGTAACGTTGCTACCACTCACCAGTTGACCTGCTGTGAGGAAAAATCAAGTTAGTACATTTCAAACAGGAAAAAGGTCATTTTAAACTCAACGTGATTACCCAAAATTCCAAAAGTATAAAACATAAAAAAATCCTTACCAGAGAGAGAAAACTAATCGTGCTCGGCACCCTCCTCCCACCCTGTGGTGCAACAGATGTCCCTTTCTCCAAAAATGTACTCAATGGGACTGTAAAGTTGCTACCACTCAACAGTTGACCTGCTGTGAGGAAAAATAAGTTAGTACATTTCAAACAGGAAAAAGGTCATTTTAAACTCAACGTGATTAACCAAAATTCCAAAAGTATAAAACATAAAAAAATCCTTACCAGAGAGAGAAAACTAAGAGTGCTCGGCACCCTCCTCCCACCCTGTGGTGCAACAGATGTCCCTTTCTCCAAAAATGTACTCAATGGGACTGTAACGTTGCTACCACTCACCAGTTGACCTGCTGTGAGGAAAAATCAAGTTAGTACATTTCAAACAGGAAAAAGGTCATTTTAAACTCAACGTGATTAACCAAAATTCCAAAAGTATAAAACATAAAAAAATCCCTACCAGAGAGAGAAAACTAATCGTGCTCGGCACCCTCCTCCCACCCTGTGCTGCAACAGATGTCCCTTTCTCCAAAAATGTACTCAATGGGACTGTAATGTTGCTACCACTCAACAGTTGACCTGCTGTGAGGAAAAATCAAGTTAGTACATTTCAAACAGGAAAAAGGTCATTTTAATCTCAACGTGATTATCCAAAATGCCAAAAGTATAAAACATAAAAAAATCCTTACCAGAGAGAGAAAACTAATCGTGCTCGGCACCCTCCTCCCACCCTGTGGTGCAACAGATGTCCCTTTCTCCAAAAATGTACTCAATGGGACTGTAATGTTGCTACCACTCAAAAGTTGACCTGCTGTGAGGAAAAATCAAGTTAGTACATTTCAAACAGGAAAAAGGTCATTTCAATCTCAACGTGATTAACCAAAATTCCAAAAGTATAAAACATAAAAAAATCCTTACCAGAGAGAGAAAACTAATCGTGCTCGGCACCCTCCTCCCACCCTGTGGTGCAACAGATGTCCCTTTCTCCAAAAATGTACTCAATGGGACTGTAACGTTGCTACCACTCACCAGTTGACCTGCTGTGAGGAAAAATCAAGTTAGTACATATCAAACAGGAAAAAGGTCATTTTAAACTCAACGTGATTAACCAAAATTCCAAAACTATAAAACATAAAAAAATCTTTACCAGAGAGAGAAAACTAATCGTGCTCGGCACCCTCCTCCCACCCTGTGGTGCAACAGATGTCCCTTTCTCCAAAAATGTACTCAATGGGACTGTAATGTTGCTACCACTCAACAGTTGACCTGCTGTGAGGAAAAATCAAGTTAGTACATTTCAAACAGGAAAAAGGTCATTTTAATCTCAACGTGATTAACCAAAATTCCAAAAGTATAAAACATAAAAAAATCCTTACCAGAGAGAGAAAACTAATCGTGCTCGGCACCCTCCTCCCACCCTGTGGTGCAACAGATGTCCCTTTCTCCAAAAATGTACTCAATGGGACTGTAATGTTGCTACCACTCAACAGTTGACCTGCTGTGAGGAAAAATCAAGTTAGTACATTTCAAACAGGAAAAAGGTCATTTTAATCTCAACGTGATTAACCAAAATTCCAAAAGTATAAAACATAAAAAAATCCTTACCAGAGTGAGAAAACTAATCGTGCTCGGCACCCTCCTCCCACCCTGTGGTGCAACAGATGTCCCTTTCTCCAAAAATGTACTCAATGGGACCGTATCGTTGCTACCACTCACCAGTTGACCTGCTGTGAGGAAAAATCAAGTTAGTACATTTCAAACAGGAAAAAGGTCATTTTAAACTCAACGTGATTAACCAAAAGTATAAAACATAAAAAAATCCTTACCAGAGAGAGAAAACTAATCGTGCTCGGCACCCTCCACCCACCCTGTGGTGCAACAGATGTCCCTTTCTCCAAAAATGTACTCAAAGGGACTGTAATGTTGCTACCACTCAACAGTTGACCTGCTGTGAGGAAAAATCAAGTTAGTACATTTCAAACAGGAAAAAGGTCATTTTAATCTCAACGTGATTAACCAAAATTCCGAAAGTATAAAACATAAAAAAATCCTTACCAGAGAGAGAAAACTAATCGTGCTCGGCACCCTCCTCCCACCCTGTGGTGCAACAGATGAATCTTTCTCCAAAAATGTACTCAATGGGACTGTAACGTTGCTACCACTCACCAGTTGACCTGCTGTGAGGAAAAATCAAGTTAGTACATTTCAAACAGGAAAAAGGTCATTTTAAACTCAACGTGATTAACCAAAAGTATAAAACATAAAAAAATCCTTACCAGAGAGAGAAAACTAATCGTGCTCGTCACCCTCCTCCCACCCTGTGGTGCAACAGATGTCCCTTTCTCCAAAATTTACTCAATGGGACTGTAACGTTGCTACCACTCACCAGTTGACCTGCTGTGAGGAAAAATCAAGTTAGTACATTTCAAACAGGAAAAAGGTCATTTTAAACTCAACGTGACTAACCAAAATTCCAAAAGAATAAAACATAAAAAAATCCTTACCAGAGAGAGAAAACTAATCGTGCTCGGCACCCTCCTCCCACCCTGTGGTGCAACAGATGTCCCTTTCTCCAAAAATGAACTCAATGGGACTGTAACGTTGCTACCACTCACCAGTTGACCTGCTGTGAGGAAAAATCAAGTTAGTACATTTCAAACAGGAAAAAGGTCATTTTAAACTCAACGTGATTAACCAAAATTCCAAAAGTATAAAACATAAAAAAATCCTACCAGAGAGAGAAAACTAATCGTGCTCGGCACCCTCCTCCCACCCTGTGGTGCAACAGATGTCCCTTTCTCCAAAAATGTACTTAATGGGACTGTAACGTTGCTACCACTCACCAGTTGACCTGCTGTGAGGAAAAATCAAGTTAGTACATTTCAAACAGGAAAAAGGTCATTTTAAACTCAACGTGATTAACCAAAAGTATAAAACATAAAAAAATCCTTACCAGAGAGAGAAAACTAATCGTGCTTGGCACCCTCCTCCCACCCTGTGGTGCAACAGATGTCCCTTTCTCCAAAAATGTACTCAATGGGACTGTAACGTTGCTACCACTCACCAGTTGACCTGCTGTGAGGAAAAATCAAGTTAGTACATTTCAAACAGGAAAAAGGTCATTTTAAACTCAACGTGATTAACCAAAAGTATAAAACATAAAAAAATCCTTACCAGAGAGAGAAAACTAAACGTGCTCGGCACCCTCCTCCCACCCTGTGGTGCAACAGATGTCCCTTTCTCCAAAAATGTACTCAATGGGACTGTAACGTTGCTACCACTCACCAGTTGACCTGCTGTGAGGAAAAATCAAGTTAGTACATTTCAAACAGGAAAAAGGTCATTTTAAACTCAACGTGATTAACCAAAATTCCAAAAGTATAAAACATAAAAAAATCCTTACCAGAGAGAGAAAACTAATCGTGCTCGGCACCCTCCTCCCACCCTGTGGTGCAACAGATGTCCCTTTCTCCAAAAATGTACTCAATGGGACTGTAACGTTGCTACCACTCACCAGTTGACCTGCTGTGAGGAAAAATCAAGTTAGTACATTTCAAACAGGAAAAAGGTCATTTTAAACTCAACGTGATTAACCAAAATTCCAAAAGTATAAAACATAAAAAAATCCTTACCAGAGAGAGAAAACTACTCGTGCTCGGCACCCTCCTCCCACCCTGTGGGGCAACAGATGTCCCTTTCTCCAAAAATGTACTCAATGGGACTGTAACGTTGCTACCACTCACCAGTTGACCTGCTGTGAGGAAAAATCAAGTTAGTACATTTCAAACAGGAAAAAGGTCATTTTAAACTCAACGTGATTAACCAAAATTCCAAAAGTATAGAACATAAAAAAATCCTTACCAGAGAGAGAAAACTAATCGTGCTCGGCACCCTCCTCCCACCCTGTGGTGCAACAGATGTCCCTTTCTCCAAAAATGTACTCAATGGGACTGTAACGTTGCTACCACTCACCAGTTGACCTGCTGTGAGGAAAAATCAAGTTAGTACATTTCAAACAGGAAAAAGGTCATTTTAAACTCAACGTGATTTACCAAAATTCCAAAAGTATAAAACATAAAAAAATCCTTACCAGAGAGAGAAAACTAATCGTGCTCGGCACCCTCCTCCCACCCTGTGGTGCAACAGATGTCCCTTTCTCGAAAAATGTACTCAATGGGACTGTAACGTTGCTACCACTCAGCAGTTTACCTGCTGTGAGGAAAAATCAAGTTAGTACATTTCAAACAGGAAGAAGGTCATTTTAAACTCAACGTGATTAACCAAAATTCCAAAAGTATAACACATAAAAAAATCCTTACCAGAGAGAGAAAACTAATCGTGCTCGGCACCCTCCTCCCACCCTGTGGTGCAACAGATGTCCCTTTCTCCAAAAATGCACTCAATGGGACTGTAGCGTTGCTACCACTCACCAGTTGACCTGCTGTGAGGAAAAATCAAGTTAGTACATTTCAAACAGGAAAAGGTCATTTTAAACTCAACGTGATTAACCAAAATTCCAAAAGTATAACACATAAAAAAATCCTTACCAGAGAGAGAAAACTAATCGTGCTCGGCACCCTCCTCCCATCCTGTGGTGCAACAGATGTCCCTTTCTCCAAAAATGTACTCAATGGGACTGTAACGTTGCTACCACTCACCAGTTGACCTGCTGTGAGGAAAAATCAAGTTAGTACATTTCAAACAGGAAAAAGGTCATTTTAAACTCAACGTGATTAACCAAAATTCCAAAAGTATAAAACATAAAGAATCCTTACCAGAGAGAGAAAACTAATCGTGCTCCTCACCCTCCTCCCACCCTGTGGTGCAACAGATGTCCCTTTCTCCAAAAATGTACTCAATGGGACTGTAACGTTGCTACCACTCAACAGTTGACCTGCTGTGAGGAAAAATCAAGTTAGTACATTTCAAACAGGAAAAAGGTCATTTTAAACTCAACGTGATAAACCAAAATTCCAAAAGTATAAAACATAAAAAAATCCTTACCAGAGAGAGAAAACTAATCGTGCTCGGCACCCTCCTCCCACCCTGTGGTGCAACAGATGTCCCTTTCTCCAAAAATGTACTCGATGGGACTGTAACGTTGCTACCACTCACCAGTTGACCTGTAGTGAGGAAAAATCAAGTTAGTACATTTCAAACAGGAAAAAGGTCATTTTCAACTCAACGTGATTAACCAAAATTCCAAAAGTATAAAACATAAAAAAATCCTTACCAGAGAGAGAAAACTAATCGTGCTCGGCACCCTCCTCCCACCCTGTGGTGCAACAGATGTCCCTTTCTCCAAAAATGTACTCAATGGGACTGTAACGTTGCTACCACTCACCAGTTGACCTGCTGTGAGGAAAAATCAAGTTAGTACATTTCAAACAGGAAAAAGGTCATTTTAAACTCAACGTGATTAACCAAAATTCCAAAAGTATAAAACATAAAAAAATCCTTACCAGAGAGAGAAAACTAATCGTGCTCGGCACCCTCCTCCCACCCTGTGGTGCAACAGATGTCCCTTTCTCCAAAAATGTACTCAATGGGACTGTAATGTTGCTACCACTCAACAGTTGACCTGCTGTGAGGAAAAAGCAAGTTAGTACATTTCAAACAGGAAAAAGGTCATTTTAAACTCAACGTGATTAACCAAAATTCCAAAAGTATAAAACATAAAAAAATCCTTACCAGAGAGAGAAAACTAATCGTGCTCGGCACCCTCCTCCCACCCTGTGGTGCAACAGATGTCCCTTTCTCCAAAAATGTACTCAATGGGACTGTAACGTTGCTACCACTCACCAGTTGACCTGCTGTGAGGAAAAATCAAGTTAGTACATTTCAAACAGGAAAAAGGTCATTTTAAACTCAACGTGATTAACCAAAATTCCAAAAGTATAAAACATAAAAAAATCCTTACCAGAGAGAGAAAACTAATCGTGCTCGGCACCCTCCTCCCACCCTGTGGTGCAACAGATGTCCCTTTCTCCAAAAATGTACTCAATGGGACTGTAACGTTGCTACCACTCACCAGTTGACATGCTGTGAGGAAAAATCAAGTTAGTACATTTCAAACAGGAAAAAGGTCATTTTAAACTCAACGTGATTAACCAAAATTCCAAAAGTATAAAACATAAAAAAATCCTTACCAGAGAGAGAAAACTAATCGTGCTCGGCACCCTCCTCCCACCCTGTGGTGCAACAGATGTCCCTTTCTCCAAAAATGTACTCAATGGGACTGTAACGTTGCTACCACTCACCAGTTGACCTGCTGTGAGGAAAAATCAAGTTAGTACATTTCAAACAGGAAAAAGGTCATTTTAAACTCAACGTGATTAACCAAAATTCCAAAAGTATAAAACATAAAAAAATCCTTACCAGAGAGAGAAAACTAATCGTGCTCGGCACCCTCCTCCCACCCTGTGGTGCAACAGATGTCCCTTTCTCCAAAAATGTACTCAATGGGACTGTAACGTTGCTACCACTCACCAGTTGACCTGCTGTGAGGAAAAATCAAGTTAGTACATTTCAAACAGGAAAAAGGTCATTTTAAACTCAACGTGAATAACCAAAATTCCAAAAGTATAAAACATAAAAAAATCCTTACCAGAGAGAGAAAACTAATCGTGGTCGGCACCCTCCTCCCACCCTGTGGTGCAACAGATGTCCCTTTCTCCAAAAATGTACTCAATGGGACTGTAACGTTGCTACCACTCACCAGTTGACCTGCTGTGAGGATAAATCAAGTTAGTACATTTCAAACAGGAAAAAGGTCATTTTAAACTCAAGGTGATTAAACAAAATTCCAAAAGTATAAAACATAAAAAAATCCTTACCAGTGAGAGAAAACTAATCGTGCTCGGCACCCTCCTCCCACCCTGTGGTGCAACAGATGTCCCTTTCTCCAAAAATGTACTCAATGGGACTGTAACGTTGCTACCACTCACCAGTTGACCTGCTGTGAGGAAAAATCAAGTTAGTACATTTCAAACAGGAAAAAGGTCATTTTAAACTCAACGTGATTAACCAAAATTCCAAAAGTATAAAACATAAAAAAATCCTTACCAGAGAGAGAAAACTAATCGTGCTCGGCACCCTCCTCCCACCCTGTGGTGCAACAGATGTCCCTTTCTCCAAAAATGTACTCAATGGGACTGTAATGTTGCTACCACTCAACAGTTGACCTGCTGTGAGGAAAAAGCAAGTTAGTACATTTCAAACAGGAAAAAGGTCATTTTAAACTCAACGTGATTAACCAAAATTCCAAAAGTATAAAACATAAAAAAATCCTTACCAGAGAGAGAAAACTAATCGTGCTCGGCACCCTCCTCCCACCCTGTGGTGCAACAGATGTCCCTTTCTCCAAAAATGTACTCAATGGGACTGTAACGTTGCTACCACTCACCAGTTGACCTGCTGTGAGGAAAAATCAAGTTAGTACATTTCAAACAGGAAAAAGGTCATTTTAAACTCAACGTGATTAACCAAAATTCCAAAAGTATAAAACATAAAAAAATCCTTACCAGAGAGAGAAAACTAATCGTGCTCGGCACCCTCCTCCCACCCTGTGGTGCAACAGATGTCCCTTTCTCCAAAAATGTACTCAATGGGACTGTAACATTGCTACCACTCACCAGTTGACCTGCTGTGAAGAGAAATCAAGTTAGTACATTTCAAACAGGAAAAAGGTCATTTTAAACTCAACGTGATTAACCAAAATTCCAAAAGTATAAAACATAAAAAAATCCTTACCAGAGAGAGAAAACTAATCGTGCTCGGCACCCTCCTCCCACCCTGTGGGGCAACAGATGTCCCTTTCTCCAAAAATGTACTCAACGGGACTGTAACGTTACTACCACTCACCAGTTGACCTGCTGTGAGGAAAAATCAAGTTAGTACATTTCAAACAGGAAAAAGGTCATTTTAAACTCAACGTGATTAACCAAAATTCCAAAAGTATAAAACATAAAAAAATCCTTACCAGAGAGAGAAAACTAATCGTGCTCGGCACCCTCCTCCCACCCTGTGGTGCAACAGATGTCCCTTTCTCCAAAAATGTACTCAATGGGACTGTAACGTTGCTACCACTCACCAGTTGACCTGCTGTGAGGAAAAATCAAGTTAGTACATTTCAAACAGGAAAAAGGTCATTTTAAACTCAACGTGATTAACCAAAATTCCAAAAGTATAAAACATAAAAAAATTCTTACCAGAGAGAGAAAACTAATCGTGCTCGACACCCTCCTCCCACCCTGTGGTGCAACAGATGTCCCTTTCTCGAAAAATGTACTCAATGGGACTGTAACGTTGCTACCACTCAGCAGTTGACCTGCTGTGAGGAAAAATCAAGTTAGTACATTTCAAACAGGAAGAAGGTCATTTTAAACTCAACGTGATTAACCAAAATTCCAAAAGTATAAAACATAAAAAAATCCTTACCAGAGAGAGAAAACTAATCGTGCTCGGCACCCTCCTCCCACCCTGTGGTGCAACAGATGTCCCTTTCTCCAAAAATGCACTCAATGGGACTGTAACGTTGCTACCACTCACCAGTTGACCTGCTGTGAGGAAAAATCAAGTTAGTACATTTCAAACAGGAAGAAGGTCATTTTAAACTCAACGTGATTAACCAAAATTCCAAAAGTATAAAACATAAAAAAATCCTTACCAGAGAGAGAAAACTGATCGTGCTCGGCACCCTCCTCCCACCCTGTGGTGCAACAGATGTCCATTTCTCCAAAAATGCACTCAATGGGACTGTAACGTTGCTACCACTCACCAGTTGACCTGCTGTGAGGAAAAATCAAGTTAGTACATTTCAAACAGGAAGAAGGTCATTTTAAACTCAACGTGATTAACCAAAATTCCAATAGTATAACACATAAAAAAATCCTTACCAGAGAGAGAAAACTAATCGTGCTCGGCACCCACCTCCCACCCTGTGGTGCAACAGATGTCCCTTTCTCCAAAAATGTACTCAATGGGACTGTAACGTTGCTACCACTCACCAGTTGACCTGCTGTGAGGAAAAATCAAGTTAGTACATTTCAAACAGGAAAAAGGTCATTTTAAACTCAACGTGATTAACCAAAATTCCAAAAGTATAAAACATAAAAAAATCCTTACCAGAGAGAGAAAACTAATCGTGCTCGGCACCCTCCTCCCACCCTGTGGTGCAACAGATGTCCCTTTCTCCAAAAATGTACTCAATGGGACTGTAACGTTGCTACCACTCACTAGTTGACCTGCTGTGAGGAAAAATCAAGTTAGTACATTTCAAACAGGAAAAAGGTCATTTTAAACTCAACGTGATTAACCAAAATTCCAAAAGTATAAAACATAAAAAAATCCTTACCAGAGAGAGAAAACTAATCGTGCTCGGCACCCTCCTCCCACCCTGTGGTGCAACAGATGTCCCTTTCTCCAAAAATGTACTCAATGGGACTGTAACGTTGCTACCACTCACCAGTTGACCTGCTGTGAGGAAAAATCAAGTTAGTACATTTCAAACAGGAAAAAGGTCATTTTAAACTCAACGTGATTAACCAAAAGTACAAAACATAAAAAAATCCTTACCAGAGAGAGAAAACTAATCGTACTCGGCACCCTCCTCCCACCCTGTGGTGCAACAGATGTCCCTTTCTCCAAAAATGTACTCAATGGGACTGTAACGTTGCTACCACTCACCAGTTGACCTGCTGTGAGGAAAAATCAAGTTAGTACATTTCAAACAGGAAAAAGGTCATTTTAAACTCAACGTGATTAACCAAAATTCCAAAAGTATAAAACATAAAAAAATCCTTACCAGAGAGAGAAAACTAATCGTGCTCGTCACCCTCCTCCCACCCTGTGGTGGAACAGATGCCCCTTTCTCCAAAATTTACTCAATGGGACTGTAACGTTGCTACCACTCACCAGTTGACCTGCTGTAATTAAAAATCAAGTTAGTACATTTCAAACAGGAAAAAGGTCATTTTAACTCAACGTGATTAACCACATTTCCAAAAGTATAAAACATAAAAAAATCCTTACCAGAGAGAGAAAACTAATCGTGCTCGGCACCCTCCTCCCACCCTGTGGTGCAACAGATGTCCCTTTCTCTAAAAATGTACTCAATGGGACTGTAACGTTGCTACCACTCACCAGTTGACCTGCTGTGAGGAAAAATCAAGTTAGTACATTTCAAACAGGAAAAAGGTCATTTTAAACTCAACGTGATTAACCAAAATTCCAAAAGTATAAAACATAAAAAAATCCTTACCAGAGAGAGAAAACTAATCGTGCTCGGCACCCTCCTCCCACCCTGTGGTGCAACAGATGTCCCTTTCTCCAAAAATGTACTCAATGGGACTGTAGCGTTGCTACCACTCACCAGTTGACCTGCTGTGAGGAAAAATCAAGTTAGTACATTTCAAACAGGAAAAAGGTCATTTTAAACTCAACGTGAATAACCAAAATTCCAAAAGTATAAAACATAAAAAAATCCTTACCAGAGAGAGAAAACTAATCGTGCTCGGCACCCTCCTCCCACCCTGTGGTGCAACTGATGTCCCTTTCTCCAAAAATGTACTCAATGGGACTGTAACGTTGCTACCACTCACCAGTTGACCTGCTGTGAGGATAAATCAAGTTAGTACATTTCAAACAGGAAAAAGGTCATTTTAAACTCAAGGTGATTAAACAAAATTCCAAAAGTATAAAACATAAAAAAATCCTTACCAGAGAGAGAAAACTAATCGTGCTCGGCACCCTCCTCCCACCCTGTGGTGCAACAGATGTCCCTTTCTCCAAAAATGTACTCAATGGGACTGTAACGTTGCTACCACTCACCAGTTGACCTGCTGTGAGGAAAAATCAAGTTAGTACATTTCAAACAGGAAAAAGGTCATTTTAAACTCAACGTGATTAACCAAAATTCCAAAAGTATAAAACATAAAAAAATCCTTACCAGAGAGAGAAAACTAATCGTGCTCGGCACCCTCCTCCCACCCTGTGGTGCAACAGATGTCCCTTTCTCCAAAAATGTACTCAATGGGACTGTAATGTTGCTACCACTCAACAGTTGACCTGCTGTGAGGAAAAAGCAAGTTAGTACATTTCAAACAGGAAAAAGGTCATTTTAAAC